>NC_092379.1:21574227-21892356 GCF_030028105.1 Mobula birostris | reverse complement strand
ATTTATGCACGTTACTTTGTTTATTTGTGAGTAATTCATCTGTATGTTTTATTCTCACACTCTCAGCTGTTGGGTGTTGTGTGTGTTGCTGTGCTTTGCGCCCTGGTTCGGGGAGGCGTTGTCTCGTTTGGCGCTGTGTACGCGTTCAGTTGATTGTCGGTGGACTAGACTTGCTTGGCTAAGTGGCTGGAGCTAACTAAGCGATGTCAACCTCCGAAACCAAAATAAAAAGACTGAGACTGACCAAACGATTTCCAAACAAAAGAAAGAGGATGCGTCTGAAGGTTTATATCCCTGCCTGGATAGTATAAGACAGCCCGAGCCAGCCTGAATGCAGTCTGGACGAAATTTTAATGTCAGCAGAAGTTATACGACAGAATCGAGTGCCCGACCCCCGCCTGATAATGCTCAAGCAATCGAAACCGAGGAGCAGGAGGAAAACCAGCCCCGAGCCAAAGAATTATCTTGAAAAGATTAGTCCATTTTTAGGGGTCATTCTGCACCAGTGGAGCGGATTGAAAAAGTGGGACCTGCCTAGAATTTGCGCAGGAGAACAGGGAAAGTGAGGGAGGGGGCAAAGAGAAGCGGTCAGAACTAAATGCTGTTACGCAATATCCAAAAATTATGATTGGCATCACCGCGGTGATCCGGCCGTGGACCCCGTCCGAAGTTCAGGCTATGATACAGGCTGCTCATACTCCCATCAAGAAACCTCGCGCCGTCCATAATTGGTTGGGACAAATTTGAGAAATTGATAAGCCCCTGCCTGGAGATATTCAGACGTTTTTTTCCCTCCAAGAATACTTTATTCAGAATTATTACAAAATAAAGTTATATACATATAAGAAAAAAACATTCGTTGACTCTGAGTCCTTATTTAATAAATAAAGTTATTTACAATAAAATTATGCGTTGACTCTCTGTTCATATACAAATGAAAGATGTTTACAATAAATCGTTCATTTACTCTCAACCCTTGGTCAAGAGGTAAGACTTATTAACAATAAAATTATCAACAATAAAGGCAGGCGTTGGCTCGAATTCCTTTTCCAAATTGACAATTCCACCCACTCCTGGGGCACCATGTTGATTCATCTGTCCACACCGCTGATGAGGGTTAGTCTCCTCCCCACCCAACCCCTCACACTCCCACGGGTGATGAACCTTAAACTGTGGTCCTTCCCCACCGGGCCTTCGCGGTGGCCGCACCAAGCTTGAGTGCATCCCTCAGCACGTACTCCTGCAGGCGAGAGTGAGCCAGTCGGCAGCATTCAGTCACGGACATCTCCATGTGCCGGCAGACCACCAAGTTTCGGGCAGACCAAAGCGCGTCTTTCACCGAATTGATGATCTGACAACAGCACCGGATGTTTGTCTCCGTGTGAGTCCCCGGGAACAGCCCGTAGATCACGGAGTCCTCGGTTACGCAGTTGCTGGGCATGAATTTGACACCGTCCCTTCCATTCTCCTCCACACCTTCTTCGCGAACCCACAGTGTGCAAAGAGTTGAGTCACTGACTCCACCCCATTGCAGTCCTCCCGTGGGCAGCGGGGTGTGGAGACGACATTCCGGGCGTACAGGAGGGATCTGACGGGGAGGGCCCCTCTGACCGCCAGCCAGGCAAGGTCTTTGTGCATGTTGGTGAGGTCTGGCCATGAGGCAATTTGCCAGATGTACTAGACAGTTTGCTCAGGCAACCACCCCACTGAGTCCATCTCTTCCTTCTCCTGCAGTGCCTGCAGGACAGTACGTGCAAGGCTGTCCGAGATCTTCCAGTCCGGTGCAGCACAGGTTTGGTCCGGGTGAATCACCTGTCCCAGAGCAGACTTGACCCTGTTGGCGATGATCTTGGACAGGATCTTGTAGTCCACATTCAGGAGAGAGATGGGTCTCCAATTCCTAATGTCCTCCCTTTCCCCCTTCTGCTTGTAGATGAGGGTGATGATGCCTTTCCTCACGGATTCTGACATGCTGCCGGCCAGAAGCATAGCGTTGTACACTTCCAGCAGGTCAGGGCCCATCCAGTTCCACAGAGCCGAATACAACTCAACCCGTAGGCCGTCGCCTCCGGGAGTCCTATTCGACCCAAAGGAATGGACGGAGCCTGTCAACTCGTCCAGGGTCAGTGGCTGATCCAGACTCTCCCACTTGCCGTCGTCTAAGACCTGCGTGATAGATGACAGGAAGTTGCGGGAGGCTGTGGAGTCTGCAGCCTTTTCGTCGTACAGACCGGCATAAAAGGACTTGGAGATCCTCAGTACGTCGGTCTGCGAGGACATGACTGAGCCGTCCTCCTCCTTAAGGTTGTGGATCACAGAGCTCCCCCTCGTGCACCTTTTGGAAGAAGAAGCGTGAGCACGTCTCGTCCTGCTCAACGGTTTGGACCCTTGATCGGAAGATGATCTTGGAGGATTCGGCGGCGAGGTGCTGGGCTTGCCGGCCCTTGACCTGTCGTAATTCCTCCCTGACATCTACCCCCTTCGACTGCAGAAGGAGGAGTTGCTGCAACTCTGTCTGGAGTTTACGCAGTTCCCTCTGCTCCTGCCTTGCTTTCTGGATACCCTTGCGGATGAAGAACCTCTTGATGTTCTCCTTGGTGGCTTCCCACCAGAAAACCGGGGAATCAAAGAAGGCTTTCAAGGTTCTCCAACCTGTGTACTCCCTCTCTAGTATTGAAAGTGGTGTACGGAACGATTTAGCAGGCAGAACAAAGTACTTTAGAAATCCCCAAAGGAACAGGGGGAGATTAGGTATGAAACGATGGTGACGTCGATAACGTTACCAGGGAAACATGCTTAAGGGGACAGTGTAAATTTGCCACTGATGACGCAACCCGTAAGCATGGTGATTTTGGAGAGGTTACTGTGTGTACGCAAAATAAACACCGGGAGAAAATATAAATTTATTTCCTGTTTCCGTGACACGCGTGAGTTTTCTGTTGGTATAGACTTGCAGGACAGCTCTGTCTAGCAGTACAGACACTCTTAAACTGCCTATGACATCTTCTTCTGACATGAAAACCTTTGATGCATTTATATTGCACCTCCCAATGCACTGAAACATTTTGGCCGAATTATTATCTAAAGGTCCTTTCCGTACTTAATAGAGCAGAAAATCTTTCTTTCATCTGACGCATCTATTACGGTCCAGCAGGGATAGCGGCGGCGTTGTCAATAAGTGAGGAACAGAAAGAATGATTTAAAATGCCAAGTTCAACACCTCATGTCACTATTGCCATCAAACCCCCTGAGACTCCTAAACTACCCAGACCAATGCTTACGAGTTTAGAGGAGTTAAACGCCACATCGTGTATAGCTCTGTCTAATACTAATGCTCCTTTGCAGCTTTATTCCGCGCAAGTCGGATGTATAATCTTTGCCCCTTTCCTCGTTACAACAAAGTTTGAATTGCTTGCTCCCCCTTCTCTTCCTGAGCATTCCGCACCCTTGTTACTTTCGCAGGTTCCTTCCTCCCTGTGGCTGATACACAAGAATCATAAAACCATCAGGTATAGGTGTAGAATTAGGCCATTTGGCCCATCGAGACGCTCCACCATTTCAGCATGGCTGATGCAGTTTTCCTCTCAGCCCCAGTCTCCTGTCTTACCCCGCATCCCTTCATGTCCTGATCAACCACGAGTGTAAAATCACGAGGAACTTGCACATTCTGCCCCGCCACGCAAAGTACGTTTGAAGACCAATGCTATTCTCTCCTATCTTACCAATTCCGAAACCAGGTTGTGATACTGAGCGGAGTTCTGTACAAGACCTAAGGGCTATTAACAAGGTAGTTGTACCTCTTTCTCCCGTAGTACCGATACTAACGTTATCCACTTCAGGATTCCTGCCGCATCTGAATGTCATTCTGTTAAAGACCTCTGTTCTGACCTGTTTTTCTCCATCCCATTACATAAGGAAAGTCAGTACTTGCTTGCGCTTACAGCCAGTGGTAGACAGTATACTTGGGCCTAGTTGCTTAAGGGTATACCAGGAGCCCCTCGATATCTGCCGCCGCCGTCAGACAAGATTTAATCGTCCCCGGGCTGCCAGGAGAAAGTAGAATTTTACAATATGCCGATGATCAGCTGACTGACTCTCCCACCCGAGTCGATAATGAAAGAGACACTTTTGCCTTGTTCATACACCTGGCTGAAAAGGGGCATCAGGTATCCCAAAATAAACTGCAGCTTTTTCATCCCACCGTACAATATTTGGGACACCTACATTATCAGGGAACCCGGCAACGAGTCCGGCGGGAGGAGAGAGAGCAGCGCGCCGCGCGTGCGCAGCCCTCCGGTGAAAAATGATATCGTAGCCGTTAAATAGGGGCCGTGGACAATTCTGATTTGACGGAGACGGACGTGAAAACACAGAGGAACATCTGGAGACATTTCTGAAACGCTCGTTCGCTGCTGTCGTTACTGCGCGGTCGGGAATCTTCCGGAGGGAAGGCCTCAAAATCCCCGGTTTTGCCTGCTGTTGGCGACAGAGATGGAGGTCGAATCGTTCGGACAGAGATGGCGCTCAGTACTCGGTGTTGGGGAGCTGATTCGGAGGCTCGAAGTTTTCGGATGACTCAGAGACGGATTGTGGTCGGGCATGCCAGGGAGAGATTTTCTTCCTTCTCCCGTCTGCGTGAGGTGTGGGACATTTGAGAGACTTTGAAATTTTTACTGTGCTCATGGACTTCTTCATCGAGTTATGGTATTGTTGCACTATTGTAACTATATGTTATAATTATGTGGTTTTGTCAGTTTTTTCAGTCTTGGTCTCTCCTGTGTTTTGTGATATCACACCGGAGGAAATATTGTATCATTTGATAATGCATGCATTATTAAATGACAATAAAAGAGGTCTGTGTGTCTTCATAATCTAAAACTTTCCGAAGAACGAATTTTACCTATTATTGATGTAGCACCTCCCCCTACCTGAAATGAAATGTTTTCCTTTTTGGGAAGGGTCAATTATTAGAGTCATACAGAATTACAGCACAGAATCAGGCCCTTCGACCCATCTAGTCAATGCTGAAACAATTTAAACTGACGACTCCCATCGACCTGCGCCAGGACCATAGTCCTCCATACCCCTACCATCCATTTAATTCTCGAAAACGTTGCAGAAGAGCTCGCATGCACCACTTGTGTTGACAATTCATTCCACACTCTCACGACCCCCTGAGTAAAGAAGTTTTCCCTCATGTTCCATTTGAACGTTTCATCTTTCACACTTAAGCCGTGATCTTTGGTTGTCGTCCCACCCCAACCCCTCGGTGGGAAAAGTTTGCTTGCATTAACCCTATCTATACTCCTCACAATTTTATATATCTCTATCAAATCTCCTCTCATTATGTCTTATAATATACAACACCAACATAACATACCATCCCCAATACTCAACACACAATGTTAGAGGAACTCAGCAGGCCAGGCAGCATCTATAGGAAAGAGTAAACAGTCGACATTTCGGGCCGAGACCCTTCATCAGGACAGGAGAAAAACTTTCCAATAACTTTCCCATGACTGAGATCAGACTCACCGGACTATAATTTCCTAGTTTGTGTTTAGATCATTTTTAAATAGCAGAACAACATTAGCTATCCTCCAATTCTCTGGTACCTCTCCTGTCGCTAGGATAATTTAAATATCTGTTCTAGAGCCCCAGCAATTTCTGCACTTGTAAGATCCGAGGAGACACCTTATCAAACCCTGGGGATCTATCCACCCTGATTTGCCTCAGGGTTGCCAACACCTCCTCCTCTTTAAACTGTACAGGGTTCATGATGCCACTTTGCCTCACTTGTGTAGATTCTGTGTCCATCTCCTGAGTAAATACAAATGCAAATAATAATAATAATATCTCCCCTATTATTTCTGGCTCCACACATGGATTACAATTCTGATCTTCCAGAGAACCAAGTTTGTCCTTTGTAATTCTTTAGCTCTTAACATACCTATTGAAGCCCTTGAAACTCTCCTTGACTTTGTCTGGTAGAACAACTTCATGCCTTCTTTTAGCACTCCTGATTTATCTCTTAAGTGTTCCCTTGTATTTCTTATACTCCATAAGCACCCCATTTGTTCCTATCTGCCTCTACCTGCGATTCACCTCCTTTTTTCTCTTAACGAGGGCCTCAATATCTCTTGAAAACCAAGGTTCCCTGCAGTTGTTATCGTTACGTTTTATTATGATAAGCACATACAAGCTTTGTACTTTCAATATTTCGCTTTTGGAAGCCTCCCACTTACCAAGTACATCTTTGCAAGAAAAGAGCCTGTCCGAACCCACAATTGCCAGATCATTTCTGATACCATTAAAATTGACCCTTCTCCAATTTAGACTCTCAATCCACGGACAAGACGTATATTTTTGCATATCTACGTTGAAACTAATGGCATTGTGGTCATTGGATGCAAAGTGTTCCCCTACACAAACTTCTGTCACCTGCCCTGTCTCATTCCCTAATAGCAGATCCAGTATCGCACACTCTCTCGTTGGGACTTCTAAGTACAGATGAAGAAAACTTTCTTGAACACCTTTGAAAAACTCTATCCCATCTAGTCTTATTGTAGACATTGGATTCCCGAATATCGAATAATGGATGCTCCTGTTCGCCAACCTCCTGACCTGACTTGCCTGCCGAAATACAATGGACTCAGGAAATGTACGCAGCCTTTAATGCTCTTAAAGCAGCTTTATCAACTGCCCCAGCCTTGGGCATAACTGACTCTTCAGCTCTTGTCCAATTATTTGTTCATGAACACCAAGGGTTTGCGGGCGGCATTTTAACGCAGCAACCTGGATGACCCTTTGCATATTGTTCTGTACAATTACCGCTAGTTGTAAGGGGCTTGCCTGGTCGTTTAAGGTCTGTCGCCGCCACTGCAGTTATGGAAGAAAAGCCCAATGCGATAGTATTGGATAACCTTTGTACAGTTTTGGCTCCCCGTGCATTTTGCGTCTTTTAAATTCAGCAGCCCCGAAGCATTTTACAGCAGTAAGGTGTACAAGTTATGCGGTCACGTTGCTCCCTAAACTCAACCTTTCTTGCCACAGTGACCCTGCACTAAACCTCGTTTCTCTTCTTCCATTACACGAGTTTGAGGATAACACACCTTTACATGATTGTGTAGCGATGGTGGAAACCACCACATCTCCTCCTCCTGTCCTGCTCAGAACTCCTCTTGATAATCCAGACCTAATTCTGTTTACTGATGGATCTTCTATTCGCCCATCGGATACACAGATGCTTTCTGGAGATGCTATTGTTTCTTCTTTTGAGAGACGAGAGGATTATGCATTCCCGTCTGGTACTTCAACACAGGCAGCTGTATTGTTCGCCCCAACCCGTGCAACAGGGATGCTGATTCTCTATATTTTTGGAGTGACACGTGATTTTGACAACAAAGTGATTTATCATATCTTCAGATAAACCTGTTGAATATTTTCAATTAATTATTAATTTACTCCAAGCTATTCTATTGCCTTTACAACTGGCAAGTGTCAAGTGTGAAGGGAAAAGATGAACTCTCCAGCGGTGATGCCGCGGCCGACGCCGCTGCTAAACAAGCTACAATATCCCAGGCCTCTGTGGTTAGTTAGGACCCGCAGCATCAGGATTCACTCAACCTTCCGCTTGTGCAGCACAAGCATCCGCCCGTGGATTTCCCATGGCTGCACACAGACAGAGTCTGGCTTGTTGTCTCACCCAGATGGACGTGTTGTATGTCCTGAGGGATTCCTGCGTGCCCTCGCTACCGTGGCGCACCGGCAAAGTTTGATCATTTACCAACACCTGAGAGACCCTTCACTGGTTTAGAAATTCATTATGTGCATACGTCTGCACAAAACAGACACAAGCATGTGCTGGAGGTTGTGAATATGTTTTCGAAGTGGATCGAAGCGTTTGTTGCTAAGAGGGATGACGCTCGCACTGTGGTAAAGTGTCTCATGGGAGACATAATCCGAAGGGCTGGAGTCCCCACTAATATCAATAGTGACAGGGAAACTCACTTCACAGCTCAAATCACTATGCGCTTAGCCAGGCGTTGGTGTTCAATTGACAAATGCATATTCTGTATCAACCCCAGTCATCCGGATTGGTATAACACATGAACGGGATACTTAAAAAGACATTTGCAAAAGTTTGCCAAGGACCAGGATTGAAGTATCCTGAGGCATTAACCAATGCCCCCTACACTGGCCAGCGTCGGGGACACCACTGCAGTCGGGCGCAAACGCGCTGCTAAGGAAACACACGGAGGCAGAGAGAGCTGAACTCAGAATGCCTTTACTGATTCAAAATCGCGCGCTTAAATCTCCCCTCCCATGGGCCCCTGCGACCTGCGGGGCGGACGTGACGTCAGACTGTCCCCGGAAGGTCCGCCTCGGGCGGGTAGTTCCAAACGCGCTACCGCGTCTCTGCCCGCGGCTCCCGATGGCGGTTCGAGTCCCGCGTGTCCGGGCCGCCACACCACCTACAGATTTCAGCGCACTGATTGTGGTGTTAGGAACAAGCAGGTTCCCTTTTCCAGCCACAGGGTCGTGAGACAATTGTTTATTACCGAACAGGCTGTGGTAGAGAGTATTGCTTCTCTGTTTATTTTCTGAAATTTAGGGTTCATCTGGGAGTCAAAAAAGACGAGCAGTCTTAATCCCAATAGTTCAGTTTATTTTAGAATATAAACAACATACAGATTGGAAGCAAATTAGATAACGAGCTGTGAAACGATGCGAAGAGTTGTATCGAAGAAGCCAAGATTGCGATTCTGAAAATAAACACTCACTTTTATGCACAAGATAAACAAATTCCTTAAATACAGAATAAGCCGCTCATGAACTAGATTATGAAAAAAACACATCACGTGGGTAATGTGCTAATAGCCAATGAAAAATGAGAAAGGTGATAAACCGTTACTGTAACTGCTATACCGCTTTGTGCCAGTGAGTGGGGATGAACCACCACGCACTGTGACAAATACATGACTTCATTTAAGAGTACAAACTTTATAAAAAATGTTATAAAAATACTGGTTTCCTGCAGTCCCCCCTTTTGACTCTGGCAGAATCACGTCTGAAAATTCAGAGTAATCGCTTTTAAACAAACGCAAAAAATATAGATTCATAGTCATAATGTCCAATAGTTGTATTTGCGCTTGAAGTCTTCCCACAGTATTGGTTTTAATCTGGAGATACTTCAACTCATTTGCAGTGGCTGGCGTGCATCCACTTACATTTGACTTCTACGTTAGCTGCTGAATTAGTAATTAACATTACTTGGTAAGGACCTTCTAATCACGCTGCCAGGGGTTCCTTATAAGGTTCCTTGACCAGGACCCACTCGGCAGGAATCAAAGTGTGACCTCATTCGGATGCACCGCTACAACCAACAGAAAGCTGTTGAGAAGCAGACCGTATGGCTTGTGTTGGTTTTGAACAGCAGTCAACTAAACTATCTGACAAAAAAATGTATATTAGCCTCTCTCAGATCGAGTGCACCCAGCAGTGACATAGGGCACCCCGTTATTTGGACTCAGTTTTGTGTTCTTATTTAGAGTTGCCCTGATGCTGCATAAAAGCAAAGGAATAGCTGTCGGCCCAGGTACGACTTCCTCCTCATACTTAGTCAGCCGTTGTTTGATGATGCCGTTCTTGACAAACGTTTCCAGTGAAATGTGTTCCTTGGTCAGAGTCAATGTGGCATGACATTCCCCATCTAGGATTATAGTCCTTAATCAGAGTTTTGGCTGTGTGTGTGGCAGGAGCTTTTCTTGTTGGGATGGCTTCACCCATCTTGAAAATGTGCCCATTATTACTGACACATTTCAAATCTCTTTGCACTTCGGTAAAGTAATGTAGTCCACCAGTAGATGTAAAAATGGACTGGAAGGGGCAAGAGTACTTAGTGGAGTTAGCTTCTTTGTTAATCTGGGGTTTGTTTTCTGGCATGCTCTACATCTCTAAACTATTTATAGAGTTTGGTTTATTTGCTGAGTTAATAGCATAGTAACTAATATTTGAATGCCCACATCTGGATGCAATCTGGATATATTCTTAATTCATTGAAGTTCAGCCCAACAGCTTTCTTCGCTCATTCATCATTTTTTGGGGATCTAGTGGTTGATGAAAAACCTCCTATTTCCTTTCTATCATCAGTCTTGTATGTTTTCACTCTCTGAATTTTTACTGAGGCAAGTCCTGTCATGGCTGCCGGACCAAATATCTCATTACTGCCATCATCACTTAAGCCACTAGAGGTCTCTGTTGAGTCATTATCACTTTGCAGTTCATTGGAGTTCCCGAGGTGCTGCTGTTTCTTTATTGGCTAACATTCAACATGATTGACATCGCTGTTAACACCGCCCACTGGGACAAATATCTCATTTTTCACAGCTAATCCAACCCCACATAGAAGAGGTTTTCCTTCCAGATGGCCCTTCCATAACGTGTACCTGTTACCTTGTTCCTTCAGCTGACTTTCTCCTGAACCCCTCACGCCGGTTGTAACATCAACATCTATGTTCGAGACTAAAACAACATTGGGACACACATATCTTTCGCTTTGAATATTCCACAGGTTCTCACATTCCAGCGACTCAACCTCACTTCATCAAGTCGCGTCAAATTTATTGTCATTTATTATCATTGTTATTGTGTATAACGTATATAACCATATAATGTATATTGAAATGGGACAACATTTCTCCGAACCAGGGTATAAATCACAGTAGTGCACATAACACGCGATGATTTAGGAAGGTAAGGATAAAATCTACAGATGAATACAGGAACATGTCTCTACAGGAACTGTAGAGATTGAGTCGCATTGGATCCCACCCCAAACCCCGGTTTGTATGAATGCTGTGTCATTTGCTACCCTGTTACAAATTAATGCCACAAAATAACAGACAGGACACTGTGTACAATTAAAGGAATTATGTTTATGAATCTTGATTGAAGTCTTCTCAAAGAATAACAAAAAGAAAAGGACCCATTCTAATTTTACAGTCAAATGTGCATAAGTTGGAGTTCATCTTGAACTTCTCTGTCACTCATGTGCTGGGTCCTCGGTCAACGTGAAAGCACACACCACCTTCCAAACGTCAGTCACAATCCATCTTGAACCAACAGTTCTCCTCAGCATCTTCTCTCTTCATCTCCTCTCGAACAAAAGCCTAAGACCAACCTTATTGTCCCTCACCAAGAAAAACCTCTTGCTAATTGGATGGCATACATTCCACATCATTGCTTATCTTCAACAATAACCCAAACAGGCTGAAAACAAAACAAACAGCTCTTATAGAGCTACACAAAGTGAAATACATACAGCATAACAGTAAAAGATATGAACCAGAATATTGCAAAAACATTGTCAGACTTCTATAGTTGCTCTGTGGAGGCAGTACTGACTGGTTCCATTATGGCCTAGTTTGGGAACACCGATACCCTTGAACGTGAAAGTCTGCAAAAATTAATGGATACAACCAGGTCCATTGTGGGTAAAGCCCTCCCCACCATTGAGCATGTCTACAAGGAGTGCTGTCATGGGAAAACAGCTCCATCATCAAGGACTTACTCCATCCCGGCCACGTTCTCTTCTTTGGAAGGAGGTACAGGAGCCTCAGGACCCACACCACTAGGTTCAGGAACAGTTATTATCCCTCAACTATCAGGCCATTGAACCAATGAGTTAACTTCACTCAGCCCAACACTGAACTGTTCCTGCAACCTGTGCTCTCAGTTTCAAGGACTCTTCATCTCATGATCTTGATATTTATTGCTTATTTGTTTATTATTATTATTTTGTTTGTTTCTTTTTTCATTTAATTTTTGCAGCTTGTTGTCTTTTTTTATCAGTTGCTTGACTGGCATGTGTGTGGTTTTTCATTGATTTGATTGTGTTTCTTTGCATTTACCCTGACGCCTCAAGAAAATGAATCTCAGGGTAGTATATGGTAACAACAAGGGAGGGTTTAAACTAGATTGGCAGGGATGCGGGACACAAGAGAGTGAGGTCAGTGAGTAGACAGGGGTATATTCAGCATCCAAAGAGTGTTCACACAGCAATCAGGATAGCCATGTTTCCAGTGAAGTTTCAGATCAGACCACTGACTTACATTATATCTCATTCCATACAGTTATCTTAACAGGTAGGATGGATGAAAGGAGAGGATTGTGAGTTGTTCCTAGTGACTGGAATATTGTGGTCAGAGCAGAGACGTGGTTGAGAGAAGGGCAGCCCCAGTGTTCAGGGATACTGATGCTTTTGACATGACGAAGAAACAGATAAGACTGGAGAGGGTGTTGTCCTTTGATAACAGATGACATAACAGCAGTGCTTAGAATGAACATTCTTGAGGGATAATTTAACGAGGGAATTTGGGTAGAACTTAGAAATAAGAAGTGGATGGTCACCTTGGTCTTGCTAATCAGAAATCCCCCAGCAGTCAGTGGAAACCCAAGGAGCAGAGACGTGTGGAGAAATTACACATAATTGTGAAAATAGTAGGGTGGTGCTCAAAGGAAATGTCAAATATCCTGGTGTCACCTGGGTCATCCGGAGTGCAAAGGGCCTGGATGGGGTCCAATTTGTGTGAGGTGTCCAAGAACCTATTGGGAAGGAGTCCTACTGAACCTCCTCTTAGGCAAAAGGTGGGTCAAGTAAGGCTGACTCCATTTAAATGAAGACAAAGGAATAGTTGGCAAGTGGGAGATTTTAAAAGGGTGATATCAAGAGTCCAGATGGCAACATGTTCCTGTTAGTGTGAATGGTAGACGTACCCAATTCAGGAAACCCTGGCTGACAAAAGATATCAATGCTCCAGTAAAGATAAAAAAGGAAGTGTACAATGTGTTTAGGCAGCTGTGGGTGAATGAATCCCTTGATGAATGTAAAAAGTTTAAGACCAGGCTTAAGAGGGAAAACATGAGGGCAAAAAGAGGCTATGAGATGAATCTGGCAGGCAAGGTTGATACCAAGGTTCATCAGCTACCTTAACAGTAAAAGGTTGACTATAGAGAGACTGCATCTTTTGAAAGACCATCACGCTCGCCTGTGTGTTTAATGATGATATAAAGCAGAGGGGTGGTGGTTGAAGATCGATTCTTTGACTGGTGGACTGTGATTCGTGGTTACAAGGGGTCAATGTTGGTACCTCTGATATTTATGATTTGTGCAAATTATTTGGAATGCCAATGTACAAGGCACAATTCAAGTTTGCTGATGATACTAAATGAGGGGGTCTTGTTGATAGTGAAGCAGGTTACTTTGATTTGCAAAAATATCTTGATCTGTTTGAGACAAGGGCTAAGGAATAGCAATTTAGATCAATGTGAGGTGATGCATTTTTTGACAGTCAAACAGGGAAGGTCTTGTACAGTAAATGGCAGGGCACTGATGAGTATTGTAGAACAGAGGGACCTGAAAGTCCTAGTACACAGTTCACTGAAATCAGCCACACAAGTTCAAATTTCAAAGTAAATGTATCATCAAAGTACATACATACATGTCACAATTAACATCCAAAGATTTATTTTCTTGCAGGCAATCACTGTAAATACAAGAAACAAAACATAATCCATGAAAGACTGAATCCAACAGGACAAATGAACAACCAATGTGCAAAAGACAACAAGTGTGCAAATACCGAAAGGAGAAAAAAAAGAAATAATAAATAAAAAATGTAATAATAAATAAACAATAAATATTGAGAACATAAGAGTCCTTGAAAGTCAGTCCAAAGTTTAGGGAACCGTTCAGTGATAGGACTGGAGAAGTTAAGTGAAGATACCCCTCTGATTCAAGAGTCTATGGTTGAGTGTTAATAACTATTCCTGAACCTGGTGATGCAGATCCTGAGGCTCCTGCTCCTTTTTTCTGAGAAGAGAACATTGTCTGGATGGTGTGGGTCCTCAATGATGGAGGCTGCTTTCCTGTGACAGCACTCTTTGTGTATGTGCTCAATGGTAGGGAGGGCTTTACCCATAATGGACTGGGCTTTTCCATTCAACGGGATTGGTGTTTCCATACCAGGCCATAATGCAACCAGTCGATATACTCTCCACCACACAACTATAGAAAATTGTCAACGTTTTCGATGTCATGCCATATCTTTGCAAACTGGTGAGAAAGTAGAGGCACTATCGTGCCTTCTTCATAATGACACTTACACTGAGGAATTTAAAGTTGCTGAACCTCTCCACCTCTGATCCACTGATGAGGACTCTTGGACGTCTGGTTTCCTCCTCCTGAAGTCAAATCCTCTCCTTGATCTTGTTGACATGGAGTGATAGGTTGTTGTTGTTGCACCACTCAGACAGATTTTCAATCTCTCTCCTATCTGTTGATTTGTCACCACTTTTGATTCAGTCTACGACAGAGGTGTCATCAGTAAACATAAATATGGCATTGAATTTATGCTGAGTGTAAAGCGAGTGGAGCAGGGGGCTAAGCACACAATCTTGTGGTGTAACTGTGCTGATGGAGTTTGTGAGGAGATGACAAGGTGGTGAAGAAGGCATTTACCATGCTGGCCTTCATCAGTCAGGGAGATTATGCGGCAGTTATGTAAATTGTTGATGAGGCCACACTCAGAGTATTGTGTACAGTTTTGGTCAGTCTGATATAGGAAAGATATTGACAAGCTGGAAATGGTACAGAAGAGATGTACAAGGATGCTGCCTGGACTGCAGGGCCTGAGTTATAGGGCGAGGTAAGCCATGCTGGTTCTTTATTATCTGGAGTAGAGGAAAATGTGGGACAACCTCAGAAGTTTGTAAAATCATGAGGGGTATGGAATGGTGGATGGTCCTAGGCTTTTCCTCAGGGTTGGGAGTCCAACACGGGAGGGTACTAATAGAAGATAAGAGGGCAGAGGTTAAAAAGAGATCTGAGCGTTAGCTTAACACCGAGAGTAGTGAGTACCTGGCAGCATCAATGGACCTGAGCTGCTGAGTTTATCCAACATTTTGTGTGTGTTGCTTATTGATTTTTCAGGATTGCAAACCGGTTATATTCCTCCATTCCCTGAGAGCTTTGGAGTTCTTGACTTCCTCCTCAGGACTCTCTCCATCAGGTGAAGTGAGGGGATTCTGTGCAACTTGCTGGGGTACTGCAGACTTTCACAACATACCTGGACCAATCCTTCAATGTGTGTACGTTAACCCCTCACCAGTGGGTGGCTTTGAACACAGTGTCTCTGTGTTCATTAGGCTGAAGTTAACAGTTCACTGTTGGATGTGTTTCCAGTTAGCTTGAAATTGCTGTGAATAAAATTTTTTGAGGCACTGTAGCACTGACTTTGCAATGGTGATAGAGAGGGCAGGTAAGTGATCCAGAGAAATAGATTGCCCTTATACAAAGAAAAACGTTAGCAATTTTGCAGACATCTGGGATCTCTCTTCACTAAAGGAGATCCAAAGATAACTAGCTCAGGTTCCAGCCCACTCTCTCACCTCTTTATACTGGTGATCCCTGTTCCACTCTCAGTTCGAGTGAAAAGTCTTCATCCAAAATGTAGATTACCCATTTCCCTCAAAAACCTCAGATTCACTTGGACCATTTCCGACACCAACTTCCCCTTTCTTGGTCCATTTACAATTACTACAAAATGATTAAATCCCATAACCACCAGAACGACACTTCTGATCAATTTCTTTCATGTACGGATGCCATTCCTTTCTCTCAGTTTTACTATCTCTGCAGAATCTGTTCTTCAGGACATCTGAAATGTCGCCTTTTCAGAAAGAGCAGCAGCTTTCAGCTCACTCTCATGCTGTGGTTGATAGAGACCTGACCCACATCTCCTCCATTTCCAGCAGTTCTGCACTGAATCCATCTCCCTCAGACAGAACAGTGAGAGAGTTTCCTCACATTTCATCCCACCAGGCTTCACCTCCAGCAATTCATTCTACACATTTCCAGCAGTTGCAATGTGATCCCACCATTAGTCATATCTTTCCCCTTCCCACCTACTTACACTCCACGGGGACCACCCTATATAACCATATAACAATAACTACTATAACAATTACAGCATGGAAACAGGCCACCTTGGCCCTTCAAGTCCATGCCGAACCCTTACTCTCACCTAGTCCCACCAACCTGTACTCAGCCCATAACCCTCCATTCCTTTCCTGTCCACATATCTATCCAATTTAACTTTAAACAACAACATTGAACTTGCCTCAACCACCCTCTCTGTGATTCAATGGTTTGTTGATAACTCACCCTCACCAGACATTTTCCCTGCAATTGATGATAGTGTAACACCTGTCCCTACCCTTCCTCACCACTATTCAATGACTTAAACAGTCTTTCCAGTGAGGCTCAGATTTCCAGGCACCCCATCCATTATTGACTGTCGCATTCAGTGCTCTCAAGGTGACCCAAGGGCCGACTAGGGAACCACTTTAACAAACACCTGCACTCCAGACACAATGGCCATCGACAGCTCCCACTTGCAAACCATTTTAATTCCTCTCCCCATTGCCACACCAAGCCATCTGGTCTTGGCATCATTCAGTGCAACAGTGAGGCTAAAGCAAGCCAGAGGAATAGAATCTCATATTCCACTTGAGTAACCTACAGTCCGATATCCCAATGTTGAATTCTCCAATTTCAGGTCAACTTCTCCTCCTCTGTCCCCTTTTCTCTCTCATCCTGATCGACCCAGATCCTCTCATACACATCGTTCTTTCCAAACTCCCCAACCCCTATGTGACCCCAGGGGAATTGTTTATTTCTGACAAGCAAATTTTAAGGGAGATCAAGCAGCAGTCCCATGGTCTCTTGGTCATCGTGGGGAGCGGACATTAGAGTGAGGTGGATTTTTTTCTGATACTGCACTTAGTTTTCAACCTTAAAATGTCTAATTTCAACAGCTCTGGTGAAAGGCTTGTGATATTAGTTTGTTTCTCTGCACAGATATTGCCTGTCCTGTAATTTCAGTAGTTTTTATCTCCTATTTGCAACATGTGTAGTTAGTTGTCTTTCAGTGATGATTTCATTCTTCCTGCTGGAGTTCAGATGCTAATTTTGTCTGAAGCTGATTTGATTCAAACAATTTGTTTCCCTGCAATAATAACTGCAGCCACAAGGAGTCAAGAGGAACACCTCCAGATATTCAGGATTCAGATAAACTGGCTGCTGTAATAGTAAATGACAGTCTCTGGGTGTCAGTGTAACAGTCAGGCACAGAGACACTGCTGGACGGTGTGGGTGAAACGGTGCACAGGAGGATTCCACTGCGCCAGAAGGCCCTGAGACTACAGGAGCTCTTCAGATGAATTTGTCACACTGAAAGTGACAGACAGGGAAAAGAGAGGGTTTTCATTCATCAGTTAGTATCTCACTGGCAGGACATTTTATATAATTCCTGCTTTCTCTCACTGTCTTTTTCTGTCCATGCTTCATTACCTTGAAATAATTTGCATTTATAGGATGTCTTCAAGAGGGCTTTGATCAGAGCTCTTGTTCATTGGACTTAATTTTTTGCTATTTTACAATTGTGTTGACTTGATCATTGACATCCATGAGTGGGCACATTTAAAGATGTATATGATCTACTCACCGACACTCCATTTCGTTCCCTCCACTGCTGATGTACAATGTATTTTGCCTGTCCGGTGCTGGCAAGATTTTTTCACTTCTGATTTGCAACATCAGCAGGTTTTCTTTACTTCGGTAATTTCATTCTGTCTGTGTAAACCCAGATGCTCCTGGACTGTCCTCATTCAGGGTTTCAACAGCTTCTTTCCATCGATGTTGTTCAACCCGCTGAGTTTCTCCAGTAAATTGTGTGCAGCTCTAGATCCCAGCATTTACAGACTCTTGTGTCTGGATTGAAGACAATTTGACTGGAAGTGTTTGTCACCTTGCAGTGATAAACTGTAACCACTGGGGGTCAGAGGAACACCTCCAAATATTCAGGCTTCAGTCAAACTGATTGTTGTAATACCAACCAACAGCCACTGGGTGGCAGTGTATCCATCAGACAGAGAGGGTGGTAGATGTGGGTCACAGTTCCTGAGTCTGAAAGAGCTCTTCAGATGAATATGTCACATTGAAATATGTCTTTCTTCCAAATCCCAAATGCATGATTGTTGGTGGGTTAATTGCCCACGGTAAATTGCACTTGCATTTGGAGCGTCAGAGAGTCAAGGAACATGGAAGCAGGCCCTTCGGCCCAACTCGTCCATGCTGACCAAGAGGCCCATCCAAGCTCGTCGCAATGACAGCATTTTGTGGGAACTTTTCCTATCCATTTCCCTCTTGATTGTTTGCATCTCTACAAAATCTCCACACAATCTCCTGCAAGCCAGAGTTTTTCACCAGATCTAAGCTGGAGATTGCTAGAGATTTAATAACCAAGTACAGTAGCAGAAAGACATCCATCTCACTGTTATTTTGACTCCTCACAGCGACTGTGAATAAATTATATGTTCTGCAATTTGTATATTCACTCCAATGAAAGTCCTAGTCTGGACAACCTCTCCCTTTAACTCAGTCATGGCAACATCCTTGTAAATCTTTTCTGCACTCTTTCCAGATTAATAACATTTTTCACCAGCAGGATGGATAAAAAACGAACAAAATACTCCAAATACAACCTCACCAGCACCTTGTACAATGCCACCATGTGCTCCCAATTTTTACACAGAATACCAACAGTCTTCTACACCACCCTGTCCACATGTGACTCCACTTTCAGTGACCATATAGACCATAAGATATTGGAGCAGAATTAGGCCATTCAGCTGATTGGCTCTGATCCGCCATTTGATCATGGCTGATCCATTTCCCTCTCAATCCCATTCTCTTACCTTCTCCCCATAATCTATCATGCCCTGATTTATCGAGAATTTATCAATCTCCATTTTAAACACACTCAGTGACCTGGCCTCCATAACTGCTAAAGAAATTGTTCCTCATCTCTTTTTAAATGGACGTCCTTCCATTCCGAAGTTGTACCCTTTTGTCCTAAACTCCCCCACCATGGGGAACATCCTCTGCACATGCATTCTTATCCAGGCCTTTCAGCATTCGATAGATATCAATCAGATCCTCCCCCAATTCTTCTGAATTCTAGCGAGTACAGGCCCAGAGCTATCAAATGCTCCTCATACGATTAGCCTTTCAATCCAGAAGTCATTTTCATGAACCTCCTCCTTTGAACTCTGCCCAATGTCAACACATCCTTACTTAGATAAGGGGCCCAAAACTGCTCTCAATACTCCAAGTGAAGCTACACCAATGCCTTATAAATGCTCAGAATTACATCCTAGTTTTTATGTTCTGGTTGTCTGAAATGAATGGTAACATTGCATTTGCTTTCCTCACCACTGACCTACAATTTAAACTTCGGGGATTTCTGCACGAGAACTCCTAAGTCCCTTTGAAGTCCCTTTGCATCCTGGATTTTTGAGTATTCTCCCCGTTTAGAAAATAGTTTACACTTTTATTCCTTCTACCAAGGTGCATGACTATACACTTCCCTACAGTATATTCCATCTGCCATTTCTTTGTCCATTCTCCTAATCTATATCCTTCCTGCAGCCTACCTGCTTCCTCAACACTACCTGCCCCTCCACCTATGTACCTTCGTATTGTCCGCAAACTAGACCAAAAAGCCATCAATTCTGTCATCCAAGTCATTCACACAATGTAAAAAGAAGCGGTCCCAATACCAACCCCTACGGAACATCATTAGTCACTGGAAGCCAATCAGAAATGGTTCCCTTTATTCCCACTCTCTGCCTCCTGCCAGTCAACCAATGCTCTATCCATGCTAGCATCTTTCCTGTAATAACATGGATCTTCTCTTGCTAAGCAACCTCATGTGTGGCACCTTGTCAAAGGCCTTTTTAAAATTCAAGAACACAATATCCACCAGCTCTCCTTTGTCTATCCTGTTTGTTATTTCCTCAAAGAATTCCAGTGGATTTGTCAGACAAGATTTCCTCTTAAGGAAACCATGCTGACTTGGCCATTTTATTACATGCCTCCAAGGACCCTGAAACTTCATTCTCAACAATCGACTCCCAATATCTTCCCAGCCACTCAGGCCAGGCTAACTGACCTATAATATGCTTTCTTTTGCCTCTATCCTTTCTTGAAGAGTGGAGTGACATTTGCAACTTTCCAGTCCTCTAGAACCATGCCAGAATCTAGTGATTCTTGAAAAATCACCACTAATGTTTTCACAATCTCTTCACCTGCCTCTTTCTGAAATCCAGGGTGTAGTCCATATGTCCCAGGTCGTTTATTTACCTTCAGACATTTCAGCTTCTCAGGCACCTTTTCCCTTATGTCCCATGACACTCTCAAACCTCTGGCAAACTGCTAGTGTGTTCTACAGTGAAGACTGATGGAAAATGTTCATTCAGTTCATCCACCATTTCCTTATCTCCCATTACTATGTCTCCAGTGTTATTTTCCAGTGTTCTGCTATCTACTCTTGCCTCAGTTTCACACTTTCGATATCTGAAAAATCTTTTGGTAACCTCTTTGATATTATTGGTGAGTTTACCTTCATATTTCATCTTTTCTCTCCCCACGGCTTTTTTAGTTGCCTTCTGTTGGTTTTTTAAAGCATCCCAATCCTCTAACTCCCCACTAGTTGTTGCTCTATTATATGCCCTTTCTTTTGCTTTCAAGTTGGCTTTGACTTGCCTTGTCAGCCATAGGAATGTCATCCTGCCTCCAGATTACTTGCCTTTGCTCCTCTGCCATCTTCTCCGTTAGTGTCCCCTTCCATTCAATGTTGGCTAACTCCTCTCTCATGACTCTGTAATTCCTTTTACCCCAGTGCAATACTCCACTGGAGCTGGAGTTGGAAGTACTAAGGAGCATCCGGGAGGCTGAAGACATTATAGATGAGACTATTGAAGAGGTGGTCACACCCAGAGTATGGGCTTCACACAGTAGATGCATGACCACCAGGAGAGTTAAGGGGATTCAGCAGTAATTGCAAGGTTCCCCTATGGCCATTGGCCTCAGCAACAAGTATACCTCTTTGGATACTGCTGTGGGGGATGACCCATCAGGGCACAGCAGCAGCAGCCAGGCTAGTGGCAGTGTGGCCAGCTCTGAGGCTCAGCAGGGAAGGGTAAATCCAGGCAGTGCAGAAGTGGTGAGGGATTTGACAGTTAAGGGGACAGACAGGCGATTCTGTGGCCGCAAAAGAGACACCAGAGGGGTGTGTTCCCTTCTGAATGCTAGGGTCCAGGATGTATCAGAGAGATGACAAGATATTCCCACAGGGGAGGGTGAACAGCCAGAGGTTCTGATCCATATTGGCACCAAAAACATTGGCAAATGTCAGTATGTAGGGTTAGGCAAGAGGCTGAAGAGAAGGACCTCCAAGATAGTAATCTCCGGATTACTCCCAATGTATGGACTAGTGCTGGTAGGAATGGGATGATAGCACAGATGAATGAGTGGCTGAGTGCAGGGGTCAGGGTTTAAAGTTCTTGGATCATTGGAACCTTTTCTGGGGAAGGCCTGACCTGGATAAGAGAGATGGGTTCCACCTGGACTGGAGGGGAGTGAATATCCTGGCCAAGACGTTTGCTAATGCTACTGGGGAGAGTTTACCGTGTCTGGAAACCAAGCACCAGTTCAATAACTGAAGTATTAATATGCAAAATCAAAATAACCCTGGTATGATGAGGTGCACAGTTTGAAGTGTCTGTGTTTTAATGCAAGGAGTATTATGGGTAAAGTGGATGAACCTAGAGCATGGATCGGGACATGGAGCTATGATGTGGCCATTACAGAGACTTGGTTGAGAGAGGGGCAGGAATTGGTATTAATGTACCAGGTTTTCAATGTTTTAGAAAAGATAGGGAAGGAGGTAAAATGGGGGGGGGGGATGTACGCCACTAAGGGACAATATCACAGCTGCACTGAGGGGAAACATAATGGAGGGATCAGACACTGTGTCCATTTGGATGGAACTCAAGAATAGGAGAGGTGCAATCACGAGACGGTGGAACAAGAGGAGGGTCTGGACTGGTCCTGGTGTTGGGTAATGAACCTGGCCAGGTGATCAACCACTCTGTGGACGAGCAGTTAGTGAACAGTGACCACAACTCCTTAACTTTCAGGATAGTGATAGATAAGGACAGGTATGGTCATTGCAGGAGATTGTTAAATTGGATAAGGGCAAATTATGAGAGTATAGGCAGGAACTAAGAAGTGTTACTTGGGAAAACCTTTTTTTCTGGCAAGTCCACATCAGACATGTGGAGGGTGTTTAAAGACCAATTGCACAGAGTACAGTAAATGTATGTTCCTGTTAGAAGGAAAGGCAGAGATGGAAAGATAAGAGAACTTTGGATGTCATGAGAGGTGATGAATCTTGTCAAGAAGAAAAGGGAAAAGCATGTAAAGGTTCAGAAGTTTGAATCAAACAAAGCGCCTGAGGAGTATAAAGAAACCAGAAATGAACTAAAGAAAGGAATTAGGAAAGCTAGGAGGGGCCATGAAAAGTCCTTGGGAAGTAGGATTAAGCTGAATCCCAAGGTATTCCACACATACATCAAGAACAAGAAGATAACTAGGGAGAAGGTAGGGCTACTCATGGATAAAGAGGGGAACATTTGCTTGGATGTGGAGAAGGTGAATGAAGTACTTAATGAATACTTTGCTTCAATATTTCCCAAGGAAAATGACATGGAGGAGCAGGAGATCAGAGCTGAGTGTATAGATGTGTTATGGCATTTAGAGTTTAAGGAGAAGGCAGTGTTGTATATACTAATGAGTATTAAAGTGGATAAGTCCCCAGGGCCTGATGGGATTTACCCCAGGTAATTGAGGAAGATTGCTCGGCCCTTAACCAGTATCTTTGGTTCCTCTCTAGGCACAGGCAATGTTCCTGACGACTGGCAATTAGCTAATGTTGTACCTCTATTTAAGGAGGGAACAAAGGAAAATCCTGGCAACTATAGAACAGGGAGTCTAACATCAGTTGTAGGGAAATTGCTGGAGAAAATTTCCCCAGCAGGGCAGATCATGCCTTCCCAACTTGATTGAGTTTTTTGACAAGGTGACAAGACTGACAGATCAAGGTACAGCAGTGGATGTTGTCCACATGGGTTTTAGTAAGGCGTTTGATAAAGTCTCTCCTGGGAGGCTAATCCAGAATATTAGGATGCAAGGGGTCCACGGCGAATTGGATGTTTCAATTCAGAAGTAGCTTGTGCAGAGAAGACTGAGGGTATTGGTCAAAGGGACTTATTTGAGCTGGAGGTCTGTAATTGGCGGTGTTCCGCAGGGACCTGTGCTGATACTTCCGTTGTTTGTGACGTACTGTATATAAATGACCTGGATGAAAATGTAGATGGGGGGGTTAGTAAGTTTGCAGGTGATACCAAAACTCGTGGAGTTGTGGACAGTGTAGAAGGCTGGCAAAGAATAGAGCATGATATAGATATGGGCAGAGAAATTACAGATTGAGCCTAACCCAGATAAAGGTGAGGTGATGCACCTTGGTAAGGCAAATGCAAGGAGACAGTACACTGTTCAGGGTAAGACGCTTAATAGTGTTGCTGAGCAGAGAGATTTTAAGGTCCAAGTTCATAGCTCCTTGAAAGCGGCGACACTGGTGGATAGGGTGGTTAAGAAGGCTTATTGAATGCTTGCTTTTATTAGTCAAGGCATTGAGTTCAAAAGTCAAGGGGTCATGTTGCAATTTTATGAAATTCTGGTTAGGTCACATCTGGAGGATTGGACACATTTCTGGTCACCCCACTATAGGAAGGATATTGAGGCTTTGGAGAGGGTGCAGAAGAGGTTTAACAGATTGCTGTCTGGTTTTGAGGGAATGTGCTATCATGAGAGGCTAAACAAACTTAGGTTGTTTTCTTTGGAGTGGCGGAGGCTGAGGTTTACAAGATTATGAGAGATGTATAGTGTTGGGGCAAATACATTAGAGACTTTTCCGAGACTTATGGATAGGCATATGAATATGAGGAAAATGGATGGATATAGACATTGTGTAACTAGGAGAGATTAGTTTTAGGGGAATTTTGATTTACTTTTAGCTGATTCGGCACAACATTGTGGGCTGAAGGGTCTGTTCCTGTGCTGTGCTCTTCTACGTTCTGATAAATCTGACCTTAGCTTCTCCCTTTCAAATTGCGGAGTGAATTCTATCATAATTTGATAACTGGCTCCTGAGGGTTCCTTTACCTTGAGCTCCCAAATCAAACCTGTTTCATCACATGACACACAATCCAGAATATTTGATCCCCTGGTGGGTTCAAGCACAAGCTGCTATAAAAATCCATCTCATTGGCAATCCACAAATTCTCTCTCTTGGAATCCAAATTCAGCAACAAACCTGATTTTCCCAATCTATGAATATCGCCACTTTGCTCTTTTGACTTGTGTTTTATATCTCACATTGTAATTTGTCGCCCACATCCTGGCTGCTGTTTGGAAATCTGTATATAACTCCCTTCAGGATCTTTCTACCTTTGCAGTTCCTTAACACTACCCACAATGTTTCTCCATCTCCCATGCCACCCCCTCTGCCTACTTACCTATCCTTTCGATACACTGTGTATCCTTGGATGTTAAGCTCCCAACTATAATCTTTTATCCAGAAATCTGAAATCCTGCCCCCCGTACCAGTTTCTCAACCATACTTTCATTTGCCAACTCATTCTATTTTTATCCTCAAAGGCATGTGGCACAGGCAGAAATCCAAAGATTACTGCACTGGAAGTCCTGTTTTCAGCTTTCTATTTGAACTCCAAGGTCTGTTTGTTCCACAACACCCTCCAGGACCCTATCGTTCACTGCGGACGTCCTACCTGGTTTAAATTTCCAAAGTATTACACCTTGGACTTCCCTGAATAGAACTCCATTTACCACCCTTCAGTCCACTTATTCATCTGAACAGGATTCCACTGTAATTTTCATAACCTTCGCTCTTGACTTTACTGCTTACTTTTCAGTGGGTTGCAACCATTGTTAGAGGTCATTCATTGATAACAGAGCGCAAGGTTTAAAAAGAGCGTGGGTGTTTTCAGGACGTTTCAATGGTTTGTAACCAGCACAAGCTGTCATTCATTGGTGACGCAGTGCAAAGTTTAAAAAGAGCTCAGATGCTTTTGGAACTTTTTTGGTGGGCTACAATCAGGCGAAAAGACATTCAAAGGTGACACAGCAAAAGGCTTAAAAAGTGCTCAAGTTTTTTTGGGACTGCAATCATAACAATCTATTAGGCACTTCGCAGGGATGAATAAAAAGAAGCAAGGTGAAAGTGGAGTAGCCACTGTGTGAGTGAACAGTGTTAGAGTGGTCAGGCTTTGACGAAACAGGCTTCCCTGAAAACTGGCTTGGGCAAACACAGTCAGATGTTCTGAGTAAGTTTATAGTAAGTTTATTTTTTCTGTTAGTACACTCCAAATGCTCTGACAATAGGTGCAGAGTTATAATAATAAGTATACTGCGTTGGATATAGATGGAGGTGATGACCTACCAGGGGGCAGACACAGTGACCTGTTCTCTGGCACTGAGTCTGTCCCAATGGCTCAGGTGGGAAGGTGGGGGTGTGGAAGAGGAGTGCAGCAGTGATAGTAGATTCCATAATCAGAGGAGCAGGCAGCAGATTCTATGGATGTGAAAGAGACACCCTGATGGTGTTGCTTCACAGGTGCCAGGGTCAGGGATGTCTCAGATCAGGTCGAGAGTGTTCTAAAGGGGGAGAGTAAACAGCTGCAAGACGTGGTATATATTAGTAACAACGATATAGGTAGGAAAAGGAGGAGGTCCTGAAGAGAGAATATAGGGAGTTAGATAGAAAGCTGAAGAACTGGACCTCCAGGGTAGTAATCACTAGATTGCTGCCATGCACCACTGAAGGTAACAGTAAGATGACTTGGCTGCAGATTGTGTGGCAAAAGATTTGGTGCAGGGGGAGTGTTCCAGATTTCTGGACCATTCTGATCTCTTCTGAGGAATGTATGACCTGTACAAAAAGGACAGGTTACAACCTGAACCCGAGGGGGACAAATATCTTTGCAGGCAGGTTTGCAAGAGCTATTCGGGAGGATTAAGACTAATTTGGCAGGGGGATGAGAACCAGAGTGATAGGGCTGAGGGTGGGGAAGTTGGTATACAACTAGATGCGGTGTATAGTGAGGCTGAGAGGAAAGGACAGGCAGATGATAGGCAAAATTGAAGTCATGTGAGTGAGTTAAAGTGTAACAGGGGGCCAAAATCAAAAAGAGTGATGAATACAGGACTGAAGGTGTTATATTGGAATGCATACAGTATATGGAATAAGGTGTTGTAGCGCAGTTAGAGATTGGCAGGTATGATGTTGTGAGCATCACTGAGTCGTGGCTGAAAGAAGATCACAGCATTCAAAGATACACATAGTATCAAAAGTATAGGCAGGTAGGCAGAGGGAATGAGGTCGCTCAGTCGGTAAAAAATGAAATCAAATCCTTAGAAAGAGTTGACGTAGTATCAGAGATGTAGTATCGCTGTAGGCAGAGTTAAGAAACTGCAAGGGGAAAAGGATCCTGATGGGAGTTATATACAGGCCTCTGAACAGTAGCCAGGATGAGGGCTACAAATTACAATGGGAGAGAGGAAGGGCATGTAAAAAGGGGAAAGTTACAAGAATCATGGGGATTTCAATATGTAGGTAGATTGGGAAAATGAGGTTGTTGCTGGATCCCAAGAGAAGAAATTCGTAGAATGCCTATGAGATTGTTTTTTGGACATCTTGTGGTTGAGTCCAAAAGTGGAACAGTAATTCTGGATTGGGTGTAGGATAATGAACCGCATTTGATTTGGGAGCTTAAGGTAAAGAACCCTGAGGAAAAATGATCATAATATAATAAAATTCACCCTGCAGTTTGAGAAGGAGAAGTTAAAATCAGATGTATCAGTATTATAGTGCAGTAAAGGAAATTACAGACACATGAGAGAGGAACTAGCCACAGATTGGAAGGGGTCAGTAACAGGGATGATGGCAGAATTGAAAAGGCTGGAGTTTCTGGGAGAAATTTGGAAGGCACAGGAAAGATGCATCCCAAAGATGAAGAAGTATTCTAAAGGGAGGATGAAACAACCATAACTATCAAAGGAAGTCAAAATCAGCACAAAGGAAATGAAAGGGCATATAATATAGCAAAACCAACAGAAGGCTTGCTATCTAATATGTGCTATTGTAGTTTGTGCTGTGTATGACTTTGTACTATGTTTTGCACCTTGGCCCTGGAGAATCGCTGCTTTGTTTGTCCATATTGATGGGCATTCACACCTGGATGAATGACAATAAATGAACCTAAACTTAAAGGCAACTAAAAAAGGACATAAAGAGAGAAGGGATGAAATATAAAGGTAACCTAGCCAATAATATAAAAGAGGATACCGAAATTTTTTTCAGATATATATCAAGTAAATGAGAGACCAGAATGGACATCGGACCACTGGAATATTACGCTGGAAAAGTAGAAATGTGGGTAAAGAAATGACAGGAGAACTTAGAAAATATTTTATGTTAGTCTTCACTGTGGAACACACCAGAAGAATGCCAGAAATGCAAGAGTGTCAGGGGTCAGAAGTGAATGTCATTTCTATTAATAAGGAGAAGGTGCTTGGGATGTTGAAAAGTCTGAAGGCGCTTAAATCACCTGGACTTGATGGATGTCACTTCAGGGCTCTGAAAGAGGTAGCTGAAGAGACTGTGGAGGCATTAGTAATGATCTTTCAACAATCACTAGATTCTGAAATGGTTCCAGAGGACTGGGAAATTGCAAATGTCACTCTATTCTTTAAGAAGGGACAGAGGCAGAAGAAAGGAGATTATAGGCCAGGTGGTTAATAGTTAGTGCAGACTCAGAGGTTAATAATGGTTAGTGCAGACTCAGTCTGGTTAAAGTTTAGTACAGACTCAGTGGTTAATGGTTAGTACAGAAGTATTGTAAGTGTTCCCGGGGTTAAGCATCAAAAGAGGTAAGTGTGACCTCACTGCAATCTGAAGGGGAATGCAGACCAGAATCACCAGTGATTGATGTTCTTTCCCAGACACTGCCTACCTCACAGTTTTCTGATTTTATTTTCTATGCTCTTGCACATTCTAATAGAAAATGTGACTTCCTTGGGACTCAGCCCCCGTTCATCGTCAAGAACTTTTGTGGCTCATTTGTGGACATGGTTGGTCTGCAATGCAAAATAATTGGACAATTTTACCCAAAAGCAACCACTTGCATTTACAATGTGGATTTAATATAGGAAATTATCAGAAGGTGTTTCACAGGAGCATAAATCAGACGTCAGGTCATAGAAGGAGAGGGAGTGGCAGGTGAGGAAGTATGTGGTCAGAGGAGGAATCTGGAAGCAATGCCTCAGTCCAACGGGATGATGTGCTGAAATGGTTTACACCACAATTTACTGACTCACTGAGACGTCAGACACAGAGTGATAGAAGAGTGAAGGGAATGGAAATGACATCCATAAGATGGATTTAAATTAAAGAGGAAGAGAAAGGCAGTACTGCAGGTTTAAATTCATTAGAATGAATATGTGAACTTTGTTGAGAAAGCTCCTCAGACAGAGTAATTGACTGGACTCCCATATGGAGGAGGATGAGAGGAAACTTCAGAATCATTTTAGAATGAACTCATAGCAAAAATCAGTAAAGTCCATGAAAATTATTTAATTTATTTATTTATTGGCATACAGCATGGAATAGGCCCTTCTGGCCCTTCGAACCACACTGCTCAGGAATCCCCCGATTTAATCCCAGTCTAATCACAGGACAATTTACAATGACCAATTAAAGCACCAAATGGTATGTCTTTGGACTGTGAGAGGAAACCGGAGACCCGGTGGAAACCCACACATTCTCGGGGAGAAATTACAAATTCCTTACAGCCAGTGGCAGGAATTGAACCCCAGGTCGCCTGCACTGGAAAGCATTCTGCTAACCACTACACTATCATGCCACCCAAATGCTGGGTTCCCCAGCCTGTCTGATGGATTATTTGATCAAAACTTAAACTTGTGTTGGGTCCAGATGTCTTTGCGACCTAATGTTCTTCAGATGTCAGAAGGGGCATTAAAACCCATTGCTTATGACTGCAGAATACTGGGAGCAGAAATTCCATTCAAATTCCCATGCTGAAATTAACCAATGAGATAGTCCCTATTTGAGCAATGTGATACCCACCACTGAAACTGAGAGTTTCCAGTAGATACACAGACAATGGCAACCCACTGAACAATTACATGTTTATTGATAATTATTTTAAAAACAAACAAACATAATAAAGTTAAACCACAATGAAAATAGAGTGTAGTCCAATCTGACATCTGAAAGCACAAAATTCCCAAAATGGTACGGCAGTACCATCCAGTACCTTCTTCAGGACAGTTATTTTCAGGTATTGTGAGATCTATCAATCTGTTCTTACCAGAATAGATTCAGAGTTTAAAGACACGAATCCGATTCAGAGATGTTATTTTATTTAAGGTGAATACAAAAATCAAACAGCAAGCTACTGGCCTAAGGCTCTTACAGGAGTAAAACTATACATTTTACTGTCCAGATGTCAGAAAGAAAGGTTTAGTAGATATCTGAACTTGTGGACCTCATCAGCTGACAACCTTGCAGTGACAATTGGATGACAGATCACTGAATCTCTCTGAATATGCAAGTTTGTTAAACCTGATCTTCAGGGCCTGAGAGCTTCCAGGCCAATGATAACCCCCAGCTTAGTGATTCATAGCGATTGTGATCTGTGTGGCTGCTTCAGTCTAAACTAGAATCACCAGGCAGCCTTCATTCTCTTCAATAAACATCAGCTCCAGCATGTCACACCGGGATTCTGCCCATTGATGGAATATTGACAAGGCAGTCTGTGACATCTCTTAGTTTCCCCTTATTTTCCACTTGATTGCTGCCAATTCACAATCATCTGATCACCTGAACTACAGTCATCAGGATGGACTTCTGTGCTCAGTCTGAGCAAACACACTTTCAGTTGTCAGTGGGAGTCTCCCAACTGCTACAGAACATAAAACGCAAGTGTACATACATGTGAACTGCTCATTCCATAGCATAATCAATAAATCAATCAGTAACAGTCAATCATCATTACAGTGAGCCTGTTTCTGACATGAGGCAAATGCTCTGTAACGAGGAGAGGGTCTTGCTGTCTCTGTGTCTTTTGTCCTTTGGTTTTGATTCATTTTGTCTCATTCTGTGTGGTAAATGTGAACCTGTTGGTTGGTGCAAAGCACAATGTTAGATTTGTATTTACATATGTAAAGTAGTGTGTTTATTCTTTTTAGTAACACAGCTCCACTGGGAGGGCCCCCTGCTCAAATTAAACCTGACAGGAAGTGTAAGGACTGAGTGTTAATGTTATCACAGAGTTTCAGACATCTGTCAGCTATTAATAACAAATAGTTACTGAGCTTCAAGTAAACCTACAACACAGAACAGTACAGCACAGGAACAGGCCCTTCAGCCCATGATGACTGTGACAACCACACCACCAAATTAATCTAAACCGAACTATCAGCACAGAATCCACATCCCTCCGTATCCTGAATGGTCATGTGCTTTTTCAAATGTATCTCAACTGTACTATCATGCTGATTCACCCCACTCCTGCCAGTGCATTCCAGGCACCTATCACTCTGTGTGTAATAACTACAACCCACAAATCTCCTTTAAATGGTATACCCCTCAGCTTAAATCTTTGTCCTTTTGGAAATGACATTTTACCCTGGGAAAATGACTCTAACTCTCGGCCCTGTCGATGACTCTTATGCTTTCATAAACCTCTATCAGGTTGCCTCTCAGCCGACACTCCAGAGTAAACAAAGATTGTTCAACCACTCCTTACAGCTAATATTCTCTAATCCAGGCAACATGCTCATGAACATCTTTTACACCCTCTGCAAAGCCTCCACATCCTTACAACGGCGCAACCAGAACTGAGGGTTCATGAAGTTTCACCCAGGTTAATGCAGGCATGAAACCTATGCTTCAACTTGGACAAAAACCAATTTGTACTCTCCTCTTACCCAGTCCCATGAAATTCTCCCAGCAGGGACACTGTCTCATTGATGCTGGAATGTGCTGGATTTGACTCTTGGGCTCTTTCCTGTGAAAACGGGGACATTTTGTACCTCATTAGTAATAGGTGAATATTTTAGCTGCTCAAATACATCCTGGAAAAAAGGGTCATGAGAAGGTTGAAGGGTAAAGCACATGTCCACGTCACAGAATATAAAAAATACCTGATAGGGTGGAAGAGAAAGGTTGTTCAGTCTTCAGGGGAGTAAAACTGTTGTAAATAATCACTAATCATCCAATTTGGATTATTTATCCAGAGGTTTGGGAGAATATGGATCTCTCCCACAGAAGTGAATGTGGGGAAAGGGAACAGAAGGAGAAATTAACCCAGTTGCACAAAGGTGGAGTGACTGGAAGTTTGTGTGGAAAATAAACAATGACATGAAATAATTGGTCTGAATCTGCTCCTGTGCTGTACATTTCATTTAAGTCTGTGTCATACCAGAGTCACGGGAGAGAAACAAAATCTGTTGTGTTTCCTTTCCTTCACCATGTTCCTCTCCCACTCTCTTTATGTCTTCCTGGGACTTTCACTCTCCTGTTCCTGCACACTCACTGCATATCCACATCGTTTCTCTCTCATTTCCTCTTTCCCCTTTCTGTCACCCTCTCATCACTTCCTCCCCATTTCATTCTTTCTCACTGCATGTCTCTTATCCTCTTCCTCCTTCACTCTCTCTGTATGTTCCTCTCTCTTTATTTTCCCTTCACTTTTCTGTCCATCACCCGACCCCAAACTCTTTCTCAGGAACTGTTGTTTCCCAGCGGTAGCAGTTGGGCCCAGACCGGTCACCTACGGTCAGGTATATCAGATCATCAGACTCAACTAGTTTCTGCCTTCACTCCCATCAGTATCAGAAGCAGGTTTAATATCACTGACATATGCTGTGAAATTTGTTGTGTTGTGGCAGCAGTACAGTGCAACAGATAAAAACCATAAATTACAATGAGATACATGTATATATAACACATGCAAATCGAGAGCAAAAATAGGAGGTAGTGTTCATAAGTTGGTTCATTCCCTGTTCAGAAATCTGATGGCAGAGGGGAAGAAGCTGTTCCTGAAATGTTGAGTGTGTGTCTCCAGGCTCCTGTACCTCCTCTCTGATGGTAGTAATAAAAGGAGAACATGTCCGGTATGATGTGGGTCTTTAATGATGGATGTGGCTTTTTGAGGCATTGCCTTTTGAAGATGTCCTCAGTGCTGGGGAAGATGGTGCCCGTGATGGAGCTGGCCGAGTTTGCAACTCTCTGCAGCTTTTTCTGACCCTGTGCAGTGGCCTGTCTGTACCAGACGGTGAGGCAACCACATCCAATGCTCCATAGTACATCTGTAGAAATTTGCTGGCGTATTTGGTGAAACACCAAATCATCTCAAACTCCTAATGAAATGTAACCTCTTTCTTTGTCATTTCATCAATAAGTTGGTCCCAGGATAGATCTTTAGCGATGTTGACAGCCAGGAATCTGAAGCTGCTCACCCTTTCCACTGCTGATCCCTCAATGATACCTGGTGTATGTCACCCCCGGCCCCCCGCCATGTTCCCTTCCTGAAAGCTACAATCAATTCATTACTCTGACTGGCATTGAGTTCAGGTCATCATTGTCTCACCACTCAACCAGCCAATCTGGCTCACTTCTGTACCCCTCCTCATCACCATCTGAGATTCTGCCAACAACAGACAAATGTGAAGATGGCATTTGAGCTGTGCTGAGCCACACAGTCATGGGTGTAGAGAGAGAGTAGAGTGGAGCATGTCCCGTATCTCAGTTCAGAATGGGACAGAGGCAGTGGGAGCTGGAATGGGATAGCCAGCTGTGAGTGAGATTTTTATCTAACAGCAGTAAGACTAGGAAGTTTTAAACAATCTGTAATGAATACAAGCCAATAGTAGGTTGAGTCAGGTACATATGAAAATACTCAGGTGTGGCGAGAAACATAAGGAGGCAAACTGCCCACAGTCATAGAGGTTGTTGTTTAGTGAGTTTGTGTTTCAAGAGAGGTCTTGTTTCCGCTGTGTCAGCTGACTGACACAGATTCCATAAAGGATTAACTAATCCCAGTGGACAGAGAGGGAATGGGGAATGTTCACTTTGGATGAGAGACCCCTGGCAGGTTTGGGTTCTAATTAATCCTGAGGACATATTTAACTTAAAAGTCTCAATGTACTGCAGTTAATGGGGAAAACAGGGCTACAGAGGGGTAGATATTACACTGCTATGGAGTAGAGATCTAATGAGACCACATCTGGTGCACCGGCTGTGATTCTTAGCATCACCCCTCAGGAAGTGTTTTCCTTGGAGACGGGTTGTGTGGACGAGGCACAGTGAAGTGCTACTGGGACTGGGATAGAATATTCAGTCTGGTCTCTTGTTCCCTGAAGTGTGGAAAATTGAAGGCCAGTGTAATTCGGGAGTTTAAAAAACATTCAAGATGGTGCAGATAACACAAAGAATCTGTTACTTCAGGATATCCAGGGCACTGGAAATCTGGAACTCTCCCTGAGAAGTGTGCAAGACTGGGGAGGTGGGGTAGGAGGTGTCAGTTGAAACTTCAAAATTAATAGAATTTTGTTTGAGTTCAATTAATAAAATATGTGGAGTCAAGGAGGGTAAATGGAGCTCGGACACAGGTCAGCTTAAGAGGGAATAGACTGGAGGGCTGAACAACCTCCTTCTGACACTCAGTGCATGGGATAAATTTGAACAGAATCTCTGTGTGCAGCTGTTGATTTACCAGAAACACATTTCATATTTTCATTCTTGACAGGTGGGTGAAACTGGGCAGCGATATAGGGGATATTTCCTTCTCAGTTTCCTATTGGAGATGTGGCTTGACTTAATCTGAACAGGGGGCCTTCCAGAGGAAATAGGCTTACTAAAGAGAATAACTTCGCTGCTCAAGGCATGGGAATATTTTTCTGATTCAGGGACCAATATCAATAAACAATTCTTGTAGTACTGAAAAGCGGATTGACGAATGTGACTGAAACCCTGAAGGGAGAAGGAGTCCCTGCAAGCATGGAGACATCTATCTTCTGGGAATTAACAATATAATGCTGACTTGAACCAAACTTAAATATTGTCTTCTATGGGAAGAAAACAGATGGGCTCAGATTGATGGCGGTGCTTATTTACACTGCAAGTAGGAAATTTGTGCTCTGGCCCAATGCCATTATACTGATAGTTCCAACGAAACTGCTCCAGTACGGATACAACATTGATATCTGCATAAGAATGGGAAAAATTGCCCAGTATGTCCATTCTCAAAATACAGGACAAATCTAATTAGACAATAATAGCCCAATTCGTCTGCTCAATCTTCAGAAAAGTGATGGGAGCCATAGTCGACAGTGTTGGAAAGTGGCACTTACTCACCAAATAACCTCATCGCCAGTGACCAGTTTAGGTTTTTATGGGACCACTTGGTTCTTCATTGATCAATCTTGTTGTCTTATATGCTGCTATCAATTCCTCTGGCAACACACTCCAGATATCGACCGAAATTTTGCTTCATAAATTTATACATTTCCCCCTCACCTGAAACTGCTGGCATTTGAGGTTTCTACTCTAGAAAAAGGCTGTGACTGTCTATGCTCCTCATAAATTTGCATACTTCTGTCAGTCCATCCCACAGTCTCCAAAGCTCCAGCAAAAACAGACCAAGGTTATCCAACCTCTCCTTGCAGCTAATATGCTCCAATCCAAACAACACTGAACTGAATCCATTCTTCACCCTCTCCAAAGCATCCACATCATTCCTGTTATGCAATGACTAGAACTTTACCTGATCCAAATGTGAAATGAAAACTCAAGGTATGCTGGACAATTTTGGAAGGGATCCTATATGATCTGAGAATTCAGCAGAGGCTCTCCCTGTGGATGCTATCAGAAGCCTTTTCAAAGTCCATGAAATTGATGTATCGTTGTCTCTGCCACTCTGTGCACTGCTCTGTGATGTTGCATAGCCTGAAGATCTGGTTGACAGAGCCTCTATTCTTCCTGAAGCCAACTTGCTCCTTCTTCAAGCACTCATGCTGAGAACCACTGGGACCAGAGCACATGTACAAAGACGTCTTGATGTTGAGAAGTTCAAGGACACCAGTGTGAGACCTGTTGTCATCATTCAACTTAAAGAACAGATTTCAGGCCTTGGCGAGGTTGTGTCAGTGTGCAAGATCAACACGATGTGGAAACAGATTGTGTCAGTGTTCAAGGAGATCAGCGAGGCTTGTCTACATTACAGAGCTGTAAAGAAAAACGAAGAATGCATACAGCAGGAAACATGGGACAGCCTTAGAAGAAAGATAAAAAATCAGGATGAAAGTGTTCGATGCAAAGTCAACACAAATTAAGGTGAAACTTCAACTGGCATTCACTGACGCTAGCAAGAATGTGAAGAGCTTTTAAGAATGGATAAAAGAGTCTACATGGAAGACCTTGCATGCTGGCCACAGCAGCAGCCAATTGACGTGATCAGGAAAATATATACACGATTTCAAAATTGGTATGTGGAAAGTTCCAAGCCAGACCTAGTAGCCCCATGAGAGTTAAGAACTGTCTACTTTTGACAAATGCACGAAGAATGATGGACAGGGCATTTCAGAGATTTACTGAATGGACGCAGAGGACCTTGATATCAACGCAGATCCACTCAAGAAGGAAGAGATTGTGTGACAAGAATACACGTAGATTAAGATGTTCACTGTCCTGTGTGATCAGCAGTTGGTCTGCCACCTGTCTTCAGGAGAGAGAGAGATAAGGAAAACAATGGAGCAGCATTTGGAGATGTGTAATGAAGGGGAAGGAGAGCTGTCAAGAGCGGCTCCCCCTTTGAACCCTGAACTGTTTGAAGTGAAGAACAGGCGATACCCCAGCAGGGGGATAAAAAGGGACAGGTTCGCTAAGGCAGGACACACACGACACCCGAGGTAACGAGACCCTGGAAGTGGTGGGCCTCTCAGAAGCCGGTGGGAAGCTTTTGGATGGCTGATTGCGGGATCAAGCCTTAGACGCTCAGGGTGGAAAGGCACGATCAGCGGGAACCTGGTGTGTGTCCACCCTTGCCTGGGTGCCAGGTTCAATGCAGGGAAACGATCGTATCTGGAAATGGAAGGGTCACAGTTGGTGACCTCAGATGACATCACAGAGGACTCGCCCGAAAGCTGACTGCAAAGGTCTGTGTGGAAGCTGTGTTGGATATTCATTCGTTTTGTTCTCTCTCCTTCCTCCCCACTGTCCATCGCCATGGCAACGATTACTGCGAACTGAACTAAATTGAACTGAACTTTGTGTCACTTTGAAACTGGTCATTTACCCCTAGACAACGATAGAGCTTGATTGATCCTGTTATCTTAATTCTGTACACAGGTGTGTTTATCATTGCTGAACTGTTGCATTTATTATCCTTTTGATTGGAGTACTGTGTTGCTTGTTTCTTTAATAAAACTTTCTTAGTTCTAGTAATCCAGACTCCAACTGAGTGATCCATTTCTGCTGTTTTGGCAACCCAGTTACGGGGTACGTAACATAAGTGGGGTTCTCGTCCGCGATTTTGAATGCTAAATTTGGGACGGAGTAAATTGATTGGGTCAAAATTCCCAAAAGAAAGAAAAGACAAACAGCAGAAATGGAGGCTGAGGAATTTATAAAGGCGCCGACCTTGGAGGCATTAGAGGATGCCAGGAAATCGGAATTGGTAGCTGTGGTCAAACTGTTGAATCTTGCTAAGGGGAAGTTGACAATGAGGAGAGAGGAGATACACAGAGCTATCATAGAGCACTATGCATCTAAAGGTGTGTTTCCCCAAGGCGAGCTGGGGGTGGTGTCTATTGAAAAACCTGCCGGAGACGCGGTACAGGTACAGCTTGAAAAACTGAGACTCGAGCACGAGTTCCGGGTACGACAGTTAGAACATGAAGAGAAGCAGCAAGAAAGGCGGGAGGAAGAGAGAGAATTAGAAAGGCAGGAGAAAGAGAGAGAGTTAGAAAGGCGGGAGAAAGAGAAAGAGTTAGAAAGGCAAGAGAGAGAGTTAGAAAGGCCAGAGAGAAAGAGGGAGAAACAGTTGGAGAGAGAAGAGAAAGAGAGGCAATGGGAGCGAGAAGAGAGAGAGAGGCAGAGGGAAAAGGAATTTGAGCTGGAGAAGTTAAAGATAAGGGCCGAGCAGGGTCTCGTGCCGAACCAAGGTGGAGGGTTCCGGGCGACCCAGGAGGTTAGGCTGGAATGGCCGAGGGATAAGTAGGTTGTTTTGCTTCAAAGTGTACTGAAAGGGAAAGCCCAACAAGCTTACTCAACTTTGTCAGCGGAAGATGCCCAGAGGTATGAGGTGGTGAAAGAGGCCATCCTCAGGATTTATGAGTTGATCCCGGAGGCATACCGGCAGAGGTTCCGGAATGCGAGGAAGCAGTGGGACCGCACGTATTTAGAGTTTGCCCGTGAGATGCAGACATATTGTGAGAGTTGGTGCGCCTCGAAGGGGGTAGATGGGGATTATGACAGACTGCTACAGCGGATCCTGATTGAGCAGTTTAAAGGTTGTGTCCCTGAGGGTATGAGACCCTACCTAGATGAGAAAGAGGCAGCCACGTTAGCCGCAACTGCTAAGTTAGCGGATGAGTATGCGTTGACGCAAAAAATGAAGTTTGCCCCGAGTAAAGGCTACCTGAAGGGTAGTCAGGACGGCGGGGAGAGTCCGCCGGAAAAGTCAGAAAGTAAGCCGGGGACTAGTGAGAGGGATAAGGTAGACCGGGAGCAGTCTGGCAGGAAGTCTCCTGGGGTCGTCTATTATAATTGCGGGAAAGCCGGACACTTTGCGTCCAGGTGCTTTGCCCCAAAGAAGGAGACGGGAAAAGGAAAAACAGCGATTTTGACTGGCTGTATCGAGCTGGTAAACGAACCGCTAAGGAAGGACAGGTCTGCCAACGTTCAGGAAGGGCGCGAGAGGTTTACCCCGGCCGGATTGGTGTCGGCAAAGGAGGGGTTAAAACCAGTTCCAGTGCGGATCTGGAGAGACACGGGAGCGTGTCAGCCACTAATACTGAAGAGTGTATTAGAGTTTAGCTCAGAGACCCAGACTGGGGAGGTAAAGGTCCAAGGTGTTGGGGAAGGGACAGAGTCAGTCCCTTTGCACCAGGTACACTTACAAAGCAACCTGGTCTCTGGACTAGTCACGATCGGGGTGAGGTCCGAATTACCGATGAAAGGCGTGGAAGTCTTGCTTGGTAATGACGTCGCCGGGGGAATCGTGTTCCCAGTCGTGAGATTGACAGGTCAGCCTGCCAGCATTGAGGCCCCGCCCATGGACTCACAGGTTCATCACGGGACCGCGGTAGTGAATTTAGCTGAGACGTTTCTGCCAGCCTTGTACGAGAAGGGGGTAGAAAGTGAAAAGAAGGAGTGTAGTGAGGCAAGAGGTAGTGAGGGAGCTGGGACGGACGTAACATTAGCCAGGAAAGAATTTGTGCAGACGCAGGAGCGAGACGAGGGGCTGATGGTTTTGGTGGAGGAGGAAGTGCTAAGGAAGAAAGGGAGACCAAGTACCGTACCTGCAGATGCGGAATGAGGGGTGGTGCAAAAGAGTTATGGGGATGAGGTTTTTAACCTGGCCCACAAGGTACCCCCCGGTGGACATTTTGCGGTACTGGAGGGAACAGTTGGTGGAATCATGAAAGAGGTTTACCGGCTGCCCAGGGGGAAGGATGTTATTGATTATGACCGACGCGAACTGAGACGGTCACAGGCTTTTGATATGCTAACAAACCTAGTCCATGTTAGCGCGGAAATCAATGAAGCTAGGGTCCCCCCGATAAGAGAAAAAAACCATTTTGAAAAGATGAGTATGGTATCCACCAGATGGGAGAAGGCTATTGTTTTGGCCAGGTCTGCTGATAAGGTCTCTCCCTTAATCCCCGAACAAAGCGACTCTTTAGGAGAAGCAATTAAACGACTCGCACCCGTGTGTTTGATTGTCCCGAGGCGATGCAAAGAACTGGGACGTTGGGTGGTGTCTGTTAGGTCAGCCTAGCAAGCAACAATCATATAGAATGAGTAATTCAGTGACTAAAGGGCTGACGAAAACAGAGGTGTGTATTGGCAATTTAATACGGCTGTCTGAAGCCAGCTTGAGAGTGAACCTTGAAAAAAATGAGTTCGGCCACACGAAGGTCACTTACCTGGGAATTGTGGTGACACAGGGGCAGCTGGCAGCGATACAAGCTACAGTGCAGGCTATCGCTGACCTCCAAACCCCGACAGACAAGAGGGCCCTCAGAAGGCTCTTGGAGATGGTGGGGTACTGTAGGAAGTTTTGCAATAACTCTGTGGTCACTACCCCTCCCCCTCCCACTAAGCCCTTGCGAGAGAAAACTAAGTCGGAATGGGACGACCCTTGTTATTGTGGTCCGGGACAAAACCAAATGAGAGGTTACATTGATCGCAATTCATCAGTGTTTTTGGCCACTATGAAGTTTGCTAAATTGGAGCCTGGTCTAAGGGATTATTAATAACACGTATAAAAGGAACAGAAAATGTGATGGCTGACTGTCTGTCAGGTGTTGACAACTTCAAACTCGCTGTATTAGCCAAATAGCTGATAAAGATGTATATTTGTGTGTGTATCAAATAATGTATTCACGTTTGTAATTTTTGCCCCCCCGGGAAAAATCCTTAAAGGGGGGAAGCGTGACAAGAATACACATAGATTAAAATGTTCGCTGTCCTGTGTGATCAGCAGTTGGTCTGCTACCTGTCTTCAGGAGAGAGAGAGAGACATCACAAAGGACTCGCCAGAAAGCTGACTGCGAAGGTCTGTGTGGAAGCTGTGTTGAATATTCATTCATTTTGCTCTCTCTCCCCGCCCCCCCCCACTGTCCATCGCCATGGCAAAGATTACTGCAAACTGAACTAAATTGAACTGGACTTTGTGTCACTTTGAAACTGGTCATTTACCCCTAGACAACGATAGAGCTTGATTGATCCTGTTATCTTAATTCTGTGCACAGGTGTGTTTATCATTGCTGAACTGTTGCATTTATTATCCTTTTGATTAGAGTACTGTGTTGCTTGTTTCTTTAATAAAACTTTCTTAGTCCTGGTAATCCAGACTCCAACTGAGTGATCCATTTCTGCTGGTTTGGCAACCCAGTTACGGGGTACATAACAATTGTTACTGTGATTAAATCGTTAAGAAACAGCAAAGCTCCAGAACATGACAATTTGAAAGCCAAACTGTTCAAAGCTGAACAAAAAGTTGCAGCAGTCTGTCAGTACCTCCAACTGAACTTTGTCTTTTTGTGTGTTTTCCCCCTCGCCATCAGTCTGTGCTTTTGTATTGCCATGTGCTCTTGTTTGTTTTCATGCCCCATGTGCTCCAGTCCCGATTCTGGTTTTTGGATTTCTCTGGAATTTTTGATCTCTGCCTGAACTTTGATGCCGACCTTGTTGACCCTCTGGATTTGCTACTCAGTAAATATCACAGTGTGCACAGTACTTGGTCTGCGACTGGGTTCCTGCAACCTCTGTTTACAACAATCTGTGAATGGGGACAAGTGTCCAAGGACTGGACAAAGGGAGTTAGGATCCCCAAGAAAGGAGCACTAAGTGATTGCAACAATTGATGTGGCACCACTCATTTGTCTCACCAAAGTCATTGTCCAATGGATTACAGATGGTGGTGGTGATTACTCCCTGTATCTGCTCCTCTCTTCACCTTTACATCCTGCAAGCATCGTCTCCATGTACCATCGATCATCAAATGGTCAATCTGGATCTTGTCATGTCCACTGGGTGAGCACCATGTCAGTTTGTGGATTTCGTGGTCCGGAAAGAGGGTTCCTCCTGTGACCAGATAGTTCATGGCACAGAATTCCACCAGTCTTTCACCATTGTTATTGATCGTTCTACATCCCTATGTACCCATAACCCTAGTGAAGTGTGAGTTGTATTTTCCACTTTGCCATTTAGATCTCCCATGATGATGATTATGTCATGGCGTGATGTTAACTCTATCTCTGCTGTTTGTAGAAGATGCCCTTTTCTTCAATATCACTCTTGTTATTTGGAGCATAGCACTGGATCACAGTCATGTTCACTTGCTTCACTCTCAGCCTGACTCTCACCAGCCGACTGTTCAATGGTTTTCACTCCAGTGGGGACTTATCAATGCCTTTCTTCAAAATGACAGCTACACCATCATGATGCTGACCATCTTGTCTTCCTGCATAGAAAATAGTTTCACCAGTTGCTGCTTTTCATCTGCCAAACTCTGTCGAACTACTTTCACTGATGCCAGTGTATGTTGCCTGTAATGACACATTACTGTGGTTGTTTGTGTGAACTTGCCAGTGTTGTACATGGTTTGACAATTGCAAAAAACATTTTTGGTCATGATATTGGCAAAGTTCATGGCTACCTTCACCATGCCTGTAGCTTCCTCTCAGTTTTCACTCCTGTCAGCCATGCAAGTCCTGGGTGGTGACTAGTGAATACCATCACATTCAGATGTAGAAGGATTCTTCATTGCCGTTTCCGTAACTGTGAAGACAGTCGTTGACAAGGTTGGTTTGCTGGAGTATCTGAAGTAAAGATCAAGACACTGTATCAAACTGGATCGAAAACTGAGCACAAAACAAATGCTAAACGATATCATGAGTAGGGCTTATGATTGAGCACCCAACATCAGTTCAGATATTCTTTAAATATACAATTCTTTGGACCCAAGTTATGATTTCCAATTAGTGGGATCATCCTGAACTCGTAAAGGGACTGCAACTAGCTATCTGTACTCCAGAGAGTTAGACAGTCTGAATCCCGGAAGCTGGCGTGGTTGGGAGCATCTCGTAACAATCACAATTTTTTATTTTGACTAGTCAGGTTCACTAACCCTGACCTGAAACTCTGAACCTGGATCTCTTTTAGTCTGGCCTCTACCTTTTGACCTGTTTGGCATGGTTGACCCTATCTGGAGCTAAAGCACAAGGCCCTGACTCAGGCCAACATAGATCTCTGGATCACTGAGGCTTTCAAGCCTCCAAACCTGAGAGCAAGGCTGTGGTCCTCTTGGAGAAAAAAAAAAGATTCACCATTTTGATTGGTGCCATGGTGAGGTTGTTGTGTCAGGTGGACATAAAAGGTTTGGAAAGTTCTCCACTATCTGTCCCAACATTGATGCCTCAGTCAGCATCACAGAATATCTGATCTGTTGGTACTTCATTGCTGTTTCAGAGAGGTTGCTCTGTGTAACTTGGGTCCCACCTTCCCTCCGTCACAACAGAGACTCCACTTCAAAAGGTACTTCATTGTTTGCAGAACCCGCTCTGGTTTGCCATGGCGTCATGAAAGCTGCTGAGTGATGACAATTCACCTGGAGAGAGGGGTGCTGTGGCTTACTGAGTCATTCAATCAGCCCGCTTTATACTTTACCCAGGATGCAAAATTTGGGACACACAGTATTCCCATCACCAGGGTGGGTGATCAAAATTACCCACCTTGCTGATCTGCATCCTGTATGCCCTCCCCACCACCACCCCCCCATCAGTCTCCTTTCAATACGGACCGTTCAGCTGCACTTGTCTGCCAATCTACTGGGGAGCACCCTGTTACCAGCAACAATGACTTCTGTTGAGTGGCTTCAGCTCCCGAGTTCCCTGCATCAAACACCCTGTTTCTCTCACCGGCTGAAACAGGTCAAAGAGATTTTGTGGGGAGAACTGCTGAGGACTTGGCAGTTCATGGTGCCTGGTCCCTGAAAGAGAAAATATCTTAAAAGTGTAAATTCCACCCATTTCCACCAGGAATCTCCGTTTAACATTGATTCTAGTGGAGTGGGTGCAGTAAGAAGATTGTGTGGTAACTCTTTTTGTTGCTAAATACATTTTCCTGCAAAGACAGTCTCACACTGTGTCTCTAAGGAGAATAACTGTCCACTGACTGGTGTCTCTCCGTCCCTGTCCACTGACCAGTGTTTCTCAGTCCCTGTCACTGGGGGGGTGGGGTGGGATTTCTGTCCACTGACTGGTGTCTCTCGGTCATATCTGCCCACTGACAAATTGTGTCTCATTCTCTCTCGCTGAGATTCTGTGTGTCTCAGTTTACACAAACTGTTCATCGCTGAAATTGATGGATCGAGCAGAGTGTGACAGATCTTTAATCCGGATCTGGTCACGGCCGCTGACCTGCCGCCTGTTGCAGAGACAAACACCTTTAGGGGAATTGAAATCGCTGCTGTGGGTGGGGACAGGAAGCTGCGCCTCTGGTTTCAGTGTGTGAGAGGCTGTTCAAACCGTGGATCCCTCTCTCACTCACAGCCCACGTCCCTATTTAAACAGCGCTCACTGCGGCTCCGGACAAAGCCGGCCTGAGCTGCAGTCTCCGATCTCAAAAGTGTCCAAGTCCGGCTCAGTGTTCAGGGCGATGGGGGTCGTTCCTTATCTCTGTCTCCTCCTGTCTTGTCTGGCAGGTGGGTGTCCCGCGGCTTGTCGCCCAACCGGGACCGGCTGTTTCTCGGAGGCTTTGTGAACCTCTGACCGTGGAACATTTTATTAATTTCTGCTCTTTTTTATTGACAGGTGTGCGGTCCGACATCGTGCTGACACAGCCCGAGTCAGCGGTGGTAAAGCCCGGGCAGTCCCACAGACTGTCCTGTGCGGTCAGTGGGTTCAATGTCAACAGCTACTGGATGAGCTGGGTGAAGCAGGTCCCCGGGCAAGGGCTGGAGTGGCTGGTAACGTGCTATGATGAAAGTAACACCAAGTACTACGCGCCTGGAGTCCAGAGCCGCTTCACCGCTTCCAAGAGCAGCAGCAACTTTTATCTGCAAATGAACAACCTGAGACTGGACGACACGGCCACCTATTACTGTGCGAGAGCTATACTGGGTGGCAGTTTCGTCACGGTGCTTCACCACAGGTCACAAACCGCCCTCATCACATCCAACCCAAAATCCAGTGGATCCCAGAGCCGGTCAGCGGATTTATTAAACTCTCCCTCTGTGTCCGGGTGTCCCACACAGCGGGTCTCAATCTCGGCCATCCCAGTGCTGAAGTGGAGATGATATAACCCACCGGGACCTTTCACTGGGCTTCCCCTGACAGCTCCTCCTCGGTGGTCTCGTTCCCTTCCGGACACATCTCCAGTGGAACTTGTACCCACTCCCGGATTATCCACTCGGGATCTGATTTATATCCACGGATCCCGGGGTAAGGGCCGGTGGAAGCGCCCGAAGAGCCCGATTTAAAGAGTTTTGTTGCGGTGGGTTTGTGTATGGAGGGAGCCGCCATCTCTCACACTGTGCACGGTGATGGCGAGCTGAACAGAAACTGGTCCCGACAAAGGAGCGTCTGCAGCGCAGTCTGTCTCCACGGATTCCGCATTGCTGCTTCCCAGAGTCAAATCCATGAAGCCTCACTCGGACTGCTGGGCGCAAATGTCCATTTCTGGACAATTAAAAGCCCAAAATGATTCGACTCTGATTCTGGGGAATGGCGAGAGCCGTTGTCCGCAGACAAGAAAACTGTGAAAATGCCTCTTTTATTCACACGCCAGGAAGAAACAAGGACGAAGTTTGGGATGGAAATCCAGGAAGCGGCTGCTCCCGGTCCGGACAGGGATCATGTTGACATTTTGCTGAGATTATTGGATGTGACGGGCAAGTGAAGTTACTGCACTCGGTGAATGGGGAGACGGAGCACTGTGACAATCTTGACTACTGGGGCGGAGGAACCCCGCTGACAGTGACTTCAGGTAAGACCAACTTCTCAATCGTATCTTCACGCGCTAGTATTTTATTTATTTACGGGTTTGGTGAATCTGTCGATTCATCTGAAATCAGTGCGATATTTAGAGCAGTACATGAATCTCCCCGAACCGGCGGGTTTCTCTGGAGCCCAGTAACAGTACAAGGGTACATACCCCACCCACCAGTGACCTGTCCACAGACCGGGAACAGGCTCAGGGGAATGGGGTCGGATCTTGTCACCAGACTGTGCCTTGACACCGGCCGATTGTGCTGAGTGAGCTCAATGTTTGGTTCAAGTCTGGCTTCTGATCCTCAGCACCGACTGAAGCCACGTTCAGGGGCTGAGCGTTTCAGTGCAGTTGAACTTGTTCCCTGTCAGTGACAATAATGGATCTGTTCAGTGTCCAGTTATTGGGATCGGGTTTTACTGTCAGCTGCTTTCATGTTGAAGGTAATGGGATTAAGACATAATCTGAGGGAATGGTGTACACATGTATCATCTGGTTGATGGCTCAATATCCCCAGGGTACAGGTGGGTGTCAGTCCCATCATGTAATGTCCGGCGTGAGGTCCGTCCCGCGATACAGCAAAAGTATCGGCAATATCCCAGAATTAATTGATGGGATTAACGTTTTACTTTTATTCCCTGATGGGTGAGGAGGTGGGGTGCGGTGGGAAGAATTTTGGAGTTGGGAAGGCAGTGGGGAAGTCGTGCAGGAAAGGTATGGCCGGGAATTGAAGTCACAATTCCTTCACACATTCCGGGCAGCCTTGCATTGGTGGGTGGGGGAGTGGGGAGTGGTGCAGGTGGGGTGGGGAGGGAAGCGTTCAAGTCAATAATGTGTAATAGGGGAGTATTTAAGGGAAGACTTGTGATCTGGAACACACTGCCTGAATGATGGTGGTGGCTAATTGTGAGTGTAGAGAGGGAAAAGGAGGAGATCCGCCTTTTGTTGGGATACAGGGAAGAGCAGAAAGACCAATGGGTTTATTGGGTTTGCTCAGCTAAAGGGAAGCACGGAAACAATAGTATGAATGGCCTCACTCTCTGCTCTGTCATTCAATGGAATCAGTATTTATCTTGTAAATCTGGGAAATTCTTCCTCAAAGGGATTCCATCAATCACCTCAGGGTACACAGAGCATGAATTAAATGCAGATTACAGCTCCCATGTCCTAGAAAAACCTACAGCACACAATGATGTGTCAAACATGTACGTAATTTAGAAAATACCTAGGGTTACACTCTGTTTTTCTAAGCTCCATGTACCTATCCAGGAGTCTCTTAAAAGACCCTATCATATCTACCTCCACCACCATTGCTGGCAGTCCATTCCATGCACCCACCACTCTCTACGAAAAAAGCTTACCCCTGACATCTCCTCTGTACCTACTTCCAAGCACGTTAAAACTGTGCCCTCTCATGTTAACCATTTCAGACCTGGGAAAAAGCCTCTCGATATCCATATGATCAATGCCTCTCATCATCTTATACACCTCTATCAAGTCACCTCTCATCCTACGAAGCTCTGAAGAGAAAACGTCAAATTCACTCAACCTATTCCAGGCAGCCACGGATTAGATACAAAGATCTTTCTGCACTGTCCCATCCCTCCAGGACAGGGGCAGCAGAGATTAGACACAGTGTGAAACTTCCCCCAACCTGTCCCATCACACACTCACAGGACACGAGTTGAACTTTACTGTTCAAATGAACTGCTTATTCTCAGTTCACAGACAGAGCAACTGCGCTAATTTCTTGCCCTCCTCCATCCCCCGACTGGGTTTGTTTAACCTCCATTAACCAGTGCTGCTGGTGATTCAGTAAAAGTGGTTGTGAGATAAAGTGCTGACATTTACAGAGCACCTTTCATGGTGCCCCCGAGCTCTTCACAGGCAACAAAGTAGTTTCAAAGTACAGCCCTGTTGTAGAGTCGGGAATGTAGAGCCACTCTGCACACAGCAGAATCCACAAACTGCAAGGTGAGAACCATCAGACAGTCTGTTCTGGTGATGTTATTGAAGGAGAAATATTGTCCAGGACACCGTGGACACAGTGATCCAATGGACAGGCACAAGGTTGGATTCGGAGTGATGGGAAACGGGGCAGTACATCAAAGCAGATGAGTAGTGCAGAGGGATGGATGAACAGTCCACGGATACCACCACAACAATCTGACAAATTTAAACTCAGTTCATAATAATCTGCAGCAGATTTGGATCTGCGGTCAGATTTCCAACAGTTTAATAATTGGTATTGTTTTTAAATCCAGCCATTAATAATGATGATCCTTCAGCTTTACTCATGTCTGTCAGGGAAGGAGATGTCTCATCCTTACCCTCCGAGCCTATTTATGACTCCTGACCCATCAATGTGTTTGTCTCCAAATGCCCTCTGAATGGCAGCTCAGATGTGTAACTCATTTGGAATTTACTGGCAAAGCCCAGATCCCTAAAAATGAATAAATAAAATTGCCCACCAGTTGTTCATAGTACCTGATGTTCTATCCACTTACTACAATACAGACTAAAATCAGAACGAGTCTCCCCAGATCTGCTGATTCATCATTGATTATATTGTACAAATACCCAGCACACTGTGACCCACCCAGATCCAGTTCCCCTCTTCACCCCAGCACCCTGTGACCCACCCAGATCCAGTTCCCCTCTTCACCCCAGCACCCTGTGACCCACCCAGATCCAGTTCCCCTCTTCACCCCAGCACCCTGTGACCCACCCAGATCCAGTTCCCCTCTTCACCCCAGCACCCTGTGACCCACCCAGATCCAGTTCCCCTCTTCACTCCAGCACCCTGTGACCCACCCAGATCCAGTTCCCCTCTTTACACCAGTACCCTGTGACCCACCCAGATCCAGTTCCCCTCTTTGCCCCAGCACCCTGTGACCCACCCAGATCCAGTTCCCCTCTTCACTCCAGCACCCTGTGACCCACCCAGATCCAGTTCCCCTCTTCACCCCAGCACCCTGTGACCCACCCAGATCCAGTTCCCCTCTTCGCCCCAGCACCCTGTGACCTACCCAGATCCAGTTCCCCTCTTCACCCCAGCACCCTGCTGTCAGTTTGATGGGTGTCTTTATGAAGACCCAGAGGAACACTGATCCAGACAGAACTGTACTTACCACCTGCTGGTCTCGGGATGTAAAAGATCCTCAGCTGCAAATCTCACCGACTGACATTATTGTGCCTCCTGCACTGCCGACACTGAGCAGCTCAGGGAACATCTGTGGGTGAGAAACAGAGTTAATGTTTCACATCAGTGACCTTTCACCAGACTCTGTCACTCTGATTTCTGGCAACTATGCTGTTTCCAGTTTTATTTTACTGAATTTATTTTGATGAAAACAATTTGTTTTTCATTGACTTCTGCAACCCCAGAACATCCCAGAGCCTTTCCCAACCCAGCAAGTACTTCTGCAGTGTGTCACTTCATTTGGGTGACTAAACATCCAACTTGTCTGCATCTTGTTCCCACAAACTGAACTACAACATGACAATCTAGTCTGGGTGATGTTGGAAGGGAATGGTCACTTTTAGCCAACAATTCCTAAAGCTCCCCACCACTGGGAAATCCTCACTTGATGTCTCAAAGTTCAAAGTAAAATTTATTATCGGAATACATACATGTCATCACATACAACCCTCAGATTCATTTTCTTGTGGGCATACTCAGCAAATCTATAGAATCGTAACTGTAAACAGGATCAATGAAACAGCACGAGCATAGAAGACAATAAACTGTTGAAATGTAACCCTAAATGAACTGCAATAAATAATAAGAGCATGAAATAACAAGATAAAGTGTCTTTAAAGTGAGATTATTGTTTATGGGAATGTCTCAATAGATGAGCGTAAATATCTTCTTTTGTTCAGGAGCCTGATGGTTGAGGAGTAGTAACTGTTCTTGAACCTGGTGGTGTGAGTCCTGAGGCTCTTGTTCCTTCTGCCCTGATGGCAGCAGCGAGAAAAGAGCCTGGCCTGGGTGGTGAGAATCTTTAATGATAGATGCTGCTTTCTTATGACAGCGTTTCATGTAGATGTGCTCAGTGGTTGGGAGGGCTTTACCCATTATGTACTGAGCTGAATCCATGATCTCTTGTAGAATTTTCCAATCAAAGGCATTGGTGTTCCCATACCAGGCTGTAATGCAGCCAGTCAATACACTTTCCACTACACATCTATAGTAGTTTATCAAGGTTTTTGACATCATGCTGAATCTCCGCAGACTCCTGAGGAAGTAGAGGCACTGTCCTGTTTCCTCTGCAATTACATTTATAAGCTGGGTCCAGGACAGGTCCTCTGAGATAGTGACACCCAGGAATTTAAAGTTACTGACTGTGCAGTAGATGAACAGATAGATGCAGATTACTGATGATCATCCTGATGGCCCCAGGCCTTTGGTCCCGTAACTCCCTTGTTGTCAGGGGTTGATGCTGATAAACAGCAGTGAGGTTCCTCAGACCACAGCTGACCATCCCTTTCCCCAGCTGCTGAGTACGAGGGAAGCTGACGATTCTGTGGTTTGAATGGTGCTGGCTGTAGCTGGCATTTCCAAAGTGAACCATTTATCAGTGTTCATTCACTTACACTGGAGTCAGTCTCACAGTTCCACAGACCACTGTACCCCGGGATTTACTGAGTGACAGATGCCACCAGAACTGTCACCACACTCCACCACATGACACGTGGCCTTGCTGGAGTTCCCAGGATTAAACTGTGGATTCCACCTCAATGAGTCCCTCACAGACTAGACTTGTCAAAGGATCACAGTCACTATTCCTCTGACTGCGATTCCTGGCCTGGTGTGTCAGGAAGGTGTTTGGCTTGTAAGTTCCACAGGCTCGGTGTGGTTGAAATTCTTCCTCAGTTACATGTGTTTAATTTTGAGGCAGTGTCAGATGCATTATGTAGTGCAGAGGGTACATCAGAGGTGCAGAGGGACTTTGGAGTCCTCATGCAAAACTACCAGAGGTTAATTTACAGGTTGAGCCTGTGGTAAAGAAAGCAAATGCAATGTTGGCATCTGTTTCAAGGAGAATAGAATGTAAAAGCAAGGAAATAATGCTGAGTCTTTATAAGACGCTAGTCAACCACACTTAGAGTATTGTCAAGTGTTTTGGGCCCCATATCTCAGAAAGGATGTGTTGTTATTGGACAGATTCCAGAGGAGTTCACGAGGATCATTCTGGAAATGAAGGGGTTAACATATGAGCAGCATTTGGCAGCTTTGAGCCTGTACTCACTGGAATTTAGAAGTATGTAGTGGAATCTCATAGAAACCTACCGAATGTTGCAAGGACTGGATCGGGTGGATGTGGAGAGGATGTTTCATGGTCCCCCAATCTGAGGAAAGACATCCTTGCCATAGAGGGAGTACAAAGAAGGTTCACCGCATTGATTCCTGGGATGGCAGGACTTTCATATGATGAAAGACTGGATTGACTAGGCTTATACTCATTGGAATTTAGAAGATTGAGGGAGAACTAATTGAAACGTATAAAATCCTAAAGGGATTGGACAGGCTAGATGCAGGAAGATTGTTCCCGATGTTGGGGATGTCCAGAACGAGGGGTCACAGTTTGAGGATAAAGGGGAAGCCTTTTGGGATCGAAATTAAGAAAAACTTCTTCACACAGAGAGTGGTGAATCTGTGGAATTCTCTGCCACAGGAAACAGTTGAGGCCAGTTCATTGGCTATATTTAAGAGGGAGTTAGATATGGCCCTTGTGGCTAAAGGAATCAGGGGGTATGGAGAGAATGCTGGTATAGGGTTCTGAGTTGGATGATCAGCCATGATCATACTGAATGGCGGTGCAGGCTTGAAGGGCCGAATGGCCTACTCCTGCATCTATTTTCTATGTTTTCTATATGATGGGGGCATCCACAACTGGAGAGCACAGCCTCAAAATTGAGGGGTGACCCCTAAGAATGGAAGTAACGAGGAACTTTTTTAGTCAGAGCAGTCTGTGGAATGCTCTGCCACAGACTGTGGTGGAAGCCAGGTCTATGTGTGTATTTAAGGTGGAATTTGACCGTTTCCTGGTCTGTCAGGGTATCCCAGGATACGGTGAGAAGGCAGGTGTAGGGGTTCAGTGGGATCCAATCAGCCATGATGGAATGTCGGAAAAGACTCGATGGGCTGAATGGCCTAATTCTGCTCCTATGTCTTACAGTCTTATGGTCTGATGGTAGTCTGTTCAGTTGAATTTCAGAAGCAGAGACCATTAGACACCCACCACTATATCACACAGATGGTGTTGGAGACAAGGTACAGATATGCACACAAGGGTTACTTTAGACTCAACATCAATACTGAACAGATCATAATTATTCAAATAAACTACTGCTAAATGTTTACTCTTTCTGTAAACTCCACCAATCTGGTGCGAATAGACTTCTAAGAATCAGGAATTATATTTGGGGAAGAGACAAGGTAAAACTTTGACATTTTGTCTGAAATCCAACACATGGGACATTGGGTGACTGTCTCAGTATGGCTGTGGGTGGGGTGTTGGGGCACACTTGTGACTGTGTGCTCAAACTTCCACTGTGAGACTGATCCATAGCCTCTGAGCTCAGTGACACAGATTCCCAGCTGGGTGTTGAAATGGTGAGAGTATTATTTAATGGAGTGAATAATTTTAGAAATTACTGGTTTGTAAACTGTACTGTGCAAAAGTCTTGGGCACATCTATATTGCTAGTGTGCCTAAAACTTTATCATAATAACATATTTATCAATGTGGAATGGAGAGTGAGTTTGTAAATCTGGTGAGAGCAAAGGATGTTGGGAATGGTGAGGGTGGAGCGCTGCGGGATGTGAGTGGGACAGGGGACAGAGAAGGAGTGGCAGGGGCAGGGCTCGGCACGGGTGCAGACACTCCCAACACTGAGACAACAGGCAAGGTCATTTCATTCCAAACTATTGGTTTATTGATCTTTCCAGAATGTCTCTCTGGTGCTTCCCACTCACTCCCCTTTCCCACTCTCAGTCCACAATAGAGACCCACATCAGAATCAGGTTTATCCTCACTCACATCTGTCATGAAATTTGTTTTTGTTTAGTGGCAGAGGTACAGTGCAATACATAAAGTTACTACTGTGTGTGTTGGGGGGGGGGGGGGGTAATCCAGCTATGTGGCTAAGACTTCAGCACAGTACTGTAGTAATTGTAGTGAATAACATGTCTCCTTCTTTGTCTGCCAGTAATGCATTTATTTACAGAAATTTCTGTGAATTTCTTTCCATTTCAGAGCTCACGTCCTCGCCATCAGTCTACATCACTCCTTCCTGCAACACAGAATCTGACCAAAAGATCAGCCTCCTCTGTCTGGTCAAGGACTATCAGCCTGAGAGCATCAGTCAGACATGGTCCACTAACAGTGGGGACATCACCAGCGGAATCAAGAAATACCCGGCGGTGTTGGGGCAAAATTCAAAGTACACGATGAGCAGCTTGCTCGAAGTCTCTGCGGCAGACTGGAAGAAGAATAAAGTCTACTCCTGCAAGGCAGCGAGTGTGACAGCGGTGTTCCCGAAACATCACTGTTAGTATGAGACGTAATTTTCTCTTAAAAGCTGCATTGATCTCAGAGCATAAATCTGGAGTAGGAATCTTTGTCAGATAATGCTGGGCATGGCAACTAGCTCCTTTAATCTACTCTTACAACAGTAGTACTACCCCCTACCCCTTACCAAATTGACATTGAGAAAAAATAAGGAATTGAAATGGGGGAAACGTCCTCCTGAACTCACTGAAACTCAGTATCAGTGGAGGGTGGAGGACACAACTTGTGCTGATCTGCCTCCATTGTATCCATTCCTTTCGGGAGACTCTCCACCCCCCCCCTCCCCCACTAAACCCTCCCTACAGATCAGCTCCTGTACACATACAGAGACCGCTGGCCCATCGTACCCCTGCACACAGAACGACAATTTAAGCTTTACCCCACTCCTCCTGCACTTTCCCCTCCACCCTGCAGCTGCCCCTCTTCTGGGAAAAGCAATCCCTTGTGAATGTGATGAAGGAATCCACTCCACTGCCCTTCTTTAACCATCTTCTCACAGATCTGAACAAGCCTTTACAGTTACAACAAATTAATTTCCTCCTGTCCATCTGTTCTTCTTTCTCATTGAAAGTAAAATTGTGTTTCCCAAACTTGCTAATGGAAACAGTCCCACACCATGTACACATGCTCACAGGAGCTGGTATCAGTCATTCTCCAGTAAACAATTAGATCATGGCAGGTCTGCACCTCAACCCCATGACCCACCTCTCTGCATTATCATAGCACAGTGGGACACACTGCTGGGAGGTCCAAGTTATACACCCAGCCCTCCCATTTGCTGGTGTGAGCCATCAGATCATCAGATCAGCTGTAAATTAACAACATTCTTGAGAGGACTGGAATTGGGGAACTTGTCCAGGATGAGGGGGAATGAAGTCCAAAACTTGGGCAAAGCAATCATGTACTGACAGATATTTATTGTGTTACAGCTCCAAAGCTCAGCTCCCTTGTTCCATCCCGGGAGGCAATCCACAGTCAAGCAAATGCTGTCCTGGGCTGTGTGATATCTGGATTCTCTCCTGACAACATTGAAGTATTCTGGAAAAAAGCTGGATCTGCCCAAGAAGGGATTGTTCTCCGTTCCACTCAGAGATCTGATGGTACATTTGAAACAATCTCTTACCTGACAGTGCCTATGCAGGACTGGACCAAGAAACAGAAATATACTTGTGAAGTGAATCACGCACCCTCCGGTTTCAGTGGTCAGGTCAACATGACGTATCAAGAGGGTGAGTGATATCGGAAGAAAAATTAATTAACTTAGAGTACTAAAATACTAAACTAATACTCCCACACAATTCCTGTCCCTACCGTCAATCTTGTTGAGTGACGTACAGATGATCTTTGCACCTTGAATCAACTCATTTCACCAGCAGCTTTAACTGGGCAGGAAAGGTGTAAGATTAGGTCACCTGTCCATTCTGTCTCAATAATTTTAGTTGTCTTTGTTTGTAGTTATAAATAAAATAAGTTAGTGAGCAAAGCTCACGTCCCAGGCTTTACCATCTGGAGAAGATCTCCCTGTTCCCTTTTCACTGTCTTCTCGTTTTAGTTCTTCTAAAAATATCTCTGCAATTTTGCATTTGCTTCAGTCTCCAGAGTCTGTTTCCAGTGTTTCCTGAGAGACTCTTCTGTCGATTGTCCACTGTAGGTGCCTGGATTATTTTTGAATTGATGCCCAATCCTCCAGTGAATGTTGCGACCTTGTGTCCTCAGATCCTCGACCAGGTTCAGAGACAACATGCATTTATCATGGCTGACATAACCTCATCCCGATAGGATGTGATATACAGAGGATAGAAAGTGGGAATATGTGGGGCTCCCTTTTTCCCAAGCATGGGAAAAGAGGTGAAAATATCTAACAATTAAATCTATGAATCTTCCGTTTCCAGGTCCCGACTGTTTTTCGAAGCCAGTGGCAATGTTGTTTCAACAGAGTAATCTCAATGCAACATTCTCCGATGGTTCTACCCAACAGTATCATTGTTCAGCAATAAAGTGTGAAATAAAGTGATTGGCTGTCTACAATTCGTCATTGAATTTTATTACACTCCATTTACTAGATTCCAGACCTGCCTCTGGTATCCATTGGGATTGACGTTTAACAGAAAGAGAAGAAAACACGATTCAAACTGACTACCTCTCCAATCGCATTTCTATTATCCTCGTGGCCACCTATTTCAATTTGACTTCCCATTCCCATTCTGACATGTCTGTCCATGGCCTCCTCTACTGCCATGGTGAGGCCAAATTCAGGTTGGAGTAGCAACACTTCATATGCCAACCCGATCCCATGAATACTTATTCCCTAACTTGCAGTAATAGTCCCCACTCCTTTATTCTCCATTTTATTCTATTCCCCATACTAGACACCCCCTCATCCCTTCAGTTCTCCTCACCTGCCCATCATCTCCATTTGGTTCCCCTCCTCCTGCACTTTCCTCCATGGTCCACTGTCCTGTCAGATTCCTTCTGTTTCAGCCATTTATCTCTTCCACTTATCCCCTACCAGCTTCTTATTTCATACCTCTCTCCCGTCCACACACTTTCCCCCTCACCTGGTATCACCTCTCATCTGACAGAATGTATTCCTCTCTACTCCACCCACCTTCTTATTCTGGCTTCTGCCCACTTCCTTTCCAGTACCAGTGAAATCTCTCGGCCCAAAATATCGACTGTTTATTTCCATCCACAGATGCTGCCTGACTTGCCCAGTTCCTCCAGCATTTTGAGTGTGTTGTTCAAGATTTCCAGCATCTGTAGAATCTCTTGTGTTTCTGGTTGTCCATACACTCATTCATTTGTGTACATTGTTGCTTCAGTGTGACTCAGATCCCAATTCCAGTTTCCTTGGCCAGATTCCCTCTTGTCTAACTCCAGTCAACAAGAACTGGAACCTGTTTTTCACCCAATGGCTGTGAGGCACGAGGTGATGAAGGTGAACGGGGCTGACTCAGTCAAAGGACGGATGACCCTTTGATAATTCTGGGAACAAGACAAATTGGTGAGAGAAGACTCAGGGGTCTAACCAGTCTCCTGTCCAATCTGACATGCTTTGTGTGTAAATCCTGGATCAGACAAATTGCTAAAGTTACATTGACCCACGTGCCGGACAGTGAATTCAGTCCAAGAGGGAAATTCAGTGACTCTAAGGAATGTCACAAAGGAGGATGTTTTGATAGAATTACCCAAGCATTGACAGAATTATATGCTTCTTGTGGAATAACACCAGCATTCAGTAATAAGGGGAGCGAACTTGACTCAGTCAGGTTTTATGAGGGGACCGCATTTCCCAGGGACTGCTGAACATCAAGACTGTGCTGATATGGGACATAACTGAGAAACCTGCAGAAAACATGTTTAACAACATCACAGTGCTGATTAAACTAAGATTCACAATTCAATGAGCATTCAGTATACACCTAGGTTTGCATATTTGTGGTATTACTCGACAACAATGGTCATCTGGACTATACCCACGGACTTTCTGTTTTAAAAGAAAATTGCTCATAATCTTACTGACATGAGAAAGGTGAAGAAATACACATCACACCTTGTCGGATGATCCGGCCCAGTTAGACTGGAACTGTGTGTGTTACGTCTGCTCTTTCGTCAGACAAAGACACTGACTCTCAGTCTCATTGAAGGTCTCAGCCATGACACAAACACAATCAGCCTCCACACTAAATGTCAAAGAGCAGAAACACCCCACGTGCCTGAAGGTGACCGAGTGTGTAAATGGTGAACACAAAGTGCAGGGAGCTGCAATGTAAGTGAACTGACGATCGTGCAGTGGGAGATGACCTCAACAACTTCACTTGACCGCAATCACACAAAACTGACACTAACCCAGAGGACAGGTGACCCAACACTTGATCAAAGAGCTGTTTTATTCATTTATCATTTCCCATCAATCACTGATCTCTCTGGAACTGAGGGACTTGCTGCCTCATTCCTGATGGTGATTCAGCTCCAGCCGTGTTGCTGCAGGTCTGGAGTCACAAACCAGCCAGACCAGACGAGACTTCTCTCTGGAAATTACCACAGAGAATAACACTACAAATACCTCCATAGTCTTCTTTTTATTTCAAAAAGCATTGATGAATTGAATTTAAACTCCCATCCACCAGGTTGGGATTTGAACCCACTTTGCCAGTTCATCAGTCTCTAACTTATGGATACACTCTGACCATGTTGCTCATTTCAAGTGAGACAGAGGCTTCAGTGTTTGTCAGCAAGAATGCTAAAACCACAGGCACCAGCAGAAGTAGTGCAGGTGTATGAGTGAGCAGAGTTGAAAGAATACAATGTTGTCTGAAGTTTGTGTGGGTGGTGAAGGTTGCAGAGATGAGGAGAGGCACAGCCACAGTGAGACTGGAATGTCGGGATGTGAAGTTATTAAACTGAGTGAATCCCAGGCTCAGCCCAGATGGAGAAAGGGATTCTCATTGATTCACAGTGTTCACTGTTACTAATCAATGGCACTGAGTCTCCAAGCAAAGAATATACTGAGCTGTGTCTCTGCTGAGAAATCTGCATGCTTCTCTGTCTCACAGAGCTCCGTCTCACAGTGAACCGATTGGTACAGTTATTAGAAAGGGATTCTAAACCTCGTTAGCACATCCTTTGTTCTGAATTTCTTTTCTCAATCAAACTTATAGGAATATGAGGCACGTGACTCAGCCCTGGGTGTTCCTGTTATTCTGTTTGCATTAAATGCAGCTGTCAAGTACTGATGATCTGCCTGGACCTAACACAACCAATGGAAATATCTCCAGTAAGATTCTGAGCATTTCAATTTCTAATCCACAGAATTGTCTGTCTCTATTCAAAATCCCGACATTGAAGAGATGTGGATCGACAAGTCTGCTACCGTGAAGTGCACAGTTATCTGTACAGATCCCGAAGATATCCACATCTCTTGGCACGTGGGCGGGAAGGAGAAAACTAAAGGAATTCACACCCATCAAGCGGAGATGGACGGGTCCCGATACAGAGTGCTCAGCGAACTCCAGATCAGTGTGGAGGAGTGGTTCAGTGGGGTGGAGTACGAGTGCTCTGCTCAGGAATCTCCTTCATCTTCCCGAGTGTCAGCACGGACCAATAGTACCAAAGGTGGGCAAGAGACCAGTGATTAAATGGCCAGCATTAGTTACCTGAGTCAAAATGTTTGACATTTCCTTTGTTTTCTTTTCTATTCCAGTCGAGATAAGAAGTCCCAAGGTGAGACTGCTGCCTCCACCTCAGGAAGAGACCAAGAATTGGAAAACAGCCACACTGGAGTGTGTGGTGTCTGGATTCTACCCGGACCAAATAACTGTCACCTGGGAGAAAGGCAGCACCGTGATCAACTCCAACACCAGTGCTACACCGACCGCTCTGGAGCAGGGGTGGACTTTCAGTGCCAGACACTTCCTGACCGTGAGTTTACAGGAGTGGAAGACAGAATCAGTCTTCAGCTGTACAGTCATTCATCCCCCCTCCAACAGCAGTATCAAGAAACAAGTGAAGAACTTCCAAGGTAGGGTCCTGGGATGCATCCCATTATTGAAATTGTTTACATTGTGCTATGAATTCAAGGTAAACACCGAATAATGGTGCAGTCTTGGTTTAGTTATGTGAGTGAACTGATAAAGTTCAAAGTACAAAGTACATTTATTATCAAAGTATGTGCACCATATACAACCTTGAGATTCTCTTCTTGCAGGCAGTCACAAAACAAAGAAATACAATAGAATTCAGAGTCAAACATCCAATGTGTGAAAAAAGATTGTGCAAACAATAAAAAAATTCAAACAAACAATCCACAGAAACTGAACCGCAGAGCCCCCCAAAGTAAATCCACAGCCATGTTGCCAGTTCAGCACTGCAACCGGTCCAGGAGTCCGATGGCTGCAGGCCACGGCTGTGGAGCCAGGCTCAGTGCTGAGGTGAGTGCCGATGGCTGCAGGCCGCAGCTGCAGAGTCAGTTCAGTGCTGAGGCGAGTGAAGCCTCATCGAGAAGTGAGCTGAATACCGGTTTGTCCATTGACTCAGCCTCAATGCCTTCATCTTTTTGATCTCTCTTGGCACTTAAATCGGCCAATCAACGGTTTGTTTTCCACTCTCAACCAACATAATCCACACTTTCACCATAGAAATAAGAGTATCCCAGAAAATACTTTCATAACTGGAGGAGAATCCAGACCATTTCACTCGACAGACTCTCTGCAACTCGCTGATACTCGTCTTCAAAATGCTCCCTCCCTCTACCTTTGAACCTAATCCCAGCCTCCGATCAGTGCCTCAGATGTGACTGAATTTCCAGCAGAGCAGCTCTCCCTCTGCTCCTGTGTGAGAATAGTCAGCCTGGACAATGTGTAGAAGCCTCAGGAGGGCGGCCTGAACATACTACATTCTGACAAAGCAGCAGCAAATGTTAGTTACACCTGATAGACAAAAAGAGTGCATTTTAATATTTGTAACAAAAACTAAATATTTCTCAGAAATTTTGAAATATGAAGTGTATTTTCTGGAAGATTTTCATGTGAAATTTTGCTCTGTTTCTTGTTCCACCGACACATTCTGAAATACTGGGGATTTTCTGTATTTGTTTTAATAAGTCTCTGGTAACAGTTTAAGTGACCATGAAACTGCAAAAGACAATCTGAGGGCCAATCTTGTTCATTTACATTTGCTCAGGGTATTACCCTATCTGCTCAAAAGGGGAGATTCCTTTCTTCACCAATGTAGATTGGTCTCATCTCATCTTGATGGGACTGGCAAATCATTGACCGGGAATGAACAGGAAATGTTGGTCGTCAGAGACAAACTCATCCATTTGGGAATTTTGAAATAATAATTGTGACGTTTCTCCCAGTTGACTGCTCAGATACCCCCCTCTCAGTAACTTTAAGCAAACCTCCCTTCGAAGAGATCTGGACGTAAGAGGACAGCGACCATTCTGTGTGAGGTGGTTCACAGTGATTTACAGGGATTCATTGTAACCTGGCAAGTGGACGGAAGGAAGAGGGAAGATGAGGTGAGGACTCTGGGTCCAGACAGCAATGGAGGTGAAGACGTGATCACCAGCAGACTGACAGTCCCTGCTGCAGAGTGGAACAGTGGGGCTGAGTACTCGTGTGTGATAGAGGACAAGAATTTGCCAACACCAGTGAAGAAATCCATCAGGAAGGACACAGGTACGTGCGGACAGAATTCAGTGTGAGTCTGATCTTAGCAATTTGACAGATTAATCACCATCCAGCACTGCTCAACCATTCAATCTGGTCTCAGCTGATCATCCAAATTCAATCCCTGTTCCTGTTTTCTCCAGATATCCTTTGACACTTTCACCCGAAGAAGTATATTCAACCCATTCTTGAATATGTTAGATGATAATTCTTCAAGTGCTTTCTGTGGGAGAGAGTTCCACAGGTTCTCACTCCCTCTCCCATGTACACAGCTTAGACTGCCACCCCTGCTCCAGGGGAGATGGAACAAACAGCACAGGATGATGCAAGTCCAGGGGCTGAGTTCCACTTTCTGTCGAGTTGCTGTGTTCAGTTACTCCCATTGATTAAACTGAATAGACTAACCTCGCTGGAAGCTGTAAAATGCAGCAGGTCCAAGATTTCCACTCCACAAATCCCAACAATGAGCAGAAAGGGAAAAGCCTTCAGTTTCAGATCAAGTGAAGCCCCTCAGATTTAGAAATTGTTCATGTTGGTGCAAGACCAGAATGTGTCAGGTAAGTAGGGAATAATTGGAAGATTCATTCTAACTGAGATTCTCTCTGTTCCAGGTGGTGTTCTGACTCGTCCTCATGTCTACCTCCTCCTCCCTTCATCAGATGAGGTAGACACCGATCAGACTGTGACCTTGATGTGTCTGATCACCAAGTTCTCTCCCACAGAGATCTATGTGGTCTGGAAGGCCAATGACAGCCTTCTGAAGACGGGGTTTGTGAACCAGCCAGTGACCAAGGACCCCAGAAAAGGCTGGAACACAATGACCAGTCAGCTGAAGGTTTCTCCTGAGGAGTGGAATAGCGGCACCACTTTCTCCTGTGTGGTGGGTCATGAGTCGCTCCCAACCAACCTGTTCCGAAGCATCAATAAATCTCACAGCAAACTCACCCTGGTCAATGTCTCACTCGTTCTGACTGATAGTTTTAAATCTTGTGTGTAATACTGTGTGATTCAATCCATGAAACCCTAGTTTTGTTAGTTTTATGACTATTAATTATCACAGAGGATTATTTAGCTGATTAAAACATGATTAAAATCTGGACCTTTTAACATAATTAAGAATGAAACTAAGATCAAGAACCAAATTAAACTACAAACATGATTCACCACAAATCTCTGAGTTTGTGTGTACATTCTTAGACCTTCTTCTGCCACATTTGAATGGATTTCAACCCTGTGTGGGACTGCACAATGTATTAAATCCTTGTACGTGTCAATGTACCGATCCAAGTTCAATAAATATGACATGAAAATGTATTCATTGTGATTTTTGGTGATGAGAAAAAAGGAACTTTCAACATGAGGCGTGGCATGTGACACACAGTCAGGGAGAAACAGTAATCTTTGTTTCTCTGGTGTCTGAACCCTTCCTGCATCGGGTATCCCACTGATCAGCTGTCAACTGATGGTCAGAGAGATTAGAATGTACGGCAATCTGACAAAGAGTTGAGAGTTGAAACCAGTGACCAAACGTCATATCGGTGTCAAAGATATTGGATCACTGTTTGAGGGCTCCTTGTCCCCACTAACATTTCTGCTCCTCATCTGGTGCCTGTGTGTCACTAACTAAATGAAACATATCATTGTTGGGAACAGTTCTGTTGCAATGGCGCAGTTAAACATCTGTCTGTCAGGGCAGATGGTTTGCATCTGGACTGAAGGGGGACTAATATCCCAGTGGGAAGGTTTGCTTGTGCTGCATGGTGGGGGTGGCGGGGGATGCCGGTTAAACTAGAGTTGCAGGGGGTGAGAACCAGAGTGTCAGAACAGATTGTGGAGACGTTGTGGAGACAGATGTTGTTTAGACATTAGACAAAGTCAGGAATCAAGATGTTGAGCATGGTGTGAGTAATGTTCTGAGCTGCGTATATCTCAAAGCAAGTATTACTGTAGGAAAGGCAGATGAACTCAGGGCAGAGATCAATACATGGAATTATGATATGGTGACCATTAGTGAGACTTGGTTGCAGGAGAGGCAGGACTGGTAGCTCAATATTCTGGGGTTCCATTTTTTAGATGCACAGAATGGGAGGGATTAAAGTGCAAATGTGACGGCAGTGTTCAGTCAGGAGAGACTGGAGAACTCCTCTTCTGAGACTTTACAGGTGGAAATGGGGACTAAGAAAAGTATGGCTATGTTAATGGGGCTATATTATAGATCGCCCTGCAGGACCTAGAGGCACAAATTGTCGGGACATCACAGGCTATTGCAAGAAACACAAGGTTGCGATAGGAGGTGATTTCAACTTTCCACAAATTGACTTGGACACCCAGACTACAAAAGGGATGGAGTCTGTCAAATGTATTCAAGAAAGTTTCCTTAATCAGTAGATAGAAATCCCAACAGAGTGTGTGCAATTCTTGATATCTTATTCAGGAATGAGACAGGGCAGGTGACAGAAGATTGTGTACGGAAACACTTTGCATCAACTGATCATAATGCCATTAGTTTCAAAATAAATTTGGAAAAAAATAGATCTCGTTCCCAGGTTCAGAATCTAAATTGGAGAAAGGCCAGTTCTGATGATATCAGAAAGGATCTGGTAAGCGTGAATTGGGACAGGCTGTTTTCTGGCAAAGGTGTACTTGGTAAGTGAGAAGCCTTCAAAAGTGAAATTTTGAGAGCACGTTGCTTGTATGTGCCTGTCAGAAGAAAAGGCAAGGATGACATTTGATATTGAGGTCCTGGTTAAGAAGTACAAGGAAGTGCACAGCAGGTATAGGCAGGTAGGGACAAATGAGGTACTTATGGAGTGTAAGAAATATGAAGAAAACACCTAAGAAAGAAATAAGAACGGCTAAAAGAATGAACGAATGTAAACAACAGGAATTCTACAGATGCTGTAAATTTAAGCAACACAGATCAAAGTTGCTGGTGAATGCAGCAGGCCAGGCAGCATCTCTAGGAAGGGGTGCAGTCGACGTTTCAGGCCGAGACCCTTCGTCAGGACGAACTGAAGGAAGAGTGATGCTGGACAGCAAGTGTTGTGGACAGCAAGAAAGACTATCAGAGCTTGTAGTGGGATCTGGACCAGTTGGTAAAATAGTCTGAAAAATAGTTGATGGAATTTAATGCAGACAAGTGCAAGGTGTTGCACTTAGGTAGGACCAGCTGAGGTAGGTCTTACACAGTGAACGATGGGACACTGAGGAGTGCAGTAGAACAAAGAGATGTGGGAACACAGGTTCATAATTAATTGAAAATGGAGGCACAGGTAGATAGGATCATAATGAAATCTTTTGGCATACTGGCCTTCATAAATCAAAGTACTGAGTACAGGAGATGGGGTGTTATGTTAAAGTTGTATAAGACATTCTTGAGGCCTAATTTGAATTGAATTGAATTGAATTGACTTTATTACCTACATCCTTCATATACATGAGGAGGAAAAATCTTTACCTGTTCAGCTTTGGTCACATCTGCAGGAAAGGTGTAAATAAGCTTGAAAGAGTACAGGGAAGGTTTAAGAGGATGCAGCCAGGACTGAGAAACTGAGTTATAAGGAAAGATTACACAGGTTAGGACTTTATTCCTTGCAACGTAGAAGGTTGAGGGGAGATTTGATGGCAGTATAGAAAATTATCAGGGGTATAGATAGGGTAAATGCAAGCAGGCTTTTTCCACTGAGGTTGGCTGGAACTACAACTAGAGATCATGGGTTAAGGGTGAAAGGTGAAATGTTTAAGGGAAACCTGAGGGGAAACTTTTTCACTCAGAGTTTTGTGAGAGTGTGGAATGAACTGCCAGAGCAAGTGGTGCTTGCAAGCTCGATTTCAATGTTTAAGACAAGTTTGGATGGTTACATGGATGGGAGGGGTATGAAGGGCAATGGTCTGGGTGCAAGTCAATGGGACTTGGCAGCTCAAATGGCTCAGCACAGACCAGATGGGCCAAAGGGCCTGTTTCTGTGCTGTACTTTTCTGTGACTCTGTGACTGTCAGACAATGACCAAGACCAGACAGTCTGTGTCTGCATTGCTTGCAGTTGACAAGAATCCAGATTTCTGGACAAACATATCAGATGTAAAAGGGGCACGAGAGGGTAGATGTTGGGAGAATTTCACCTGTCATACAGCAACGAACAAGGGGACAGAGTTACAAAGTAAGGAGCAGGACATTTGAAACTGTGGTGCAGAGATTTCTTCCCTCAGATGGAATGAATTCCCAGAAACCTTAGCCCAGAAGATGGAATCTGGTGGTCTGCACTTCCTCCTGTTTTCTTCTTGTGAGTTCAGTGGAGACAGAGACAGAGAGGATTAGAAGAAGAGACAAAGGATGAGATCAGAACTATGCAAATAAAGAAATAGGTGTGTTGGACCCAGGATTGATCTTCAAAGATTTTGACACCCAGGAACTTGAAACTGCTCAACCTTTCCACTGCTGATCCTTCAATGAAGACTGATGTGTGTTCCTATGACTTCCCCTTCCTGAAGTCTGCAATCAATTGCTTCGTCTTACCGACGTTGAAAGTAAGGTTGTTGTTGAAACGCCATGAACCCAACTGATCTATCCTGCTCTTGTATGCCTCCTCATCACCCTGAAACTCAGCCTACAATAGCTCAACAGTAAATTTATAAATGCCACTTGAGTTCTACCTAGCCACACAGTCGTGGGTGCAGAGAGAGTAGAGCAGTGGGTTAAGCACACATCCTTGAGGTGCTCCAGTGTTGATTGTCAGTGAGGAGGAGATGCTCATTCAGATCCACACTGACTGTGGTCTCCCAGTGAGGATGTCAAGGATCCAGTTGTGGAGAGAGGTCTGGAGGCCCAGGTTTTGGAGCTTGTTGATTAGAACTGAGGTTATGATTGTGTTGAACACTGAGCTGTAATCAGTAAACAACATCCTGACGTTCAGCAGGTATTGTTATTGTCCAGGTGATCCAAGGCCGAGTGGAGAGCCAGTCAGATTCCACCTGCTGTAGACCTATTGTGGCAACAGGCAAATTGCAGTGGGTCCAGGTCCTTGCTTAAGCAGGAGTTGATTCTGGCCATGACCAACCTCTCAAAGCATTTCCTCACAGTAGATGTGGGTGCAACTGAGTGATAGTCATTGAGACAGCTCACCCTGCTGTTCTTGGGCACTGGTATGATTCTCACTCTTTTGAAACAGATCGGAACCTCTGACTGCAGCAGTGAGATATTGAAGATGTTCCTGAACACTCCCACCAGTTGGTTGCACAAGTTTTCAATTCCGTACCAGGCACAGCATCAGGGCCTGATTCAGTGTGAGGATTCACCCTCTTGAAAGCTGCTCAGACGTTGGCATCCGAGACAGAGATGACAGGGTCAACAGACACTGCAGGGATTCACCCACATGTAGTTTTATTCTCCCTTTCAAAGTGTGCTTAAATGGCGTTGAGCTCATCTGGGAATGAAGCATCACTGCCATTCATGTTGTTTGGTTTCACCTTGTAGGAAGTAATGGCCTGAAAAGTCTGCCAGAGCTGAAGGGATCTGATTCCTTCTCTAAGTTCAATTGGAATTGTTCAAAGGTTCATTATTATCGAAGCCTGTATCCACATACAACTTGAAATTTGTGTTCTCCAGATAGCCACAAAAAGACAGGCATCGGCGATGAAACTGTCGCTCACTTAATGGATGCTTTAAATGGCGAAATGGAGTCAATCGTCGGCTCACACGCTGTCTTGAAGTTTCATTGCATCAAAGCCATCTGAGTACATACTCGGAATCTTTTTGGAGATAGCAAAGCACTGGATCACTGAAACAATATCCAATCTAAATCACAGTCTCGAAATCTAACAGTCTGAGAAACATATTTAAGAAGAAAAACAGACGCAAAGGACCAGAAAAGGATATTTTTGTGAGCTATCTGGAAGACGTTGACTGAGGGAGCATTGCACTCTGGCACCATCTTAACCAATAGCCTACCGCAGTTCGTATCTGGGCTTCTTGTCCTATGTTGAGTCACCAGCCTAGACTGCCATAAATCGAGGCCTCAGCAGAGTACAAATCTCCAGGTCCATCCACAGCTTTTGGTTTGGGATATCCGGGATGTTCTCGAAGGGACACACTCATCCACACAGGTCTTGATGAAGTCAGTGACAACTGTGGCATATTCATTCAGATTGGAAGAAAGGTCTCTGAATATTGTCTAGTTCACCAGCTCAAACTCCTGTAAGCGCACTTGTGACTTCCTTGACCAAATCTTCTTGGTCCTCACTACCAGCACTGTGGTCTTTAGTCTCTGCCTATATGCTGGGAGTTGAAGTACAGCCAGGTCATCGGCCTCACCAAAGTGTGGCCACGTGCTGGCACGGTAACCGTTGTTGATGGTGGTATCACAGTGGTCAAGTGTTGGCTCCTCTGGTTCCACAGGAGATATGTTAGTGGTCATTGTTCAGAGAGTTCTTCAAGATGTCGTGGTTCAAATCCAGGTGTGCTATTTCGTGTCCACTGATCACAGTGCTCAGCTCTTCCAGTGACTGTCCGATGCTGGCCTGAGGTGGCTGCCCCCACACCATGCCTGGATCTGCTGTAGACTAATGGACTGAAATTGTTTGCAATCATTCATCAACAACTCCATTATCACTGTGTCATGTGACAGGGGACTGAACCCAGCAGGATTTAATCGTGAGCAGTGTCCTGCAATGATCTTTGTCGGCCCTGCAACTATTCACTGATATAACTAATGATGTGGATGATGGGACACAAAGCCATGTCTATGGAACAAAGTGAAATCATTGACTGGGGCAGGCAAGTTACAGAGATGAAAAGAGAGATTTTTCATGAGGGATTCGAAAGTCAGAATCAGAATTTTCAATCTGGAGGAATCCCAGGATCAGTCTGAACAGATATGAGGCAGCTCATTGATTCAGGTCAATGTCACAAATGGATCTACAGACTCTCACCTGCACTGAGACAAGAAGGTTGCAGGAAATGCTGTCTTTGATCAGAAACTGCATTTCTCATTGCAATTCACAGCTCCGATAGCACATTTTATTGGCATTCTAGCAGCTAAATGTCATGTAGCTGGGCAAATGTCCCACAGTTCAAGCTGTGACCCAACTGAGTCCCGAGGAAATAAGCTCCTTGATGTTTGATTTTGTTTTCTCAGTCAGAGGTTGTAAGCAGAGATGAGCAACCCACTCTGTAAACAAACCTGATTTCATTCCGATGTACAATTCTGCACAGGATAAGTCTGAGCTGAAGTTGTCAAGCCAGCTGACGGCAGATATTGTCCAGTTTGTAAATTTTCTATTTCTAATCTACAGAGTTGTCTGTCTTTATCCAAAATCCCTCCATTGAAGAGATGTGGATCAACCAGACCGCTACTCTGGTGTGTATGATTGTGGGTGCTGATCTGAGCCAGGTCCAAATCCACTGGAAGGTGAATGAGAGGGAGAAAATCAAAGCAAATGTCACCAAAAAACTGAGAGAGGAAGGAACCCAAGACACAGTGATCAGCCAACTCCAGACCAGTGTGGAGGAGTGGACCAGTGGGGTGGAGTACACTTGCTCTGCCCAACAACCTTCTGCAACCTCACCAGTATCAGCACGGACAAAAAGTACCAAAGGTGGGCAAGAGGTCAGCGATTAAAATGGACAACGTTGGTTACCTCAGTAAAAATGTTTGACATTTCCATTGTTTGCCCATCAGTTCCACTGGAGACAAAAGGTCCCAAAGTCAGACTGCTGCCACCGCCAGAGGGAGAGACCAAGAGTGGGAACACGGTCACCCTCGAGTGTGTTGCTTCTGGATTCTACCCGGACCAAATAACCGTCACCTGGGAGAAAGGGGACTCTCTGATCTCTTCCAACACCAGTGTGAGACCAACTGCTCTGGAACAGGCAGGGACTTTCATTGCCAGCTACGTCCTGACCGTGAGCACAGAGGAGTGGAAGGAAGGCTCAGTTTTCAGATGCACAGTGTCTCATCCCCCCTCCAACACCAGTGTCAGGCAGGATGTGAAAAACATTCAAGGTATGATTCTGAGATTCACTCCACTGTTGACATCCTCTGCCACAGTCACAACCCAGGGACAAGCAAGGTCAATAGGTAACGGCAAGTCTGGCATTGTTGTAGTTGTGTGAGTGGATTAATAATGCAGAGGCAGAGAGTGGGAAAGAAGCAGAGTTCATCCGATGCTTTCAAAACTTAACTCTCTTCTAAACTACCAACACAAGGTCTGTCTGTCCATCAGTAAATACCCATCTGGGCCCCTCTGTCGCATCTCAGACAGATGTGCAAGAGTGTAGCATCCACTCAGTACTAGTACCAGGATCACTGACCTACAGTCTGTTCCCAAGCCTCAGGACAATGGCGTGAACACACAACCAGAGGTGACTGTGAAAGATTGTAGCTTTAGATTACAAACTATTTCACTGATGTTCTTTGGTGAAGGACCCTGGCCTTCCTACCCTGTTTACCCGTATCCATCAGTCTCACATCAAACTCTTCATTGCTCTCTGATGGACCTGCTGGAGCAGAGTAAGGAATGCCGGCCTTGTCAGTGAGGGAATGATGAAATAATGACTGCAGGGTCAATGTTTCCACACCAACGTCTCAGAGACTATTGTCAGCAGAACTGGAGGAACTGAGTTCCACTGGATCAGGCATTGTGGAATGTAACTGGACATCAGACAGTTGTTGAGTTCCAGTAAACCAGAGAGATGCACAGTACTCAGCCAGGCACAGAACTAGTGCTGAAGCAATGGTACAGAGTACACTTGTGATGCTATCTCAGTGTTATCCCTTTCTCTGTTCACAAGTGTTCTCTAACCCACTGAACACTTTCCACAATTTATCTTTCATTTCCAAAAGTAAAAACTTTTACATTTTAGATGTGGAGAGATCACTAGTGGTGTAAACATTGGCCTCGATGGTGTAAGAGCAGAATATTCCAGGTGAACATCATGCAAATGAAAAAGTCCATTCCCAATAGGGACCCTCTGAAGTTACCCTTCCCCACCAGATGAGACGGAAAGAAGTTGGGTCACTGGGTTCTCTGCAGCAGAGATTCCCATGGACAGAGTGACCAACAAGTCCAGTTGTCAACCTTCAACTGATGGTTGATCCTCCAACAGTGTGGTTTACGTCTCTGAAACAAGCAAGGTTACCTGCAAGTCCTTTCTCATTGGCTCAAAATGGAAATATATATTCCATGACTAAGTACATCAAAATAAATTACCAACATTTCTGAGATCCTGCGGATTTTGTTAAAACTTCCTTGTGTCAGGTCTGATCCTGTTGGAAACTTGTGTAGACTACTTGACAGGTTAAAAGTCAGCCTGTGTTTGTGTAATCAAAGTTCAATAAGAAGGTATGGAAAGCATTTGGCTGCCAGTGTTCCGTGCCGGTATGTTTTGGGATACAATTGTGTGACTTAAACCTGAGGGGCTAGAAGTGTTGCCTGGTTGGTTCTGTCCTTCATTGTACAGACAGACAGACAGACATTCAAGTAGATTTTGGTAAATGTGTACTATCGTTTCCACTGTGCAAATGATAGAAAATTTTGGATTGGTCCACAATTTCAAAGTTTAATAGACAGGGAAAGGTATTTCATCAACTGTGTGAAGACAATTGGTGAACTCATTCAGAAAGTGGAGAGTTACAGAAAGAAGGGACAATATGTAGCCAGTGATGTCCTCTGACCTGCAGCAATGTGTTCAGTGATGACACTATTCACTAGATTTATTCATGGTTTAGATATTGGGTAGAAACACAGATGAATAATTTTTGCCACTCACACAAGGCTGGCAGACCTGTCAGCATCTGGAAAGCTTTAACTACAGAGATAATAATCGATGAAATGAATAGGCAGGAACCAACTCCAGGTCTTTGGACAAACTGTCTTGGAGGGACTGCTGAACATACATGAACTCCCCAGAGCAAATTACAAGTTGGGATGATGGTTAATGAACATTAAGTGAAGACCTGGTCAATATTTTTAGCAGAGCGAACATAGTTGATTCAGAGAAACTAGTTCATTTAGTTCTGTCCAGGGGCTCACAGGTTACAAATGACATGCTGTGAAGAAACAAGTCATCAAGTTTACTCAACTTTATTGCCATGTTGATCTTCAAGAAACAACGACAAGAAACTAACCTTCTCACTTTCTCTATTCTTTCAGAAACCTGCACAGACTTGACAGGAGAGGAGGGGAAGGAAGAACAGGGACACGTGGACGGAGATGACAATGTGCTTACGGTTGTTGCCTTTGTCATTCTGTTCATCATCAGTTTCCTCTACAGCACCTTAGTCACCGTTGTCAAGGTAACTAATTGACTAACAGAGACATCCCATGAAACACAAACTTTCACCTTCCTTACCTCACATTGCATTCTCTGACACTGCAATCCCAACGACAGCACAATCAACAGACAACGCAGTCTGAGGCCTTCACAACCCCTGGGACTTTACACCTTTCCTCTTTACTCCGAGCCTCTGGGCCTTGATAAGCAGAAGTTATGACCTGTACAAAAGGGACAGGTTACACCTGAATCCACAGGGGACAAATATCCTTGCAGACAGGTTTGCTGGAGCTGTTCAGAAGAGATTAAACAAATCTGGCAGGGGGATGGGAAATGATGTGATAGGGATGAGGATCAAATCGTTATGTTTACAAACAGGAGCAGTGTGTAGTGAGACTGCTACTAAGAAGAAGCTGATGACCAGGTAAAATTACAGTTAACGGGATGAGTTGCAATGTAAAAGAGGACGCAAATTTAAAATGTGATGAATACAGGACTGAAGGTGTTATATTTGAATGCACGCAGGGTATGGAATAAACTCGATGAACTTGAAGCCCAGCTACATATTGACTTTCTGGGCATCACCGAATTGTGGCTGAAAGATTATAGCTGTGAGCTTAATGTCCAAGGATACACATTGTATCGAAAGGACAGGGAAGTAGGCAGAAGGCGTGGTGTGGCAGTATTGGTAAAAAATTAAATGAAATCATTAGAAAGAGGTGACATAGGATCGGAAGGCGTAGAATCGTTCTGGGTAGAGCTCAGAATCTGGAAGAGTGAAACACCCTGATGGGAGTTATATACAGACCTGCAAACAGTATAGCAAAGATGTAGTCTACAAATTACAACCGCGGACAGAAAGTGCATGTCAAAAGTGCAATGTTAAGATAGTCATCGTGAATTTCAATATGCACGTTGATTGAACTGGAGTGGAACCAATATCCTGGCTTTGCTGATGCTACTTGGGAGAGTTTAAGCTCGTCTTGCAGGGGCTGAGAGCCAGAGCCCCAGGTCAGTAGGGGAAGGACCTGACCAGAAGTTAGATGTCAGGAAAGGTATTGAAAGGCTACTTCCTTCAGAACCCGAGGGTACATTCCATCAGGTCCAGGAGATTTATCCAACCTCAGACCATTCAGCTTCCTGAGCACCTTCTCAGTCGTCATTTTCACTGCACCTACTTGTCCAATATACTGCATATGTCTTTTCTTTCTCCTGCTGTAATTTTTAATCCACATCCTGGCTGCTGTTTAGAGGCCTGTCTACAACTGCCACTGGGTTCCTTTTACCCTTGCCATTCCTTAACTCAACCCGTAGAGACTCTACACCTTCCGATTCTATGTCACCCCTTTCTAATGACTTAATATTATTTCTTATGAACAGGGCCGCACCACCCCTTCTGCCTACTAACCTATCTTTCCGATACACCATATATCCTTGGACGTTCAGCTCCCAATGGCAGCCATCCTTTAGCCAAGATGAAATTAGAGCATGGAGCAGTTTGTGGAACTACAATCTTATAGACATTTCAGAAACCTGGTCAAGAGAGGGGCAGGAATGGGTGATTAATGTACCAGGTTCTTTAAGGAGGGTGCAATCACACTAATGGGATTGTACTACAGACCCCTTAAAAGCCACCAGGACATTGAGGAATGGATATGTAATTAGGTTCACCAAAAGTATAAAAATAATATTTTTGTTGTCGTCATGGAGGGTTTCAACTTCCCTAATATCAACTGGGACTATCTTAGTGTATGTGCGTCCAGGAAGGTTTCTTAAATCAGTATGTGCACAGTCCAATGAAAGGAGGGGGCCATTCTGTTACAGGTGTTGGGGAATGAGCCTGGCTAGGTGACTGACCTTTCAGTGGGTGAACAGTAAGGGAACAAGGGCATTCAGCAGGAACTAAGAAGAGTTAATTGGAAACACCTTTTCTCTGGCAAGTCCACATCAGACATGTGGAGTGTGTTTAAAGAGCAATTGCGCAGAATGCAGGAAAGGTATATTCCTGTCAGAAGGAAGGATGGGCATGGAAAGATAAGGGAACCCTGCATGTCCAGAGAAGTGATGAATTTAGTCAAGAAAAAAAGATAAAGTTTGTAAGGCTTCAGAAGGTTGAATCAAACAAAGCACATGAGGGGTATAAAGAAGCCAGAAAGGAACTAAAGGGAATTAGGGAATTAGGAAAGCCAGGAGAGGCCATGAAAAGTCCTTGATAAGTTGGATTAAGGAGAATCCCAAGGCGTTTTATACATACATCAAGACCAAGAGGATAACTCAGGAGATGGTGGGACAACTCAATGATAAAGGGGGGAACATTTGCTTGGATGCAGAGAATGTGAGTGAGGAACTTAATAAGTTCTTTGCTTCAGTATTTACAAAGGGAAAAGATGTGGAGGACCAGAAGAACAGTGCTGAGTGTATAAATAAATTAGGGAATTTAGAGGTAAAGGCAGAGGAAGTGTTGGGCCTCCAAAAAAGGATTAAGATGGATAAGTCCTCAGGACTAATGTTACATAGAAACTTAGAAAACTTACAGCACAATACAGGCCCTGTGGCCCACAATGCTGTGCCGAACATGTTCTTACTTTAGAAATTACGTAGGTTACCCAGAGCCCTCTATTTTTCTAAGATCCATGGACCTATCCAGCAGCCTCTTAAAAGACCTTATTGTATCCGCCTTCACCTCCATCGTCGGCAGCCTATTCCACACACTCACCACTCTCTGTGTAAAAACTTACCCCTGACATCTCCTCTGACCTTAAAACTGTGCCCTCTCTTGTTAACCATTTCAGTTCTGGGGAAAAGCCTCTGACTATCCACACAATTAATGTCTCTCATCATCTTGTACACCTCTATCAGGTCACCTCTCATCCTTCGTCACTCCAAGCAGAAAAGGCTAAATTTGCTCAACCTATTCTCGTAAGGCGTGCTCCCCAATCCAGGCAACATCCTTGTAAATTACCTCTGCACCCTTTCTATATTTTCCACATCCTTCCTCTAGTGAGGTGACCAGAACTGAGCACAGTACTCTGTGGGGTCTGAGCACGGTCCTATACAGCTGCAACATTATCTCTCAGCTCTTGAACTCAATCCCACAGATGATGAAGGCCAGCGTACCATATGCCTTCTTAACCACACTGTCAACCTGTGTCGCAGCTTTGAGTGTCCTGTGGACATGGAGCCCAAGATTCCTCTGATCCTCCACACTGCCAAGAGTCTTACTATTAATACTATATTCTGCCATGATATTTGACCTACCAAAATAAACCAGCTCACACTTACCGGGGTTTAACTCCAACTGCCACTTCTCAGCCCAGTTTTACATCCTATTGATGTCCTGCTGTAAACTCTGACAGCCCTCCACACTATCCACAACACCCCCAACCTTTGTGTCATCAGCAAATTTACTAACCCATCCCTCATCCAAGTCATTTATAAAAATCACGAAGAGATGAGGTCCCAGATGAGGCACACCACCGGTCACCAACCTCCATACAGAATATGACCTGTCTAAACAACCCTCTGCCTTCTGTGGGCAAGCCAGTTCTAGATCCACAAAGCAAGGTCCCCTTGGATACCATGCCACCTTACTTTCTCAATAAGCCTTGCGTGGGGTACTTTATCAAATGCCTCGCTGAAATCCATAGAGGCTAATGTTGTACCTCTACTTAAGAAGGGAACAAGGCAAAATCCTGTGAACTATAGACTGGTGAGTCTCACGTAAATTGAAGGGAAATTGCTAAGGAAAAATCTTGGAGAAAGATTATCTGAGTATTTGGAAACCCAAGGCCTAAGAAGGGAGAGCTAGCACGACTTTCTGTGGCACAAGTTGTGCCTTACCAACTTAATTGGGTTTTTTGACAAGGTGCCAAGCCAGATTGATGAAGGCAAGGCAGTGGATACTGTCCACATGGATTTTAGCAAGGCATTTGACGAAGTCCCCCATGGGAGGCTAATCCAGAAGATTAAGATGCATGGGATACGTGGTAAATTATAAAAATAAAAGAGAGGAAGTATAACATAGCAAGGATGAGTGGGAAGCCATAGCATTGGGAGACTTTTAAGGAGTAACAGAAGATAACTAAAAAGGCAATATGAGGGGAAAAGATGAGATACGAAGGTAAGCTAGCCAAAAATATAAAGGAGGATAGTCATAGCTTCTTTAGGTATGTGAAGAGGGAAAAAATAGTTAAGACCAAAGTTGAGCCCTTGAAGGCAGAAACGGGGAAATTATTATGAGGAACAAGGAAATGGCAGACGAGCTGAACAGGTGGTTTGGATCTGTCTTCACTAGGGAAGTTACGAACAATCTCCCAGATGTAATAGTGGCCAGAGGACCTGGGGTAACAGAGGAACCGAGGGAAATTCATATCAGGCACAAAATGGTGTTGAGTAAACTGATCGGACTGAAGGTTGATAAATCCCCAGGGCCTGATGGTCTGCATCCCAGGGTACTTAAGGAGGTGGCTCTCGAAATCGTGGATGCATTGGTAATTATTTTCCAATGTTCTATAGATTCAGGATCAGTTCTTACAAATTGGAGGGTAGCTAATGTTATCCCACCTTTTAAAGAAGGAGAGAGAGAGAAAACAAGCAATTGTAGACCAGTTAGTCTGACATCAGTGGTGGGGAAGATACTGGAATCAATTATAAAAGATGTAATAGTGACATATTTGGATAGCAGTGGCAGGATAGGTCCGAGTCAGCATAGATTTATGAAGAGGAAATCATGCTTGAGAACGTGACTATGAAAATGGATATGGGAAAGCCAGTGGATGTAGTGTACCTGGACTTTCAGAAAGCCTTTGATAAGGTCCCACATAGGAGGTTAGTGTGCAAAATTAGAGCAAATGGTATTGGGGATAGGGTACTGACATGGATAGAAAATTGGTTGGCAGACAGGAAACAAAGAGCAGAGATTAATAGGTCTTTTTCAGAATGTCAGGCAGTGACAAGTGGGGTACCGCAAGGCTCGGTGCTGGGACCGCAGCTATTTACAATATACATTAATGATTTAGATGAAGGGATTAAAAGTAACATTAGCAAATTTGCAGATGACACAAAGCTGGCTGGCAGTGTGAAATGTGAGGAGGGTGTTATGAGAATGCAGGGTGACTTGGACAGCTTGGGTGAGTGGGCAGATGCATGGCAGGTGCAGTTTAATGTGGATAAATGTGAGGTTATCCACTTTGGTGGCAAGAACAGAAAGGCAGATTACTATCTGAATGGTGTCAAGTTAGGAAAAGGGGAAGTCCTTGTTCATCAGTCACTGAAAGTAAGCGTGCAGGTACAGCAGGCAGTGAAGAAAGCTAATGGCATGCTGGCCTTCATAACAAGGGGAATTGAGTATAGGAGCAAGGAGGTCCTTCTGCAGTTGTACAGGGCCCTGGTGAGACCTCACCTGGAGTACTGTGTGCAGATTTCCTCTCCAAATTTGAGGAAGGACATCCTTGCTATTGAGGGAGTGCAGCGTAGGTTCACGAGGTTAATTCCTGGGTTGGCGGTACTGTCATATGTTGAAAGACTGGAGCGACTGGGGTTGTATACACTGGAATTTAGAAGGATGAGGGGGGGATCTGATTGAAACATGTAAGATTATTAAGGGATTGGACACGCTAGAGGCAGGAAGCATGTTCCCCATGTTGGGGGAGTCCAGAGCCAGAGGCCACAGTTTAAGAATAAGGGGTAGACAATTTAGAATGTTGAGGAAAAACTTCTTCACACAGAGAGCTGTGGTTCTGTGGAATGCTCTGCCTCAGAAGACGGTGGAGGCCAATTCTCTGGATTCTTTCAAAAAAGAGTTAGATAGAGCTCTTAAAGATAGTGGAGTGAAGGGATATGGGGAGAAGGCAGGAAAAGGGTACTGATTGTGGATGATCAGCCATGATCACAGTGAATGGTGATGCTGGCTCAAAGGGCTGAATGGCCTACTCCTGCACCTGTTGTCTATTGTCTAATCATCTTTTTGGATTCAGAACTGGCTTACACATAAAAGAGAGTGGCTAGTGGTTGAAGGGACATGTTCAACCTGGAGGGCTGTGATTAGTGGAGTTCCACAGGTGTCTGTACTGGGACTATCGTTGTTTGTAATGTATATAAATGATCTGGATGAAAGTGTAGATGGGTTGGTTGGTAAATTTGTGCATGATTCCAAGGCTGGTGGAGTTGTGGATAGGGCAGAAGACACTGAGAGGAGCAGGCCAAAATTGATTGGAAGGGGACACTAGCAGGGATGATGGCAGGGCTGCAATGGCTGGTGATTCTGAGTGCAAATCAGAAGGCGCAAGATAGATGCATCCCAAAGAAGAAATATTCTAAAGGTGGGATGACGCCAGGCGGTAACTATGGAAAAGAGTAAACAAACAATGTCTTGGGCCAAGAGCCTTCATCAGACTGAAACATTGATGATTGACTCTTTTTCACAGATGCTGCCAGGTCTGCTGAGCTCCTTCAGCATTTTATGTGTGTTAGAAGCCATGGTATTCCAGGAAAGACACTGGCATGGATGGAACACTGGCTGATTGGCAGGAGGCAAAGAAAAGAGGGTCTTTTCTGGTTAGCTGCCAGTGAATAGTGGTGCTCCACAAGGGTCTGTGTTGCAACTGCTTCTTTTCATGTCAATTGTCAATAATTTGGATAACGGAATTGATGGCTTTTATGTCCATGTTTGCAGATGATACAAAGAGAGGTGGAGGGGAAGGCAGAGTTGAGGAAGCAGAGAGGCTACAGAAATACTAAGAAATATCAGAAGAATGGTTGAAGAAGTGGTAGATATGAGGAGGTGATAGACAGGGGCTACAGGGATGAGATCACCCCAAGGTTGCAGGAGACAGGTGTCTGGGTGACTGTCAGGAGAAGGAGGGCAAATGTACAAGAAGTGCAGAGAACACCTGTGGCTGTTCCCCTCAATAATAAATCTATAACTTTATATAATATTGAAGGGGAGTCAGAGTGACTGGGTCTCTGGCACTGAGTCTGGTGATGTGGCTCAGAAGAGGAGAGAGGCGAAGAGGAATGCAGTGATGATAGGAGATTCCTCAGACAGAGGATCAGGATGAGGTTCTGTGGGTGCGATACTGACACACAGATGGTATGCTGCATCCCTGCTGTCAGGATCAGGGATATCACAGATTGTGTCCATGGCATTCTCAATGGCGAGCATGAACAGCCGGAAGTCTTTGTTATGAGACACTCCCAACTGCACCAGCTTCCGGGAGTATGGATAGCTGGCACGGCCCCTTGAAGGGATCAGGACGGTCCTGCTAATTGATAATCATGTTTGTGTGCCAAGAATTGAGTATTGAAGGAACAACTGAACAGAAGTTCAGCGCTCAATCGTAAGCTGCTTTGTGCTATCATCCAGCTTAGTATTGTGCTCAGCTCTAATTTGATACCCTGACTAGAACCTTGCTTCATTTACCCCGGCAATTAGGTCCAAACCATCCTTATCAAGGACTCTTGTCTCAGTACGATTGAGCCAACATGGACCCAGTGCAATATCAAAGTCTTTCGTCCACTGTGGTGAGCCACAGTGAAAGGATTTCCAGACAAGGTCTGGAGATTAACGACCTCCTGGTACCTGTTCATCAACTTTCTCAGGGAGGAAGCCAAGGTCACTCGGGAGAGCCAGTTGGTGCTTCTGTGGAGCCAGCAGGTCTCCCAACCCTGCAGAGATTCGACAGTGACTCGGGTTCTTACCGTGGCTTCCTCAGCCAATGCTCACTCGTGTTTGAACTACAGCTGTCCCAGTTCCTTTCAGAGCGAGGAAAGGTGGCCTTCATTTTCTCTCCAGGACTGGAAAAGTCCTGGCCTTGGCCACTGCGCATTGGGAACATCGGTCTGAGATCTGCTCGGATTCAGAGGAATTCATGGCTGCCATGAGGAAGGTGTTTAATCACCTCACTGGAGCCAGCTGAGACTCAGACCGGCTGATGAAGATTCGACAGGGGGGATGGTCCACAGCCGACAACGCAATTGAATTTTGGACCTTGTCCCAGAAGAGTGGTTGGAATGGAGAGGCCATGGCCATGCTCTACCACCACAGAAGAACTAAAGGATGCCTCGTTTTGGGAGAGCCAGCTGAGATCTTCGAGGCTTTGAGTGACCAGTCCGTCCGTCTCAACAATCGTCTGGCAGAGCGAAAGTGGGACCACCTCAGGAAATCAAAGTGAGCCAGTTTGAGCCCAGTCCCCATGCAACACAGTTCCACCCCACAACCTCGGACCATAACCAGCCCGTCGCTGCTCAAGATCCAGTCGAACTCATGCAGGTCGGTTGTGCTGGGCTCTCCGGTGATGAAAGGTCCCGGCGTCAGAGTCGCTGCTTTTACTGTGGGGGAGTATGTCACTGGTGAGCCGAGTGTCCCAGGCTGCAACCGTCGAGACTGCTAAGATCATCCAGTATCAGGAGGACTGTGACGGTGGCAGTCACTACTCCCAGTACAACTGACTCTGGGTTCATGCTGAAGGCAGAGTTCACCCGGGGTAAAAACTTAAGGCAGGTGAGAGCTGCCTGGACTCTGGGACAGTGGGTTATTTTCTGGATTTAAGAACCACCCATCGGTTCCACATACCGCTGTGAGAGTTGAGCCAACACATGCCCGCAACTGTCTTGGACGGTCGCCCACTAGGTTCCGGGCAGATCCAGCAACAGATTGTGGATTTGCAGATGAGGATAGGGGTCATGTGGAAGACACTAGCTTCCACATTATTGACTCTTCACTCATATCACTGATCCTCAGGTACCCTGGGCTGTCCCAGTATAACCCATCCGTGGACTGGAGAAAGGGCAGAATCATTGCTTGGTCCATTCATCGTAAGAGGTTTTATTTGCACCATGGTATTCCGAGACGCAAACACTCCTGTGACCAAGAACTAATTAGAGGGCAGCCTTCAGTGTGAGGTAACCTGAGACCTCCTAGAGACCAAGTCCTGCCCTCAAGGACAAACAAGCCATTTCCAGTCAATAGGACTCTGTGAGTCCAAACACTATCTAGTCATGTCCTCTCGATCAGGACAGGACAAAGCAAATACCTGAACAGTCTGGGGAACTTGCAGCCAAGCTTATGGAATCCAGCCGCCAGTTCCAAAGGAAGGGATAAGTCTCCTTTACGCTGACCCTTGAAGTCTTTTTCCAAGAGGGAAATAACCCTCAGTAATGCCTTATTGCTGTTGCCTGAGGATTCAGACGGGGATTTGAAGAGGAAGAAGTGTTCAAAAGGCAAGATGACACAATTATGGTATCAAGGGAACTCAAAGGCAACATAACAGCCAAAGAGAGGGCATATAATTGAGCTGGAATTGGTGGGAATTTGGAGGGTTGGTAAGCATTTAAAATCAACAGAAGGCAACTAAAAAAGTCAACAAGGAGAATCAGATGGAATGCTAAAGTAAGCTACTCAATAATATTAAAGAAACACCAAAAGTCGCTTCAGATACATAAAGTGTAGAAGAGAGGCAAGAGTGGAAATCAATGCTGGAAAGGTAGTAATAGGGGACAAGGAAATGCAGGAGGAACTGAATAAATATTTTGCATCACTCTTCGCTGAGGAAGACATGAGCAGTCTGATAGAACATCCGGGCATCGGGGTCATGACGTGTGTGAAGCTGCCATTACTACGGAGAAGATTTTTGAGAAATAGAAAGGTCTGAAGGTAGATAAATCACCTGGACCTGATGGTGTACACACGAGGGTTCAGAAGGAGGTAGCTTTGGAGATTGTAGAGGCATTAACTGTGATTTTTCAAGAATCCCTAGATTCTGGAATAGTTCCAGAATTCTGGGAAATTACAAATGCCATTCTGCTCTTCAAGAAGGGAGAGAGACAGAAGGAAGGAACGTATAGGCCAGTTAGTCTGACTTAAGTGGTTGAGAAGATGTTGGAATTGATTGTTAAGTTGTGGTTTTGGGGTACTTGAAGGCACATGGTAAGATAGGCAGAAGTCAGCATGGTTTTCTCAAAGGAAAATCTTTCATGACAAATATGTTGGAATTCATTGTAGAAATAAAAAGCAAGATAGACAAAGGAGAATCAGTTGATGTTGTGTGCTTGGATTTTCAGAAAGCCTTCAGCAAGCTGCCACACATGAGGCTGCTTAACAAGCTACGAGCCCATGGTACGACAGGAAAATTTCCAGGATGTTTAAAGCAGTGACTGATTGGTTGGAGGCAAAGAGTGGGAATAAAGGGAGACTTTTATGGTTGGCTGCAGGTGACTAGTGGTGTTCCACAGAGGTCTTTATTCGGAATGATTCTTTTTACATTATATGTCAACGATTTGGATGTTGGACTTGATGGCTTTGTTGCAAAGTTTGCAGACGATATGAAGACAGGTCGAGAGGCAGGTCATCTTGAGGAAGTAGAGAGGCTACAGAAAGATAGACAGATTAGAAGAATGGGCAAAGAAGAGGCAGATGGAATACAATTCGGGAAGTGTATGGTCATGCTCTTTGGCAGAAGAAATGAAAGGGTTGACTATTTTCAAAATAGACAGAAAATATGAAACACTGAGACGCAAAGTGTTTTGCGAGTCCTCGTGCAGGATACTCGAAAGGTTAATTTGCAGTCGGTGGTGAGGAAGGCAATGTGATGTAGAGGACTAGAATATAAAATCAAGGATGTAATGTTGATAATTTAAACGGCAACGAACGGTAAACATCGCCGTTCAGTGCAGGCGTAAAGCTGCTGCACCTTTGTTCCCAAAGTTTTCTGTGTTCAATCACAAGTCTTGTCCTTTTCACAATTTTACAGCTTTGCTGAAACATCTACTTTAATTTTATGAACCAAATGGACCTTTCTGAAAAATTTTCGTGGCATTCAGCCCCTGCCACGATTTTAAACAAACGTCACCAATGGTGAGGCAAGCTGTGTGTCGGATCTGCAGGCAAACCGATGGAGATAAAAAGCGAGGGTGGCAACATGCAGACCTCCAACCAATAGAGACAGGCGGTTGGCATGTTTCTCTAACCAGATAAAAGACAGGTGGGAGGACCAGCAGACCTTTTAATCAATGGCTGCAGGGATAGAAACAGGTAGGTGGGAGGTCTGGTTCACTGTGTCTACCTGACATTTTCTCTGACGTTTCCCTTCTCTGTCTTCCCTCCGCAAACAGCCTCCGGTGGGAATGGCCTGTGTATACTTACATCCCGACACTCTCGCAGACATCCTCTCTGCATCAACCCCATCTGGGCCTTTCAATGGTCAATAGGTTTCTGAGTTTTTTATGGCGGTTGGCCATACTGTTCCTGGTTTTGGGGAATGACCCTGGCCAGGTGATTAACCTTTCAGTGGGTGAACAGTTCGGGAATCATGACCACAACTTGTTAACTTTCAGGATAGTTATCGAAAGAATAGGTATGGTCCTTGTGGAAGAGATTTAAATTGACACAGGGCAATTTACAAGGGCATTAGGCAAGAACGAAGAAGCGTTAATTGGGAACACCTTTTCTCTGGCAAGTCCACATCAGACATAAGACCATGAGACAGGAGCAGTATTAGGCCATTCTGCCCATCAAGGCTGTACTGCCATTCCATCATGGCTGATCCTGGATTCCACTCAACCCCATAAACCTGCCTTCTCACCATATCCTTAGATACCCTGATCAGGAAAATATCAACGTGCCTTAAATATGCCCACAGAATTGGCCTCCACTGCAGTCTGTGACAGACCATTCCACAGTTTCACTTTAGGCATCTGTAGTCTCGTGAAACCATGGATTTGGCCTGGGCAAGGTTGTATCAAAGACCGGTAGTTGCCCATGCTGCAAGTCTCCCCTCTCCATGCCACTGATGTTGTCCAAAGGAAGGGACTCGGGCCAATTCAGATTGGCACCAGTGTCGTCGCAGAGCAATGTGTGGTTAAGTGCCTTGCTCAAGGACACAACACACTGCCTTAGCTGAGGCTCAAACCAGTGATCTTCAGATCACTAGACAGATGCGTTCATCAATTGGCCACACGCCAACACACAAATTCACTACTCTCAGGCTAAAAAAAAATCCTCCTTACCTCTGTTCTGAAAGATCCCCCTCAATTTTGAGACTGTGCACTCTTGTTCTGCATACTCCCACCATAGGAATCATCCTCTCTATATCCACCCTATCTCGTCCTTTCAACATTCACTAGGTTTCAATGAGATCTGTCTGCATTCTGCTAAGTTCCAGCGAGTCCAGGCCCAACACTGCCAAACTCTCCTCATATGTTAACCCCTTCATTTCTGGAATTATCCTCGTGACTCTCTCCAATGAAAACACACCCTTTCTGAGATAAGGGGTCCAAAACTGTTGACAATACTCCAAGTGCAGCCTGATTAGTGTCTTTTAAAGCCTCAGCAATATCTCCTTGCCTTTATATTTTATTCCCATGAAATAAATGCTAATATTGCATTTGCCTTCTTCACCACAGACTCAACCTGTAAATTAAACTTCTGAGAGTCTTACACGAGGACTCCTAAGTCCCCTTGCACCTCTGTTGTTTGAACCTTCTCCCCATTTAGATGGTAGTCTGCACTATAGTTTCATTTACCAAAATGCATTACCATGTATTTCCCAAGATTGTATTCCATCTGCCACTTTTTGCCCATTCTTCCAATTTATCTAAGTCCTACTGCAATTGCATTGCTTCCTCAGGACTACCTACCCCTCCACCTATCTTTGTATCATCCACAAACTTTGCTACAGAGCCATTAATTCCATTATCTGAATCATAACCAAACAATGTGAAAAGTAGCGGTTTCAATACTGAGGAACATCACTAGTCAATGGCAACCAACCAGAGAAGGGCCTTTTTATTCCCACTTGCTGCCTCCTACCTGTCAGTCATTCCTCTGTCCATGTCAATATCTCTCCTGTAACACCATTCAATTTTATCTTGTAAAGCAGCCTCATGTGTTGTTCCTTATCAAATAACTTTTCAAAATCCAAGTAAGTACCATTCACTGCCTCTCCTTTGTCCAGCCTGCTTGTTAGTTCCTCGAAGAACTCTAACAGATTTGTCAGGCAAGATTTCCCATTGCAGAAACGACGCTGACTTTGACAAATGTTATCATTCGTCTCCAAATACCCCAAACCTCATCCTAAAGAAAGAGACTTCAACACTTCCCAACCACTGAGTTTTGGATAACTCGCCTATAATTTCCTTTATTTTGCCTTCCTCCCTTCTTAAAGAATGCAGGGTGTTTAAAGAGCAATTGCACAGAGTACAGGAAAGGTATGTACCTGTTAGAAGGAAGGATGGGGATGGAAATATAAGAGAACCTTGGATATCCAGAGAGGTGATGAATTTAGTCAAGAAGGAAAAGAAGTATGTAAAGTTTCAGATGTTTGGATCAAAGGAAGCACATGGGGAGTGTAAAGAAACGAGAAAGGAAGTAAAGGGAATGAGGAAAGCCAGCAAGGGCCATGAAAAGTCCTTGGCAAGTGGGATTAAGGTGAATCTCAAGGCATTTTATACAGACACCGAGAGGAAGATGATAACTTAGAACAGGGTGGGACCACTCAAGAATGGGGAGAGGGGACATTTGCTTGAATGCAGAGAATGTGAGTGAGGTGCCAAGTGAGTACTTTGGTTCAGTACTTACCAAGGAAAAGGATATGGAGGACCAGGAGATCAGTGCTGAGTATATAAATACATTCGGGCATTTAGAGGTCAAGGAGAAAGAAGTGTTGGACCTCCTGATCAGGATTAAGATGGATAACTCCTCAGGGCCAGATGTAATTGACTCCAGGTTATTGAAGGATGCAAGATGTGAGCTTGCTGGGCCCTTGACCAGCATCTTTGTGTCCTCTCTCGCCACAGGTGAGGTCCCTGAAGACCGGAGAGTGGCTAATATTGTACCTCGATTTAAGAAGGGAAAAAGGGAGAATTGTGGGAACTATGGACCAGTAAATCTCACTTCAACTGAAGGGAAATTGCCCAATAAAAATCATAAGGATAGGATATCTGAGCATTTGGAAACCCATGGCCTAATTGGGGCGAGACAGCATGGCTTTAAGCGTGGTAGGTTGTGCCTTACCAACTTGATAGAGTTTTTTGACAAGGTGACAAGACAGATTGATGAGGGTGGGGCAGTGGTTGTTGTCTACATGGATTTTAGGAGGGCATTTGACAAAGTCCCCCGTGGGAGGCTAATCCAGAAGATTAACATACATGGGATCCGTAGCAAATTTGCTGTTGGATTCAGAACTGGCTTGTGAATAGAAGACAGAGGGTAATGGTTTAGGGGACTTGTTCAAGCTGGAGGTCTGTAATTAGTGGAGTTCCGTAGGTATCTGTGCTGGTACTTCTGCTGTCTGTAATGTATATAAATGATCTGGATGAAAATGTGGACGGGTGGGTTTGTAAATTTGTGAATGATACCAAGAATGGTGCAGTTGTTGGCAGTGTAGAAGACTGGCAAAGAATACAGCACAACATTGATCAGCTGCAGATGTGGACTGAGAAATGGCAGAATGGAGTCTAATCCAGATAAATGTGAGGTGTTACACCCCGGGAGGGCAAATGAAAAGAGACAGTACACCTTTAACAGCAAGGTCTTTTACAGTGTTGTTGAGCAGAGAAATCTTGGGGTCCAAGTTCATACTCCTTGAAAGTGGCTACACAGGTCAATAAGATGGTTAACAAGGTTTAAGGAATGCTTGCTTTTAATATTCGAGGCATTGAGTTCGAAAGTCAGGAGGTTATGTTGCAACTTTTATAAAAGTCAGGTTAGACCACACTGAAGTACTGCATGCAGTTCTGGTTGCCCCACCGTTGGAAGGAAGTTGAGGCTTTGGAGAGGGTGTAGAAGTTGTTTGCCAGGATGCTGCCTGGTTTCGAGGGAACATGCAAGCAGGAGAGGCCACATAAACTTGGGTTGTTTTCTCTGGAGCGTTGGAGGCTGAGGGGTGGCAGAATCTGATAGAGGTTTGCAAGATTATGAGAGACAATGATAAAGTGGACAGAGAGTTTGGGTCTAATGATGTCTACTATAAGCCCACGTCTCTCAAAGCTGCCTGGAGTATTCCTCTTCCCACACTGTTACTTGTAAAAGTGTCACCCCCTTCTCTCAATTTCTCCGTCTCCACCGCATCTGCTCTCAGAATGAGGCTTTCCATTCCAGGACGAAGGAGATGTCTTCCTTTTTTAAAGAAAGGGGCTTCCCTTTCTCCACCATCGACTCAACCCTCAAATGCATCTCTCTCATTTCACGCACACCCGCTCTCACCCCATCCTCCCACCACCCCACTAGGGATAGGGTTCCTCTTGTCCTCATCTACCACCCCACCAGCCTCCGTGTCCAACATATAATTCTCCATAACTTCCGCCACCTACAATGGGACCCCAGCATAAAGCACATTTTTCCCTACCCCCCCCCACTTTCTGCTTTCCACAGGGATCGCTCCCTACACGACTCCTTTGTCCATTCATCACCCCTATCCCTTCCCACTGATCTCCCTCCTGGCACTTACCTTGGTAAGCGGAACAAGTTCTACACCTGTCCTTACACTTCCTCCCTCACCACCATTCAGGGCCCCAGACAGTCCTTCCAGGTGAGATGACTCTTCACCTGTGAGTCTGCTGGTGTGATATACTGTATTCGGTGCTCCCAGTGTGGCCTTCTATATATTGGTGAGACCCGACGCAGATTGGGAGACTGCTTCACTGAACACCTACACTCTGTCCGCTGGAGGAAGCAGGATCTCCCTGTGGCCACACATTTTAATCCTACGTCCCATTCCCATTCCAATATGTCAATCTATGGCCTCTTCTACTCTCGAGATGAAGCCACACTTAGGTTGGAGGAACAACACATTATATTCCGTCTGGGTAGCCTCCAACCTGATGGCATGAACATCGATTTCTCTAACTTCTGTTAATACCCCTCCTCTCCTTCTTACTCCATCCCTTATTATTTATTATCATTATTATAATTTTTTTCTCTCTTTCCCTCTCACAACAACTCCTTGCCTGTTCTCCATCTTGCTCTGGTGCTCCCCTCCCCTCTTCTTTCTTCCAAGGCCTTCTGTCCCATGATACTCCCCCTTCCCCAGCCTTGTATCCCTTTTTCCAATCAACTTCCCAGCTCTTGACTTCATCCCACCCCCTCCTGTCCTGACGAAGAGTTTCAACCTGAAACGTTGACTGTACTTCTTCCTTTAGATGCTGCCTGGCCTGCTGCGTTGCACCAGCATTGTGTGTGTGTTGTGTGGACAGAGAGTATCTCTTTCCCTGGGTTGAAACATGTAATACCAGAGGGAATGAATTTTAGGTAAAGGGGTGTAGGTCGAAGGGGATATGAGGGGTGAGTTTTATATGCAGAGAGTGGAGGATGTCTGGAATGCGCAGCCTGGTGTGGTGGTAGACGCAAGTACATTAGAGATGTTTGAAGAGGCAAGTGGATATAGGGAAGAAGGGGGGATATGGACATGGTGTAGGTGGTAGGGATTGGTGCTTGGGTGTTTTTGATTTACTTTGTAGCTGGTTCGGCTCACCAGTGCAGCCAAAATGGCCCAAGCTGTAGTAAATTATTTTGGTGCCGCATCCCAAGGGAAAGAATTTGTCGAATTCCTACGAGTTTTTTTTTAGATTAGGGGTGAATGAGCCCACTTGGCAATTACTCTGGATTGGGCATTGTGCAATGAACCAGAATAGAGTGGGCAGTTTTAGGTAAGGGAACACTTGGGAGCCAGTGATCATAATATGATGTAATGCACCCTGCAATTAATTTGAAAAGGAGAATCTAAAGTCAGTATTACAGTGGAGTGAAGGGAATTACAGAGGTATGAGGGAGGAGTGGGCCAAAATTGATTGGAAGGGGACACTAGAAGGGATGACGGCACAGCAGAAATGGCTGGATTATCTGGGAGCAATTTGAAAGGCACAATACAGATGGACCCCAAAGAAGAAATATTCTAAAGGCAGGATCATGCCAGGCAACATCTATGGAAAAGAGTTAACAAACAATGATTCAGACCAAGACCCTTCATCAGTCTGAAACTTTGATGGTTTACTCTTTATTGTAGGTGCTACCAGGCCTGCTGAACTCTTCCAGCATAGTGTGTGTGTTGCCAAATGACCCATAGTTCTACAGGAGAGATACGAACCTGGATAGAACATTCTCTGATTGGTAGGAGGCAAAAAGTAGGAATAAAGGGAGCCTTTTCTGGTTAGCTGCTGGTGACTCGTGATGTTCCACAAGGGTCTGTGTTTGGACTGCATCTTTTCATGTAAAATGTCAGTGAATTGGATTACAAAATTGATGGCTTTTATGGCCAAGTTTGTGGATGATACTGAGAGAGGTGGAAAGGCAGATAGAGTTGATAAAGCAGAGAGGCTACAGAAATACTTAGACAGATTTTAAAAATGGGCAAAGAAGTGGCAGATATGATAAAGTGTAGACTACTTTCTAAGCAAGAAGGCTGCGAGTGGAACGGCTGAGGATTTCTGGAGCGAAGGCATTTTACTACTCAGGGTAAAGAGAGGCAAGACTGCGCAGGCGCGTGATGTCTGCCGGTAGAGCGGGAAATGTTTAAAGACTGCCATATCCAGCAGGCAGCGGAGTGAGAGGGCTTAAGCTCAACGGGCTTAGGCAGTAACGGGATGAGGTGAGGTAGGTTTACCTGTGTTAATTGTAGAAAGGAGGTATGTGTGTGAGGCCGGTGTTCTGTGCTCGGTGTCAGATGTGGGAGGTCCTGGAGTCTGCCAGCCTCCCGGACGGCCATATCTGCACCCGGTGTGTCGAGCTGCAGCTCCTAAGGGACCGCGTTAGGGAACTGGAGTTGCAGCTTGATGACCTTCGTCTGGTCAGGGAGAGCAAGGAGGTGATAGAAAATAGTTATAGGCCAGTGATCACACCAAGGCCACAGGAGCCAGGCAAGTGGGTCGCAGTCAGGAGAGGGAAGGGGAAGAGCCAGGTACTCGAGAGTACCCCTGTGGCTGTCCCCCTGAACAATAAGTACTCCTGTTTGATTACTGTTGGGGGTGGGGGGGACAGCCTACCTAGGGGAAGCAGCCATGCCTCGGGCACAGAGTCTGGCCCTGTGGATCAGAAGGGTAGGGAAAGGAAGAGAAAGGCAGTAGTGATAGGGGACTCTATAGTTAGGGGTTCAGACAGGCGATTCTGTGGATGCAGGAAAGAAACTGGGATGGTAGTTTGCCTCCTAGGTGCCAAGGTCCGGGATGTTTCCGATCGCGTCCACGATATCCTGCAGTGGGAGGGAGAACAGCCAGAGGTCGTGGTACATATTGTCCTGAAAACAAATTACAGGGAGTTAGGAAGGAAGTTGAGAAGCAGGACCGTAAAGTTAGAGGGGGTACACTTTGGAAGGCCAAACTCCAAGGCAGAGTACAAAGTAAATGGCAGGATACTTGGTAGTGTGGAGGAGCAGAGGGATCTGGGGGCACATGTCCACAGATCCCTGAAAGTTGCCTCACAGGTAGACAGGGTAATAAAGAAAGCTTATGGGGTGTTCGCTTTCATAAGTCAAGGGATAGAGTTTAAGAGTCGCCATGTAATGATGCAGCTCTATAAAACTCTGGTTAGGCCACACATGGAGTACTGTGTCCAGTTCTGGTCGCCTCACTATAGGAAGGATGTGGAAGCATTGGAAAGGGTACAGAGGAGATTTACCAGGATGCTCCCTGGTTTAGAAAGTACGGATTATGATCAGAGTTTAAGGGAGCTAGGGCTTTACTCTTTGGAGAGAAGGAGGATGAGAGGAGACATGATAGAGGTGTACAAGATATTAAGAGGAATAGATAGAGTGGATAGCCAGCACCCCTTCCCCAGGGCACCACTGCTGATGACAAGAAGACATGGCTTTAAGGTAAGGGGTGGGAAGTTCAAGGGGGATATTAGAGGAAGGTTTTTAACTCACAGAGTGGTTGGTGTGTGGAATGCACTGCCTGAGTCAGTGGTGGAGGCAGGTACACTCGTGAAGTTTAAGAGACTACTGGACAGGTATATGGAGGAATGTAAGGTAGGGGATTATATGGGAGGCAGGGTTTGAGGGTCGGCACAACATTGTGGGCCGAAGGGCCTGTAATGTGCTGTACTATTCTATGTGCTATGTAATCTCAGGATTACTGTCTGTGCCATGTGACAGTGAGTATAGGAATAGAATGAGGTGGAGGAAAAATGTGTGGCTGAGGGATTGGAGCGGGGACAGGAATTCAGATTTCTGGATCATTGGGACCTCTTTTGGGGCAGGTGTGACCTGTACAAAAATGACAGGTTGCACTTGAATCCCAGGGGACTATTACCCTGGCGGGGAGGTTTGCTAAGGCTACTGGGGAGAGTTTAAACTAGAATTTTTCGGGGGTGGGAACCGAACTGAAGAGACTGGGGAAGAGGCGATTGGCTCACAAATAGAGAAAGCTTGGAGACAGTGTGTGAGGGAGGAAAGGCAGGTGATAGAGAAGGGACGCACTCAGACCGACAGTTTGAGATGTGTCTATTTTAATGAAAGAAGTATTGTGAACAAAGCGGATGAGCTTAGAGCGTGGATCAGTACTTCGAGCTATGATATGTTGGCCATTACAGAGACTTGGATGGTTCAGGGACAGGAATGGTTACTTCAAGTGCCGGGTTTTAGATGTTTCAGAAAGGACAGGGAGGGAGGCAAAAGAGGTGAGGGCGTGGCACTGTTGATCAGAGATAGTGTCACGGTTGCAAAAAAGGTGGATGTCATGGAGGGATTGTCTACGGAGTCTCTGTGGATGGAAGTTAGGAACAGGAAGGGGTCAATAACTCTACTGGGTGTTTTTTTCGGTCACCCAATAATAACAGGGATATCGAGGAGCAGGTAGGGAAACAGATCCTGGAAAGGTGTAATCATAACATAGTTGTCGTGGTGGTTGATTTAATTTCCCAAATATCGATTGGCATCTCCCCAGAGCAAAGGGTTTAAATGGGGTGTAGTTTGTTAGGTGTGTTCAGGAGGGTTTCTAGACACAATATGTAGATGAGCCTACAAGAGGAGAGACTACTTGATTTGGTATTGGGAAATGAACCTGGTCAGGTGTCAGATCTCTCAGTGGGAGAGCATTTTGGAGATAGTGATCATTATTCTATCTCATTTACAATAGTATTGGCGAGAAAAAGGAAAAAGTTAGAAAAGTCCTGACGACGGGTCTCAGCCTGAAACGTCGACTGCACCTCTTCCTAGAAGATGCTGCCTGGCCTGCTGCGTTCACCAGCAACTTTTATGTGTGTTGCAAGTTAGAAAAGTGTTTAATTGGAGTAAGGAGAATTAGGAGGTTATCAGGCAGGAACTTGGAAGCTTAAATTGGGAACAGATGTTCTCGGGAAAGGTATGGAAGAAATGTGGCAAATGTTCAGGGGATATTTGTGTAGAGTTCTGCATAGGTACATTCCAATGGGACAGGGAAGTTATGGTAGGGTACAGGAACCGTGGTGTACAAAGGCTGCAGTAAATCTAGTCAAGAAGAAAAGAAAAGCTTATGAAAGGTTCAGAGAGCTAGGTAATGTTAGAGATCTAGAAGATTATAAGACTAACAGGAAAGAGCTTAAGAAGGAAATTAGGAGAGCCAGAAGGGGCTATGAGAAGGCCTTGGCGGGCAGGATTAAGGAAAATCCCAAGGCATTCTACAAGTATGTGAAGAGCAAGAGGATAAGACGTGAATGAATAGGACCTATCAAGTGTGACAGTGGGAAAGTGTGTATGGAACCGGAGGAAATAGCACAGGTACTTAATGAATACTTAGCTTCAGTATTCACTACAGAAAAGGATCTTGGTGATTATAGGCGCAAACAACAGGAATTCTGCAGATGCTGGAAATTCAAGCAACACACACCAAAGTCGCTGGTGAATGCAGCAGGCCAGGCAGCATCTCCAGGAAGAGGTGCAGTCGAAGTTTCAGGCCGAGACCCTTCGTCAGGACTAACTGAAGGAAGAGTGAGTAAGAGATTTGAAAGTTGGAGGGGGAGGGAGAGATCCAAAATGATAGGAGAAGACAGGAGGGGGAGGGATGGAGCCAAGAGCTGCATAGGTGATTGGCAAAAGGGATACAAGAGGATCATGGGACAGGAGGTCCGGGAAGAAAGAAAATGAGGGGGGGCACCCAGAGCATGGGCAAGGGGTATATTCAGAGGGACAGAGGGAGAAAAAGGAGAGTGAGAGAAAGAATGTGTGTATAAAAATAAGTAACAGATGGGGTACGAGGGGGAGGTGGGGCATTAGCGGAAGTTAGAGAAGTCGATGTTCATGCCATCAGGTTGGAGGCTACCAAGACGGAATATAAGGTGTTGTTCCCCCAACCTGAGTGTGGCTTCATCTTTACAGTAGAAGAGGCCGTGGATAGACATGTCAGAATGGGAATGGGATGTGGAATTAAAATGTGTGGCCACTGGGAGATCCTGCTTTCTCTGGCGGACAGAGCGTAGGTGTTCAGCAAAGCGGTCTCCCAGTCTGCGTCGGGTCTCGCCAATGCATAAAAGGCCACATCGGGGGCACCGGACGCAGTATATCACCCCAGCCGACTCACAGGTGAAGTGTCGCCTCACCTGGAAGGACTGTTTGGGGCCCTGAATGGTGGTAAGGGAGGAAGTGTAAGGGCATGTGTAACACTTGTTCCGATTACACGGATAAGTGCCAGGAGGGAGATCAGTGGGGAGGGATGGGGGGGACGAATGGACAAGGGAGTCGCGTAGGGCGTGATCCCTGAGGAAAGCACAGAGGGTGGGGAGAGAAAGACGTGCTTAGTGGTGGGATCCCATTGGAGGTGGCGGAAGTTACGAAGAGTAATATGTTGGACCCGGAGGCTGGTGGGGTGGTAGGTGACGACCAGGGGAACCCTATTCCTAGTGTGGTGGCAGGAGGATGGAGTGAGAGCAGATGTACGTGAAATGGGGGAGATGCGTTTAAGAGCAGAGTTGATAGTGGGGGAAGGGAAGCCCCTTTCTTTAAAAAAGGAGGACATCTCCCTTGTCCTAGAATGAAAAGCCTCATCCTGAGAGCAGATGATTATAGGGATGACTTGCAGTGGACTGAAAAGCTTGAGAATGTAGATATTAAGAAAGAGGATGTGCTGGAGCTTTTGGAAAGCATCAAGTTGGATAAGTCGCCGGGACCGGATGAAATGTACCCCAGACTACTGTGGGAGGCGACAGAGGAGATTGCTGAGCCTCTGCAATGACCTGTACATCATCAATGTGGTCCTCACAGGTTAATGTCTGTGCTGCACCTTGTCACACAATATCATACTCTCCTGTCTGTATTTCAGGTTCAGCAGTGACCAGCAGACACACGCCCCACATTCAGTCAAGAGATCCCCGTGTGGCTGCGATGTTTGGAAATGGAGTCTCCATCTCACTCACTCGGCAATCCGAGGCTACTGCACTGCAACTGCTCATTTCAGAAAATAAACCTCTAAATGTACCGGGGATGCCAGATGGGAAATGGGGGCACAGAGCCGGTTCGGTGGGCGGAGGGACAGCGGTGGATGATACATTGGGAAAATGGCAGGATATGTGACACTGGAGGGGGTTTACAGGAGGGGAGAGGAAGGCAGGGTTAAGGCTTGGGAATGGGGAGCAAGGGAATGTGGGTGTGTTTAGTGATGGAGAAGAGGGAGTTGAGGAAGTGGTTATTATTGTTATGGAGCAAGAAGTTGACATGGGGAGGGGGAGTGTGGTGGAGGATGTTCTGTCAAATTCTGTAAATCAAATGTTGTGGAAGTCATTGCCTATAGCTTTTCTTCCAGTTTTCCACTGGAGTTTATGTCATGTCATGATTTGAAATTGTATTCATTAAAAACAAAGAAAAGGAGAACATGAAGTGACTGGAGTTGATAAAACGGAGGGAAGCCATTCAGCCCATCTTAGTTCCCTCATCACTGCAGAGATTCCATCTGCCTCCACGTACGAGTGGGTAATGCATCCCGGGACAAATATCGGAGAGATTCCCAGCCGGTAATATATGAGTGTAGCCCCACACGTACTGCTCATGTTCATAAGGGATTTCTCACAGTGGGAACACTGGGGTGCTGCACCCCGAGAAAGATATTCAGGAAAACACAGAGGCTCATTGGAAGAGTTTATCAGAACCTTGTTATACATCCCAGAGCAAGATGTTGATGGAATGTTTCATAATGAGTGTCTCAATCCGTATTTCAACACATTATCCAAATTCTCCCCACTCCATGCCCCAGAAAAATGTGAGTACAGGAGCTTCTCCATTGCACACACAATCTCCCTTCAATGTCTCAGCTGAAAGGCAGCAGCTCTGTCCCTCTGTACGACAGTGAACTGCCAAGTCAGCCTGAATTTCTGTTCTCACATCACTGAAAAGTGACTCAACAGCATCAATGCCCTGGAACAGAACTCACTGTGGGGACCAAAGGCTTTGGCCTGCTCGGTGTTTAGCTGAAGGAAACTCTGTGCATCCTGCAGCATCCCCCATCAGAGAGTGTGGAGCTGTTGGTACAAGTACAGGTGACTCAGAACTGGAGATCGTCCATGTACATGTTTTAATGCAATGTCAGCAGGAGAGAGCATTCTGAAAAAATATGCCAGTGCAGGAAAATACAACAGATACTGGGGTAAACACATTCGAAGCAGAAAACATAAACGGTTACTATTTAATGCAAACCAAGAATAGAAGAGAATACAACAGCTGTCTCAGTGATGAACACCAGCATTTATTTGAGCAGAGTAAGTCCAAGGGACAGACATTGGAGGAAGGCACAGATATTGAAGGAATGTACTCCAGGAATAGACAATGGGCAGGTATTCAGATTTCTGGATCATTGGGACCTCTTCTGGGGCAGGTGTGATCTGTACAAACAGAACGGGTTACACTTGAATCCAAGGGGGACCAATATTCTGGTGGGAAGGTTTGCTGAGGCTATTGGGGAGAACTTAAACTAGAATTGCTGGGGGCGGGAACCGAACTGAAGTGACGGGGGAAAGAGAGGTTGGGTCACAAATAGAGAAAGTTTGGAGACAGTGAGAAAGAGAGAATAGGCTGGTGATAGAGAAGGGATGCACTCACTCCGATGGTTTGAGATGTGTCTATTTTAATGTGAGGAGTATTATGAATAAAGTGGAAGAGCTTAAAGCATGGATCAGCACTTGAAGTTAAGATGTTGTGGCCATTACAGAGACTTGGATGATGCAGGAGCAGGAACGACTACTTCAAGTGCCAGGCTTTAGATGTTTCAGAAAGGATAGGGAGGGTGGCAAAAGAGGTGGGGGCGTGGCACTGCTGATTAGAGATAGAGTCATGGCTGCAGAAAAGGAGGAAGTCATGGAGGGTTTGTCTACGGAGTCTCTGTGGGTGGAAATTAGGAATAGGAAGGGGTCAATAACTCAACTGGGTGTTTTTATAGACCACCCAATAGTAACAGGGACATCAAGGAACAGATAGGGAGACTGGAAAGGAGTAATAATAACAGGATTGTTGTGGCGGGAGATTATAATTTCCCAAACATTGATTGGCATCTCCCTCGAGTGAGGGGTTTAGACGGGGTGGAGTTTGTTAGGTGTGTTCAGGAAGGTTTCTTGACACAATATGTAGACAAGCCTACAAGAGGAGAGGCTGTACTTGATCTGGTATTGGGAAATGAACCTGGTCAGGTGTCAGGTCTCTCAGTGGTTGTCACAATGGGGGCGTTGGGAATGGACCCAAGTGCAAGACACAGGCAAGGAACAGGACTTGACTAGATTAGGGATGTGACAGGGTACAGACAAGGAGCAGGGACAAGAACGCAGACTTGGGCTTGGGCCCCGAGCTAGAGACTGGACAAGGAGCCAGAACCTGGGTCTTGCCTCGGGCTCGGGCTCCAGAACCAGGCAAGAACATGACATGACTACAGGCAGGACGTGGCTGGGGTCTAGAGGCTTGGGACTGCAGGCTGGGGTCTTGGTCTTCAGACATGGAGGCTGGGGTCCACAGGCTTGGGTTCACTAGTCAGTATTCACTACAGAAAAGGATCTTGGTGATTGTAGGGATGACTTGCAGTGGACTGAAAAGCTTGAGAATGTGGATATTAAGAAAGAGGATGTGCTGGAGCTTTTGGGAAGCATCAAGTTGGATAAGTCGCTGGGACCGGATGAGATGTACCCCAGACTACTTTGGGAGGCGAGGAAGGAGATTGCTGAGCCTCTGCAATGATCTTTGCATCATCAATGAGGACGAGAGAGATTCCGGAGGACTGGAGGGTGGCAGTTGTTGTTCCCTTATTCAAGAAAGGGAGTAGAGATAGCCCAGGAAATTATAGACCAGTGAGTCTTACTTCAGTGGTTGGTAAGTTGATGGAGAAGATCCTGAGAGGCAGGATCTATGAACATTTGGAGAGGTATAATATGATTAGGAATAGTCAGCATGGCTTTGTCAAGGGCAGGTCGTGCCTTACAAGCCTAATTGAATTTTTTGAGGATGTGACTAAACACATTGATGTAGGAAGAGCAGTAGATGTAGTGCATATGGATTTCAGCAAGGCATTTGATAAGGTACTCCATGCAAGGCTTATTGAGAAAGTAAGGAGGCATGGGATCCAAGGGGGCATTGCTTTGTGAATCCAGAACTGGCTTGCCCACAGAAGGCAAAGAGTGGTTAGAGACAGGTCACATTCTGCATGGAGGTCGGTGACCAGTGGTATGCTTCAGGGATCTGTTCTGGGACCCTTACTCCGTGATATTTAAAAATGACCTGGATGAGGAATGGAGGGATGGGTTATGAAGTTTGCTGATGACACAAAGTTTGGGGGTGTTCTGGTTAGTGTGGAGGTCTGTCAGAGTTTACAACGGGACATTCATAGGATGCAAAACTGGGCTGAGAAGTAGCAGATGGAGTTCAACCCAGATAAGTGTGAGGTGGTTCAATTTGGTAGGTCAAATATCATGGCAGAATATAGTATTAATTGTAAGACTCTTGGCAGTGTGGAGGATCAGAGGGCTCTTGGGGTCCGAGTCCAGAGGACACTCAAAGCTGTTACGCAGGTTGACTCTGTGGATAAGAAGGCAGGCAGCTTGTACAAAGTGCAGGCAGCTTGTCAGAGCCAGTATCTGACCCTGTGCTCTGTGGGGTGGGAGGGAGAAATGAGGCAGCAGATTAGAGGTTTGAAAAGTTTGAAATGAGCTAAGGGAAGGTGGAAGGAGAGAGAGAGAAGCAGGAAGGACAAGGACAGAGAGATCATAGTGTAAGAGGGAGAGACTCTCCAAGGCCTGGATACCAGACTAATATCCAAATCTGTGCCATGTTCCTCACTTCCTGCTCTGCACCCTGTGTTCCAGACACTGGGAATCTCCACGACTTTGTGGCTCTCCAAAATCTGATCCAAGTATATTTTTGCACAATACTGCATTTGGGGGCATTCCCACAGCGACGGACTGAGAATTATTCCTTTCAATCTCATCCAAATGACTGCTCTTACCTGGATGAAGGAAGCCTCTCATTGATGGGAATCGATCCCATATTCCTGAGTATTAGATGACAGCTGACACGAAAACAGATGGTATTGTGGGGAGAGAAGAAGGTTAGCAACAATTACAGTGGGATCTTGATCAGCTGGGTAGGTGAGATGAGGAATTACAAATAGAGTATTATTCAGATGAGGATGTCTCAGAGCGATTGCAGAACATTCTCAGTGAGGAGGGTGAGCAAACAGAAGTGGTTGCACACATTGGCTCAAATGAGAATAGGAAGAAAAAATGGATGTACTGCTGTGCAGTGAATATAGGGAGAAAGAAAAGATGTTTAAATGTAAGACCCCAACAGTGGTCATCTCTAGATTATTCCCAGTACCATGTGCAGGTGAAGTTGAAAACTGAACATATCATAGATTAGTACATTGCTGAAACCTTGCACAGGGAGCAGGAATTCAGTTCAGTTCAGCAATTCAAGAAGGGTTACAATTAAAAATAAAATGTTGGGAACTATAGATGAGCAAACCCAATATCTATGGTAGGAAGCTAATATAACAGAGCAAAAACTGGTGAGAAATTAGAATGGGAAGATTTTAGAAACATCAGAAGGCAATTTACAAAAACAAAGAGGCAAAACATCGAATACAAAAGTAAGTTAGCCAATAATATTGAAGAGGTTACCAAAAGATTCTACAGATACATAAAGTGTAAAAGAGAGGTGAGGATGGATATTAGACCACTGGAAAACATTGCTGGAGACGTAGTAATCAGGGACAAAGAAATGATGGACAAACTGAACAAGTATTTTCCATCAGTCTTCACTGTGGAAGGCACGAGCATTATGGTGGAACTTCGAGAGTGTTGGGAGCAGGAGTGGGTGATGCTCCTGCTACTTGGCTGAAGAGACTGTGGAGGCATTAGTAACGATCTTTCACGAATCAATAGATTCTGGAATAATTCTAGAAGACTGGAAATTTTCAAAAGTCACTCCACTTTTCAAGAAGCAAAGAGGCAGAAGAAAGGAAATTGTAGGCCAGTTATTCTGACCTCAGGGCTTGGGAAGAAGTTGGAGTCGATTGCTAAGGTTGTGGTTTCCGGGTACTTGGAGGCACTTGATAAAATCAGCTGTAGTCAGCATGGTTTTCTCAAGGAACACCTTGCCATAGAAATCTGTTGGAATTCTTTGAAGAAATATCAAGTAGAACAGACAAAGGAGAATTGGTGGATATTGTGTACTTGGATCTTCAGAAGGCCTTTGACAATGTGCAGTACATGAGGCTGCTTAACAAGTTAAGAGCTCATGGTATTACATGAAAGACAGTAGCAGGGATAAAGTGGCAAGAGGAAAAGAATGGGAATAAAGGGAGCCTTTTCTGTTTGGCTGCTGGTGACCAGTGGTGGGACTGCTCCCTTTAACATAAAATGTCAAAGTCTTGGATGACAGGATTGGTGGCTTTGTTGCAATGTTTGCACATGATACTAGATGGGTGGAGGGGCAGGTAGTTTTGAGGAAGTACAGAGGCTACAGAAGGACGAAGCCAGATTGGTAGAATGGGCAATGAACTGGCAGATGGAATACAATGTTCAGAATTGTACGGTCATGCACTTTGGAAGAAGAAATAAAAAGGAAAGACAATTTTCAAAATGGACAGAAAATTCAAAAATCTGAGGTGCAAATGAACTTGGGAGTCATTGTGTGGGCTTCCCTAAAGGTTAATTTGCAGGTTGAGTGGGTGGTGAGGAAGGCAAAAGTGATGTCAGCATTCATTTGAAGAGGACTACAAGATAAAAGCAAGGATGTAATGTTGAGGCTTTACAAAGCACTGGTGAGGCCTAACGGAGTACTGTGAGCAATTTTGGGCCCCTTATCTGAGAAAAAATGTGCTGACATTGTGGGGAGTTCAAAGGAGATTCTCAAAAATGATTCTGGGATTGAAAGGCTCGTCACATGATGAGCATTTCACGTGCTCACTGGAATTCAGAAGAATGAAGGGTGACCTTATTGAAACCGATCAAATGTTGAATAGCCATGTTAAGAGTGGATTTGGATAGGATGTTTCCCATGACTGGAGAGTCTAAGACCAGATGGCACAGCCTCAGAATAGAGGGGTTTATTTTAGAAGATGAATTCACTGCCACAGGCGGCTGCGGAGGCGAAGTCTCGGCATAGTCAAGGTAGAGGTTGATAGATTCTTGATTAATCAGGGTATGAAGAGATATGGGTAGCAGACAGACAATTGGGGCTGAGAGGGAAAATGGATCAGCCATGATAAAATGACTCGATGGGCCAAATGGTCTTGGGGTAGATTAGGATTAGTGAACAAGGCTCTGTGTGTGACAGATTATGTCTCATGGATTTCCTCTGTTTAGTCCTGCTCCACCTTCCATAAGACCATAAGGTTTCTCTCTTTCTGTTCCCATTAGTTCATTCCTCATCTATTAGGGCATAGTAGTTTAGTAGGAATGGCTCCAGGGGCAGTGTTTTGCACTCTGTGGGGATGTGGGAAGTCTGGGAGACTCCAGTCTCCCAGGTGAACACATCCGCTCCAGGTGCACCGAGTTGCAGCAACTGAGAGAATGTATGCAGGAACTGGAATGCAGTGATGATAGGAGATTCCTCAGACAGCAGGACAGAGACAAGGTTCTGTGGGCATGATTGAATGTCCCAGGCTGTAACTATCAAGACTACTAGGACCGTCCAGTATCGGGAGGACTGTGACGGTATCAGTCACTACTCCCAGTCCCATTGATTCATCGGTCAGTTCGACATCCAGAATCAGAATTAGAATCAGGTTTATTATCACCGGCATGTGTCGTGAAATTTGTTGACTTAGCAGCAGCAGTTCAATGCAATACATAATATAAAAGAAAAAATAATTACTTTATACTTTATTGTCACCAAACAATTGATACTAGAACACACAATCATCACAGTGATATTTGATTCTGCGCTTCCGCTCCCTGGAGTACAAATTGATAGTAAATTTTAAAAATTGAAATTATAAATCATGAATAGAAAATAGAAAATGGAAAGTAAGGTCGTGCAAAAAAAACGAGAGGCAGGACCGGATATTTGGAGGGTACGGCCCAGATCCGGGCCGTAATGAATAAATAAATTTCAGTATGTGTACATTGAATAGATTAAAAATCATGCAAAAACAGAAATAATATATATTAACCAAGTGAGGGAGTGTTCGAGGGTTCAATGGCCATTTAGGAATTGGATGGTAGAGGAGAAGAAGCTGTTCCTGAATCGCTGAGTGTGAGCCTTCAGGCTTCTGTACCTCCCACCTGATGGTAAAAGTGAGAAAAGGGAATGCCCTGGGTGCTGAATGTCCTTAATAATGGACGCTGTCTTTCTGAGACACCGCTCATTGAAGATGTCCTGGGTGCTTTGCAGGCTTGTACCCAAGTTGGAGCTGACTAAATTTACAACCCTTCTTTCGGTCCGGTGCAGTACTCCCCCCAATACCAGACAGTGATACAGTCTGTCAGACTGCTCTCCACAGTACATCAATAGAAGTTTCTGAGTGATTTTGTTGACAGACCAAATCTCTTCAAACTCTTCAAGTAAATCTCTTCAAACAAAATCTCTTCAAGTATATTCACTGTATTGCCTTCATTGTAGCTGCACCAATATGTTGGGACCAGGTTAGATCCTCAGAGATCTTGACAGTCAGGAACTTGAAACCGCTCAGTCTCTCCAATTCCGATCCCCCTTTGAGGATTGGTATGTGTTCCTACGTCTTACCCTTCCTGAAGTCCACAATCAGCTTTTTAATCTTACTGATGTTGAGTGCAAGGTTGTTGCTGTGACACCACTCCCCTGGTTGGTGTATCTCGCTCCTGTACGCCCCCCTACCTCCATCTGAGATTCTACCAACAATACAATGGTTGTATCATCAGCAAATTTATGGATGGTATTTGAGCAATGCTGAGCCACAGTCATGGGTATAGACAGGGTAGAGCAGTGAGCTAAGCACACACCCCTGAGGTGCCCCAGTGTTGATCATCAGCGAGGAGGACACATTATTGTCAATCTGCACAGATTGGTCTTCCAGTTAAGAAGTTGAGCATCTAATTGCAGAGGGAGGTACACAGGCCCAGGTTCTGTAACTTATCTCCCACTGCAAAAGTCGAGCTAACCCATGCCTGTAACTGTCTTGTACGGTTGCCCACTCGGTTCCAGGCGGATCCAGCAACACACTGTGGATTTGAAGATGAGGATATGGGATCATGTGGAAGAGAGGACCAAAGAGACGCCCCAACATTCTGGGGAACTTGCAGCTGAGCTTAAGAACACAGTCACCAGGTCTCAAGTAATGGAACAGACTCCATTATGCCGAGCTTTGAAGCCTATTTGCTGGAGGGAACGTACCCTGTGTAAAGTCTTGCTGCCGTCGCCTGAGGATTCCGATTGGGATTTAGACTCTGATTTGGCCTGTTTCCACAAATGAGCTTCGTGAGCCCAGGGAGCAGACTCTGAGGTTGGTTGAGTCACCCTGTCACCTAAAAAAACAAAGGGGTCATCCTCGAAAGAAGGTCCTGAGGGGTTAGCACACCCAAACCTGTTGAAAGTGCTTCCATCTACAAGGACCTGGAGGAGGTCTTCAGCAAGGGAAAGGCATCAACTCTTCCACCACACCAACCCCACAACTGTGCGATAGACCTGCTGCCCAGAACCTGTCCCCCAAGGGGTTGATTGTATGTGCTCTTGGGCCCAGAGAGAAGTGTAATGGAAGAGTATATCAAGGGGGCTCTTGCCACAGGCTTCATTCAGCCCTCCACCACACCTGCTGGCACAGGCTTCTTCTTTGCACAAAAGAACAATGGGAGCCTGCAATGATGCATTAATTATAGGGAATTCAACTGCAAGATGGCCAAAAATCACTATCCCCTACCACTCATGAATATAGACCATTGATGTGGGCCGTTACAACACCTTACAGCATTCAGCGCATGGGTTGTCACCGTTCAAGTGAGTTTGGTTATCCTCTGCCTCTCTTTACACACAAGGAGGCAGAGGTCGGGGTCCCTGAGGCTGAAGATTTCATCCAACGCTGCAAGCAGAAATGGATTAGGACAAGAGAAACTTTGCAGCTCCCCAAAACTCCAAAGATCAATCCCACCTTCCAAATCTCTAAATTAAAACCTGTCTGCATCAGACCCTTAGCCCCACCACCATGAGCCCCGCTGCCCCGGTGAGAAGACTTTTGTACTTGCGGACTGCTCTGGGTATTTGACAATACCTCATGGACTGGGAATTATTCGGACTCCAGGAGAGGTCCTGGGTGCCTGATAGAGATATCTGAGATCCTGCTCTCTTCCACAACTCTCATCACTGCCTCTCCAAGTAGCCAGGGTCAGCAGGAATCAGCGTACATAATGGGTCCTGTTATGAGGCACACCCAACAGTCCCTGCTTCCGGAAAATCGACTCTGACTCTTCGCAGTGCAGATAGCTGGTGCGGCCCCTTTAAGGACTCTGGATGGTCCTGCTAATTGGTAACGATGTTTTGGGCACAAAGATACCCCAGCAATTGAGTCCAAACCATCCTCATCAAGGACTCTCGTCACAGTCTTTGTACATATTGGCACAAATGACATAGGTAGATAAGGTGAGGTGGTCCCAAAGAGAGATATTAGGAAGCAAGGTAGAAAGCTGAGGAACAGAACCTCCAGGGTAGTAATCATTGGATTGCTGCCTGAGCCACATGTCAATGAGGGTAAGAATAGGCTGATTTGCAGGCGAATGTCTGGCTCAGGAACTGGTGCAGGAGGCATGGGTTCAGATTTATGGATTACCAGGACCTCTTCTGGGGAAGATATAACATGTACAAAAGAGATAGGTTATGCCTGAGCCTGAGAGGTCCCATATCCTTGCAGTCAGATTGACTATTCTGTATTGGGGATTCTACAATGAACTGGAATTGATTAGTGAAATCTGAGAAGAAGCTAAAGTTAGATGTATCATTATTACAGTGGAGCAAAGGAAGTTATAGAGGCATGAGAGAGGAGTTGATTGCTATAATGGATTGGAAAAGAACACTGGCAGGGATGATGGTCGAACAACAATAGCTGGAATTTCTGGAAGCAACTCAGAGGGCAAAAGATCTATACATTCCAAAAAGGAAAAAGTATTCTAAAGGCAAGATGACTCAGCCATGCTGAAGAAGGAAAGTCAAGGCCAACATAAAGCCAAAGAGAGGGCATATAACTGAGCAGAAATTATTGAGAAGTTAGTGTTATAAGCTGGGCATGGATGGCGGACCCAAAAGCAAGACAGAGACTAGGTTTATCGAGATAGGAAGGTGAGTAAGGAAGAAACAACGCTGGACATTGACACAGGCCCTGGATGAGACTAGGATTCAGGGCCTGGTCTAGGACTTGGACTAGAAACACAGGACCCGGACAGGGAACTAGGAACGAACAGCCTGGACTAGGAACATGGAACTCCGGAACGAGAACCTGGACAAGAACCCGGAACCTGGGTCTTGGTTTGGACTCGGACTCAGAACTGGAAACCGGGTCTGGGCTAGGACTCGGGACTAAGATCTTGGCAAGGACAGGACATGGCTACAGGACAGGACGAGGAACCCCTGGGCTAGCCGATGAACCGGAACTAGATGAGGACACGAAGCTCAGATTTGGACCAGGCTTGGTCTTGGAACACAGAGCCTTGGACTTGAACTGGACGCTCAGAGCCTTGGACTTGAGATACTCCAGGGCAAGACGTGGCTCTTGGACTAGGTCTGGCTCGGCTCTTGGACTCGGCTTTGTTAGGCTCTGGGACGCGGGGCCGGGACCCTTTCTGGGACGCGGGGCCGGGACCCTTTCTGCTGAGGACACTTGCCGAGGGAACTGCCGAGGTAAACTGCCAAGGGACTCCTGGACTGGATGAGAACACAAAGCCTTGACTTGGACAGGACTGGAACACAGCGCCTGGAACACAGAACACAGAGCCAGGACACCTCCTTGGGAACAGGACTTAGGGCCGGGACTTTACACAGAGTCAGGACCCCTCTTTGGAAACAGGAGCTAGGGCCAGGACTCTTCTTTGACACAGACACTAAACACAGGGACACAAAGAGATAGTTCCAAACTCAACAATAAATAGTTCCTTATCTTGGTATGGCAAGGCTCCGGTCTCACTCTGGCAGTCGAACTTGACGGGGATGCAGGCAGGGCTTCAGAAGGAAGGGGGAGGGAACAGCCCAGCAGAGAATTCTTGGTTTGAGATGTATTTATGTGCCAGCCCAAAACGAGAATCAGGTGCCTCAATTAAGGCACCCAATAGAACCTGGGAAAACAGGGAAAACCCGGAATATGGATCGAAGGACTGGACAATGAACCGGAATGTGGACTTCACGGACAAGACCATGACAGTTGGAGGACTGGGAAGCTTTTGAGAACCAGCATAAGTTAACTGAAAAAGTCTGTAAGAAGTTAAAGGTGGAATACGAAAGTAAGCTAGCGAATAATATTAAAGAGGATACCAACAGTCTCTTCAGATATATGAAGTGTAAAAGAGAGGTGAGAGGTCATATTGGCCCACTGGAAAACGATGCTGGGAGGGTGGTAATGAGGGACAAGGAAATGGCCAAAGAACTGAATAAATACATTTCATCAGTCTTCACTGTGGAAGACACAAGCAGCATGGTAGAAGTTCCAGGTGTCAGGGGTCATGAAGTGTGCTACCATTACCATGGAGAAGATTCTTGAGAAACTGAGGTAGATGAGTCACCTGGAGCAGATGGTGTACACCACAACATTCAGAAAGAGGTGGCTGAAGACAATATAGAGGCATTAGTAATGATCTTTCAAAAAGCACTGGATTCTGGAATGGAGGACTAGAAAATTGCAAATGTCACTCCACTCTTCAAGAAGGGAGAGAGAGAGAAGAAAGGAAATTATTGGCGAGTTTGTCATGGGGAGGGGCAGGTAGTTTTTAGGGAGGCTACAGAAAGACTGAAGCAGATTAACAGACTGGGCAAAGAACTGACAGATGGAATACAGTGTCAGCAAATACATGGTCATGCTCTTTGGTAGAAGAAATTAAAGCTTTAACTTTTGACCAGGTGGACAGAAAATACAAAACTCTGAGGCACAAAGGAATTTGAGAGCCCTTGAGCAGGATTCTCTAAAGGTTAATTTGCAGGTTGAGTCTGTGGTGAGGAAGGCAAATGTGATGTTAGCATTCATTTCCAGAGGACTGGAATATTAAAACAAGGATATAATGTTGAGACTTTATAAAACACTGTTGAGGCCTCACTTCATCTTCCATCAGATTCTATTATATTCAGCCTTTTGTCACTCCCACCCATCACCTTCCAGGGGGCACAGTTTTCAGGACATCGGGGTCTCTCTTCCCGCCAATACAGACATTTACACCACACGCTGCATCCGTAAAGCAAACAGCATTATGAAGGACCACATGCACCCCTCATACAAACTCTTCTCCCTTCTGCAATCTGGCAAAAGGCACCGAAGCGTTCAGGCTCTCACGACCAGACTATGTAACAGTTTCTTCCCCCAAGCCATCAGACTCCTCAATACCCAGAGCCTGGACTGACACCAACCTACTGCCCTCTACTGTGCCTATTGTCTTGTTTATTATTTATTGTAATGCCCGCACTGTTTTCTGCACTTTATGCAGTCCTGGGTAGATCTGTAGTCTAGTGTAGTTTTTGTGTTGTTTTACCTTGTTCACTGTAGTTTTTGTATTGTTTCATGTAGCACCATGGTCCTGAAAAACGTTGTCTTGTTTTAACTGGGTACTGTACTAGCAGTTATGGTCGAAATGACAATAAAAAGTGACTTGACCTGACTTGCTTGAAAGTTAACCTTTATATTTTGGTAGGAGTAATCAAAATGGGGCATACATGGTAAATGGTACGGCATTGAAGAATGCAGTAGAACAGAGTGATCCAGGAATAATCGTGCATAGTTCCCTGAAGGTAGAATCTCATGTGGATAGGGTGGTGAAGAAAGCTTTTGGTATGCTGGCCTTCATAAATCAGAGCACTGAGTAGAGTACAGAGAAGAGTTAGTAGAATGTTACCTGGGTTTCAGCACCTGATTTACAAAGAAAGGTTGAACAAGTTAGGTCTTTATTCTTTGGAGCGTAGAAGGTTGAGGGGGGACTTGATAGAGGTATTTAAAATTATGAGTGGGACAGATAGAGTTGATGTGGATAAGCTTTTTCCATTGAGAGTAGGAGAGATTCAAACAAGAGGACATGAGTTGAGAGTTAGGGGGCAAAAGTTTAGGGGTAACACGATGGGGAACTTCTTTACTCAGAGAGTGGTGGCTGTGTGGAATGAGCTTCCAGTAGAAGTGGTAGAGGCAGGTTCGATATTGTCATTTAAAGCAAAATTGGATAGGTATATGGACAGGAAAGGAATGGAGGGTTATGGGCTGAGTGCAGGTCGGTGGGACGAGGTGAGAGTAAGCGTTTGGCATGGACGAGAAGGACCGAGATGGCCTGTTTCCGTGCTGTAATTGTTATATGGTTATAGGGTGTTCTGCAAAAGGCCCTTCAAGTCCCTTTTATCTCAGATTTTTGGATTTTCTCTATTTCAAAAATACTCCACACATTTATTTCTACTACCAAAGTGCATGATCATTCATTTTCCAGTATTATATTTCATTTGACATTTTCTCGCCCATTCTCCAAATCCGTCTGTCCTTCTGCATCATACCCGTTTCCTCAACACTACCTGTTCCTCCACCAGTCTTTGTGTCATCTGCAAACTTGGCAACAAAGCCATCTATTTCGTTATCTAAATCATTTATATACAGCATAAAAAATGTGGGCCCAACACTGACCCCTGCGGAACACCACTAGTCACTGGCAGCCAACCAGCCCAGGCCACTTTTATTCCCACTCGCTGACTTCTTCCAATCAGCCAATGCTCCAACCATCCTAGTAACATTCCTGAAATACCATGGGCTCTTAACTTGCTAAGCAGCCTCATGTGTGGCACCTTGTAAAAGGCCTTCTGAAAGTCCAAATATACAAAATCCACTACATCCCGTTTATCCATCCTACTTGTAATCTCCTCAAAGAATTCCAACAGGTTTGTCAGGCAGGGTTTTCCCTGATGGAAACCGCGCTGACTTTGTCCTATCTTGTCCTTGGTCACCGAGTATTCCGTCACCTCATCCTTGACAATTGACTCGAACATCTTCCCAACCATTGAGGTCAGGCTAACTTGTCTATAATTTCCTTTCTGCTGTCTTCCTCCTTTCTTAAAGAGTGGAGTGACATTTGCAATTTTCTAGTCCTCTGGCACCATGCCATTTCGAAGGATCATTTCCACTGCCACCACAATCTCTACTGCTCCCTCTTTCAGAACGCTAGGGTGCAGTTTCTCTGGTCTGGGTGACTTATGATCTTTTAGGTCTTCAGCCTTCTCCCTTGTAATAGTAACAGCACCCACTTCTCTTCCTTCCCACACTACAACATCAGGCATACTGCTGGTGTCTTCCACAGTGAAGACTGATGCAAAATTTTCATTTAATTCACCTGCCATCTCCTTGTTCCCCATTATTACTTCTCCTGCCTCATTTGGTAGTGGTCCTATATCCACTCTCATTTCTCTTTTAATTTCTACATACTAGAAAAAGCTTTCGCTATCCACTTTGATATTACTGTTAGCTTGCTTTTATATTTTATCTTTTCCCTTCTAATGATTCTTTTCATTGTTCTCTGTAGGTTTTTAAAAACTTCTCAATCCTCTGTCTTCCCAATCATTTCGCTTTGTTGTATGCCCTCTCGTTTGTTTTTACATCAGCTTTGAATTCCCTCGTCAGCCACAGTTGTACTATTTTACCATTTGAGTATTTCTTCATATTTGGAATACACATGTCCTGCACCTTCCTCATTTTTCCCAGAAACACATGACATTGCTGCTCTGCTGACATCCCTGCTCGCAGCTCCTTCCAATTTATTTTGGCGAACTCCTCATACCACTGTAATTTCCCCTACTCCACTGAAATATTGCTATGTCAGACTTTACTTTCTCCCTATCCAATTTCAAGTTGATCTCAATCACATTGTGATCACTAGTTCCTAAGGGTTCTTTACCTTAAACTCCCTGATCACCTCCGGCTCAGAATCAGAATCAGAATCGGGTTTGTTATCACCAGCATGTGACATGAAACTTGTTATCTTCACAGCAGCAGTTCAATGCAATACATAATCTAGCAGAGAGAGAAAAAATATAATAATAAATAAAATAAAACATAATAAACAAACAAGTAAATCAATTACGTATATTGAATAGATTATTAAAAAATGAGCAAAAACAGAAATACTGTATATGAAAAAGTGAGGTAGTGTCCAAAGCTTCAATGTCCATTTAGGAATCGGACGGCAGAGTGGAAGAAGCAGTTCCTGAATCGCTGAGTGTGTGCCTTCAGGCTTCTGTATCTCCTTCCTGATGATAACAGTGAGAAAAGTGCAAGCCCTGGGTGCTGCAGGTCTTTAATAATGGATGCTGCCTTCCTGAGACACCACAGAAACACGAGGAAACCTGCAGATGCTGGAAACTCAAGCAACACACACAAAAAATGCTGGTGAACGCAGCAGACCAGGCAGCATCTATAGGAAGAGGTACAGTCGACGTTTTGGGTTGAGACACTTCGTCAGGGCTAACTGAAAGAAGAGATAGTGAGAGATTTGAAAGTGGGAGGAGGGGGAGATCCGAAATGATAGGAGAAGACAGGAGGGGGAGGGATTGAGCTAAGAGCTGGAAAGTTGATTGGCAAAAGGGATACGAGGCCAGAGAAGGGAAAGGATCAGGGGACATGAGGCCTAGGGAGAAAGAAAGGGGGAGGGAACCCAGAGGATAAGCAAGGCTGTCCACCAGAGAAAGCAGGATCTCCCAGTGGCCACACATTTTAATTCCACGTCCCATTCTCATTCTGATATGTCTATCCACGGCCTCCTTTACTATCAAGATGAAGCCACACTCAGGTTGGAGGAATAACACCTTATACTCCATCTGGGTAGCTTCCAACCTGATGGCATGAACATTGACTTCTCTAACTTCCGTTAATGCCCCACCTCCCATCCCTTATTTGTTTGTTTGTTTATTTATTACTTATTTTTTTCCTCTCTCTCTTTTTTCTCCCTCTGTCCCTCTCACTATAACTGCTTGCCCTCAGATAAATTCAACCTCAGATACCTGCTTGTGCATGAATGTGGTCCAGAGTCACTGGGAATTAACATTTGTTTTATGTGCATGGATGTGAAGATGGAGGTATTTGAAAATTATATGTCTTTCAAAGGGAGCATTCTGAATAACATTGTATCTACAGCATTGTCCTGCTGTTACGTTTCATATTTAGCATATAAAAATGTCATGTAATATTGGGTCAGGCAGGCCTCTTCTTCCAAGAGTGTCTGGAGTATGATCTCTGCTGCTTGTTTTGCTGAATAAAGACTTCTATCACCACCAGCTTCACTGTCTCTCTGGTGACTTCGTTCACAGTAACAACAAGGGCTTTACCTGTGATGATCTAGTCTGTATCCATGCATTTTTGTAGGCTTTTCTATTCAAGGGTGTTTCCTATACCAGTCCGTGACACAACCCACACACTCATCCCACTGGTTTCCGTCCCCACTACTCCCCTCTGCCCTCCGCACCTCCCTCCCTTTAGTTCATGCTCCACCTTCCTCTCCCATCAGATTCCATTATCTTCAGCCTTTTGCCAGAATTCCATTCCCCATCCGCCTGTCCACCCGCTCACCTGGCGGCCCCTATCACCTGACAGCACCTGCTCTACCCCTTCCCTCGCCTTTTTACCCCGGTCACCTCCCCTCTGTCTTTCAGTCCACATGAAAGATCTCAACCTGTTACGCAACGTCGCCAGTTCCACTCGAGATAGAGCTTATTCTAAGCGCACGGGCGTTTGGGTAGGACATGTCTCCATTTCATTATTTGAAAGACGATCGCAACTGCCATTAAGCATAGTTTTCTTTTTTCAAAACATCAAAGCATGTGACCGTGAAATAGCAAATTCGTTCCCAATGTTCCCCAAGACTTCAGAGATACCGTACGGAAATAATAATTTATACGGCAATGACCGGTAAACATCACCATTCGGTGCAGGCGTAAGGCTGCTACGCTTTTGTTCCCAAAGTTTTCTGTGTTCAATCATAAAATTTATAACCTCCAAAATTTTACAGCTTTGATGAACCATCCACTTTAATTTTGTGTACAAAATGGACCTTTCCGAAATGTTTTCATGCGATTCAACCTCAGCACGTTTTTAAACAAAAACTTGACCAATGGTAGAGCACGTCGTATGATGGCTATGCGCGCAAACCAATGGGTGGCAACGTGCGGACCACCAATCAACCAATAGCGACAGGCGGTCTGCATGTTTCTCTAATCCCGTGAAAGATGGGTGGGAGGACCGTCGGTCCTTCTAACCAACGGCGGCAAGGATAGAAACCGGAAGGTGGGACGTCTGATTCACTAAATGTGTGTGTGTGTGTGTGTGTGTGTGTGTGTGTGTGTGTGTGTGTGTGTGTGTGTGTGTGTGTGTGTGTGTGTGTGTGTGTGTGTGTGTGTGTGTGTGTGTGTGTGTGTGTGTATATATATATATATATGTGTGTGGTGTGTGTGTGTGTGTGTGTGTGTGTGTGTGTGTGTGTATGTGTGTGTGTATATATATATATATGTATATATATCATTTAGAACACAGAACATAGAATAGTACAGCACAGTACAGGCCCTTTGGCCCACAATGTTCTGCCGACCCTCAAACCCTGCCTCCCATATAAGCCCCCACCTTAGATTCCTCCATATACCTGACTAGCAGTCTCTCAAACTTCACTAGTGTATCTGCCTCCACCACTGACTCAGGTAGTGCATTCCATGCACCAACCACTCTCTGAGTAAAAAACCTTCCTCTAATATCCCCCTTGAACTTCCCACCCCTTACCTTAAAGCCATGTCCTCTTGTATTGAGCAGTGGTGCCCTGGGGAAGAGGCGCTGGCTATCCACTCTATCTATTCCTCTTATTATCTTGTACACCTCTATCATGTCTCCTCTCATCCTCCTTCTCTCCAAAGAGTAAAGCCCGAGCTCCCTTAATCTCTGATCATAATGCATACTTTCTAAACCAGGCAACATCCTGGTAAATCTCCTCTGTACCCTTTCCAATGCTTCCACATCCTTCCTATAGTGAGGTGACCAGAACTGGACACAGTACTCCAAGTGTGGCCGAACCAGACTTTTATAGAGCTGCATCTGCATCATGGCTACTCTTAAACTCTGTCCCTCGACTTATGAAAGCTAACACCCCATAAGCTTTCTTAACAACCCTATCCACCTGTGAGGCAACTTTCAGGGATCTGTGGACATGTACCCCGAGATCCCTCTGCTCCTCCATACCACCAAGTGTCCTGCCATTTACTTTGTACTCTGCCTTGGAGTTTGTCCTTCCAAAGTGTACCACCTCACACTTCTCCGGGTTGAACTCCATCTGCCACTTCTCAGCCCACTTCTGCATCCTATCAATGTCTCTCTGCAATCTTCGACAATCCTCTACACTATCTACAACACCACCAACCTTTGTGTCGTCTGCAAACTTGCCAACCCACCCTTCTACCCCGACATCCAGGTCGTTAATAAAAATCACGAAAAGTAGAGGTCCCAGAACAGATCCTTGTGGGACACCACTAGTCACAATCCTCCAATCTGAATGTACTCCCTCCACCACCACCCTCTGCCTTCTGCAGGCAAGTCAATTCTGAATCCACCTGGCCAAACTTCCCTGGATGCAATGCCTTCTAACTTTCTGAATAAGCCTACCGTGTGGAACCTTGTCAAATGCCTTACTAAAATCCAAATAGATCACATCCACTGCACTACCCTCATCTGTATGCCTGGTCACCTCCTCAAAGAACTCCATCAGGCTTGTTAGACACGATCTGCCCTTCACAAAGCCAAGCTGACTGTCTCTGATCAGACCATGATTCTCTAAATGCCTATGGATCCTATCTCTAAGAATCTTTTCCAAGAGCTTTCCCACCACAGACGTAAGGCTCACTGGTGTATAATTACCCGGACTATCCCTACTACCTTTTCTGAACAAGGGAACAACATTCACCTCCCTCCAATCCTCCAGTACCATTCCCGTGGACAATGAGGACATAAAGATTCTAGCCAGAGGCTCAGCAGTCTCTTCTCTCACCTCGTGGAGCAGCCTGGGGAATATTCCGTCAGGCCCCGGGGACTTATCTGTCCTAATGTATTTTAATAACTCCAACACCTCCTCTCCCTTAATATCAGCATGATCCAGAACATCAACCTCACTCATATTGTCCTCACCATCATCAAGTTCCCTCTCATTGGTGAATACCGAACAGAAGTATTCATTGAGGACCTCGCTCACTTCCACAGCCTCCAGGCACATCTTCCCACCTTTATCTCTAATCGGTCCTACCTTCACTCCTGTCATCCTTTTTTTCTTCACATAATTGAAGAACGCCTTGGGGTTTTCCTTTATCCTACTCGCCAAGGCCTTCTCATGCCCCCTTCTTGCTCTTCTCAGCCCCTTCTTAAGCTCCTTTCTTGCTTCTCTATATTCCTCAATAGACCCATCTGATCCTTGCTTCTTAAACCTCATGTATGCTGCCTTCTTCCTCCTGACTAGATTTTCCACCTCACTTGTCACCCATGGTTCCTTCACCCTACCATTCTTTATCTTCCTCACCGGGACAAATTTATCCCTTACATCCCGCAAGAGATCTCTAAACATCGACCACATGTCCATAGTACATTTCCCTGCAAAAACGTCATCCCAATTCACACCTGCAAGTTCTAGCCTTATAGCCTCATAATTTGCCTTTCCCCAATTAAAAATTTTCCTGTCCGTTTGATTCTATCCTTTTCCATGATAATTATAAAGGCCAGGGAGCGGTGGTCACTGTCCCCCAGATCCTCACCCACTATCATTTATATATCATTTTTATATAAAAAGATCTGTGCTCTGATGTAATAGAACTATTATTTAAAGCAATAATCCTCTGATCCTTCCTGCAAAATGCTGTTAATGTTAAATCGTATTGAGATAACTTTTAAATCGTCCATCCCCTCTTGATTATGTCTTGTTGATTACAATATTCACACCTCCCATTGTTGTGTTTCTTTATAAAAAACAATGTACTTTAACCCCGTACAATGTCCTGACGAAGGGTCTCGGCCCGAAACGTCGACTGTACCTCCTCCGAGAGATGCTGCCTGGCCTGCTGCATTCATCAGCAACTTTGATGTATGGTACTTTAACCCTGCGTGCCCAAACCTCAGTCTCGATATTATAACCTCCTCCTTCCTACTCTTTCCTGCATTCCTAAACTACCCCACTTCTCTCTGGATACCATTTTAAATTGAAATAAGGTTTGTATTATCCCACATACAACCTCTGGTTTTCCCACTGAATGCAAATCTTTTAGACTCTGGATTGTTATGCTTGAATCAGACAATATTACAACTCGCATGGTCTCATTTTCTCCACCCACTGCAAAGCCAATAGTCCAGTTGTCATTTCACCTGTATACACTGAGAAATCATCATTTATCCTCTCCTGCATTTTCATGTTAAAATCAGGCACTACCAATCCTACCCCTAATCTACAACAGTGTTACCGTTTTTGAACATCTGTGTAAATTTGTAAATATCCCTAATTATTATTATTTACATAACATTCAACTATATCTTGATTTAAGTAGACTTCTCTACTTTTCCATCTCTTTCTGAATAATGTAGGATCCACCTCTGGTGCTTCACACAGTCATGGAGTCAGCCCAGGAAAAGACACTGTATCACTCAGGGCCTTATTACTAATTCCTGTCATTTCTGCTTTCCCTTCAATAGTCCGTGCAAAATCTCTTAATTTCCTTCTTTCCTTTTCCCAGCATCGATCTAAAACCTGTTAACTTGGATGATTTTCTCCAGGCCCTTGTACATTTACCCAATATGTTAACACAAGCTGTGATCTTCTCAGTTCCAGAGGTGTCTCTCCCAACTCCACCTGCATTGCCACCACTGGTGTTGTCCTCATTGCCCCACTGATTAACCTTACTTTCTTACTTTGGGTTTTTATTTCTTTAATACATGTTGACCATGTGAGTTTTTTTATCAAACCAAATTCCTAAAAATTTAAAAGGGTCTGCAGTTTCTAATTTTAATTGATAATCAATTAAATGTAGAGATAAGGCTGAGGATCGAGTTGTTGATTTTCAAACAAAGGCAGTCTTTAGTGAGACTGCTGGCAAGTAGAGGCTGATGACAGGGCAAAACTGCAGTCAATGGGATGCAAAAGGGGGCCAAAAATCAAAAAAAGGTGATGAAGACTGGATTGAAAGTGTTATCTTTGAATTCAGACAGTATACAGAATAAGATAGATTAACTTGTAGCACAGCTACAGATTGGCATGTATGACAGTGTGGGCATCACTGAATTATGGCTGAAAGAAGATTATAGTTGGGAGCTTGATATCCAGGGATACACATTGTATCGAAAGGACAGGCAGGTTGGCAGAAGGCGAGGTGTGCCTGTGTTGGCAAAAAAATTGTGGTGTGCCTGTGTTGGCAAAAAATTAAATGAAATCATTCGAAAGAGGTGACATAGGATGGGAAGGTGTAGAATAATTCAGGGTATACCAAGGAGTATTACGGTTAAGGGTGATGAAATGAGAGCATGGATCAGTACATGGAACTACAATGTTGTAGCCATTACTGAAATTTGGTTGAGTGAGGGGCAGAAATGGGTGATTAATGTACCAGGTTTTTGAAGTTTTAGAAAAGATAGAGGAGGAGATAAAGTGGGGGTATTGCATTAACAGTCAGGGACAATATCACAGCTGCACGCAGAGGAGACATAATGGCGAGGTCAGAAACTGAGTCCATTTGAGTGAAACTCAAGAACAGGCAGGGTACAATCACACTGATGGGATTGAACTTGGGGACGCAGCCTCAAGATTTGGGGGAGTAGATTTAGGATGGAAATGAGGAGGAACTGTTTATCCCAGAGAGTGGTGAATCTCTGTGAATTCAATGCCTAATGAAGCAGTGGAAGCTGCAGGAGCTTGTCAGTGGCACTGTGTCCGATCACCACCCAGTGTTGATCAGTAGGCAGACACCACCTCCCCTCGTCTTGCCTGAAGACGCCGTGCGGTCCATCCGATGGACCGAAAATCCCTCCAGTCAGATGGCACAGTCGGGTGTGGCAAGGGAGAGGCAGGTCTCAGTGAAACAGAATACACAGCAGTTCCTCATCTCCCTGCAGTAGGTGAATCTCGCTTTAAGATCATCCACCTTGTTCTCTATGGCTTGCACATTAGCTAGTAGGATGGTGGGCATAGGGACCCTGAAGCCCCTCAGCTTCAATCTGACCAGCAGCCCAGCTCTTTTCCCACGCTTCCTCAGTAAATAGAGCATCTTTCCAGGTTTCCGTCGATGCAGTGTATTGTTGTCAGCTCTTTGAGATAGGTGGACGCATCCCGCGGGAATCGATCGGCTGGTCGCGTCGTTGGACACTCCAGGTCGGGCCGAGTGGGGGAGTCTTCGCTGCCACTTCCAGCTGCCGGGGGCCTGGGCTGTCGATTGGGTCGGACCCCGAAGCCGACACTTAATCCCGGATGGCCGGGCTCCTGGCTGAAACAAGTCTGTAAACCGACTCACGGTTGCGGAGGCCTCCACTCCAGCCGAGCCTCGGGCTCGATTTCCGAGGTTGGCGGTGGAGGTCTCATCTTCCAGCAGCTGTGGATGGCCACCAACGGGGCTTTACGGTGGTCGCTCCGGGGAAGCGTCTGGGGCACCTTGAGGTCTCCGCCGTCACTTCTGTGTGGTCGTCTGCGCCGGAGAGGTGCTGGTCGGAATGGGCCGTGTCTCCAAGCGCTCCGGCACGGTAGCAGACCGCGGGTCTCCGGGAATGTGGTCGGGTCCAGGTACAGTCCGGAGTTTAAGAAGCAGTTGTGGCGCGGTGGTCTCCATCTGGGTCAGTAGCTTCGCCAGAGTGCTGTTGATCTTTATCTTTATAAATTGGAGTTTTAGAAGGGTTTCTCGTTACAGGACAGTGGAGAGGGCAGTTTGCTCCGGAGAGCTGACGCAAAGTCGCCAGTTACAGGCGGCATTTTCGACAAACTGCACAGGACCGAAAGAAGGGTCGCAAATTTAGTTGGATCCAACTTGGGTATGAGCCTACAACGTACCCAGGACATCTTCAAGGTGTGGTGTCTCAGAAAGACGGCGTCCATTATTAAGGACACCCAGCACCCAGGGCATTCCCTTTTCTCACTTTTACCATCAGTGGGACGTACAGAAGCCTGAAGGCTCACACTCAGCGATTCAGGAACAGCTTCTTCTCCTCTACCATCCGATTCCTAAATGGCCATTGAACCCTCGAACACTCCCTCACTTGTTTAATATATATTATTTCTGTTTTTGCATGATTTTTAATCTATTCAATATACATACACTGAAATTTATTTATTCATTACGACCCGGATCTGGGCCGTACCCTCCAAATATCCGGTCCTGCCTCTCGGATTTTTTGCACTACCTTACTTTCCATTTTCTATTTTCTATTTATGATTTATAATTTAAATTTTTAATATTTACTCTCAATTTGTACTCCAGGGAGTGGGAAGTGCAGAATCAAATATCGCTGTGATGATTGTGTGTTCTAGTATCAATTATTTGGTGACAATAAAGTATAAAGTATTTATTTTTTCTTTTATATTATGTATTGCATTGAACTGCTGCTGCTAAGTCAATAAATTTCACGACACATGCTGGTGATAATAAACCTGATTCCAATTCTGATTCCGGATGTTGAACTGACCGATGAATCAATGGGATTGGGAGTAGTGACTGATACCGTCACAGTCCTCCCGATACTGGACGGTCTTAGCAGTCCTGATAGTTGCAGCCTGGGACATTCAATCGTGCCCACAGAACCTCGTCTCTGTCCCGCTGTCTGAGGAATCTCCTATCATCACTGCATTCCTCTTCACCTCTCTGCTTTTCTGCGCCCCATCACGAGATCAGTGCCAGAGACCCGGTTCCTCTGGCTCCCCGCTGGCAGGTCAGCCCCCCAATATTATCTGAAGTTAAATACTTATTATTGAGGAGAACAGCCACAGGTGTTCTCTGCAGAAACTGTCCATTTCCCCTTCTTTGCCTGACATTCGCCCAGTTATTTGTCTTCCCCATACTAAGGGTAACTACTTCCTTGTACCTCCTGTTGATCACCTCCTCATTTTCCCGTATGAGTTGAAGGTCATTGAGCTGCAGCTATAATTCCTCAATACATTCTCTCAGTTGCTGCAACTCAGTGCACCTGGAGCAGATGTGTTCACGTGGGAGACTGGAGTCTCCCAGACTTCCCACATCCCACACAGAGTGCAAAATACTGCCCCTGGAGCCATTCCTACTAAACTACTATGCCCTAATAGATGAGGAATGAACTAATGGGAACAGAAAGAGAGAAACCTTATGGTCTTATGGAAGGTGGAGCAGGACTAAACAGAGGAAATCCATGAGACATAATCTCTCACACACAGAGCCTTGCTCACTAATCCTAATCTACCCCAAGGCCATTTGGCCCATCGAGTCTGTTTCGCCATTTTATCATGGCTGATCCATTTTCCCTCTCAGCCCCAATTGTCTGTCTGCTACCCATGTCTCTTCATACCCTGATTAATCAAGAATCTATCAACCTCTACCTTGAATATGCCGAGACTTGGCCTCCACAGCCGCCTGTGGCAGTGAATTCATCTTCTAAAATAAACCCCTATTTTCTGAGGCTGTATCATCTGGTCTTAGACTCTCCAGTCATGGGAAACATCCTCTCCACATCCACTCTTAACATGGCTTTTCAACATTTGATCGGTTTCAATAAGGTCACCCCTCATTCTTCTGAATTCCAGTGAGCACGTGAAATGCTCATCATGTGACAAGCCTTTCAATCCCAGAATCATTTTTGAGAATCTCCTTTGAACTCCCCACTATGTCAGCACATTTTTTCTCAGATAAGGGGCCCAAAATTGCTCACAGTACTCCGTTAGGCCTCACCAGTGCTTTGTAAAGCCTCAACATTACATCCTTGCTTTTATCTTGTAGTCCTCTTCAAATGAATGCTGACATCACTTTTGCCTTCCTCACCACCCACTCAACCTGCAAATTAACCTTTAGGGAAGCCCACACAATGACTCCCAAGTTCATTTGCACCTCAGATTTTTCAATTTTCTGTCCATTTAGAAAATTGTATGTCCTTTTATTTCTTCTAGCAAAGTGCATGACCGTTCAATACCGAACGTTGTATTCCATCTGCCAGTTCATTGCCCATTCTGCCAATCTGGCTTCGTCCTTCTGTAGCCTCTGTACTTCCTCAAAACTACCTGCCCCTCCACCCATCTTGTATCATGTGCAAACATTGCAACAAAGCCACCAATCCTGTCACCCAAGACTCTGACATTTTATGTTAAAGGGAGCAGTCCCACCACTAGTCATCGGCAGCCAAACAGAAAAGGCTCCCTTTATTCCCATTCTTTGCCTCATATCAATCAGCCACTTTATCCGTGCCAGTGTCTTTGCTGTAATATCTTGATCGCTTAACTTGTTAAGCAGCCTCATGTGCAGCAACTTGTCAAAGCCCTTCTGAAAATCCAAGTACACAATATCCACCAATTCTTCTTTGTCTGTTCTACTTGATATTTCTTCAAAGAATTCCAACAAATTTCGAAGGCAAGGTGTTGCTTGAGAAAACCATGCTGACTACAGCCTATTTTATCAAGTGCCTCCAAGTATCTGGAAACCACAACCTTCGCAATCGACTCCAATTTCTTCCCAACCCCTGAGGTCAGAATAACTGGCCTACAATTTCCTTTCTTCTGCCTCTTTGCTTCTTGAAAAGTGGAGTGACTTTTGGAAATTTCCAGTCTTCCAGAATTATTCCAGAATCTATTGATTCGTGAAAGATCATTACTCATGCCTCCAAAGTCTCTTCAGCCAAGTAACGGGAGCATCACCCACTCCTGCTCCCGACACTCTCGAAGTTCCACCATACTGCTCGTGCCTTCCACAGTGAAGACTGATGGAAAATATTTGCAACACACATCAAAGATGCTGCTGAACGCAGCAGGCCAGGCAGTATCTCTAGGGAGAGGTGCAGTCGACGTTTCAGGCCGAGACCCTTCGTCAGGACTAACTGAAGGAAGAGTGAGTAAGGGATTTGAAAGTGGGAGGGGGAGGGGGAGATCGAAAATGATAGGAGAAGACAGGAGGGGGAGGGATGGAGCCAGGAGCTGGACAGGTATTTGGTAAAAGGGATACGAGAGGACAGGTCGGGGGGGGAACCCAGAGGATGGGCAAGGGGTATATTCAGAGGGACAGAGGGAGAAAAAGGAGAGTGAGAGAAAGAATGTGTGAATAAAAATAAGTAACAGATGGGGTACGAGGGGGAGGTGGGGCATTAGCGGAAGTTAGAGAAGTCGATGTTCATGCCATCAGAACAACAGGAATTCTGCAGATGCTGTAATTTTAAGCAACACACATCAAGGTTGCTGGTAACAACAGGAATTCTGCAGATGCTGTAAATTTAAGCAACACACATCAAAGTTGCTGCGTCCGAAGCTCCCGATGTGGCCTCTTATATATTGGCGAGACCCGACGCAGACTGGGAGACCGCTTTGCTGAACACCTACGCTCTGTCCGCCAGAGAACGCAGGATCTCCCAGTGACCACACATTTTAATTCCACATCCCATTCCCATTCTGACATGTCTATCCACGGCCTCCTCTACTGTAAAGATGAAGCCACACTCAGGTTGGAGGAACAACACCTTATATTCCGTCTGGGTAGCCTCCAACCTGATGGCATGAACATCGACTTCTCTAACTTCCGCTAATGCCCCACCTCCCCCTCGAACCCCATCTGTTACTTATTTTTATACACACATTCTTTCTCTCACTCTCCTTTTTCTCCCTCTGTCCCTCTGAATATACCCCTTGCCCATCCTCTGGGTTCCCCCCGCCTTCTCTTGCTTCCCGGACCTCCTGACCCATGATCCTCTCGTATCCCTTTTGCCAATCACCTGTCCAGCTCCTGGCTCCATCCATCCCCCTCCTGTCTTCTCCTATCATTTTGGATCTCCCCCTCCCCCTCCCACTTTCAAATCTCTTACTCACTCTTCCTTCAGTTAGTCCTGACGAAGGGTCTCGGCCTGAAACGTCGACTACACCTCTTCCTAAAGATGCTGCCTGGCCTGCTGCATTGACCAGCAACTTTGAAAAGTATTCTAAAGGCAAGGTGACTCAGCCATGCCGAACAAGGAAAGTCAAGGCCAACATAAAACCAAAGAGAGGGCATATAACTGAGCAGAAATTATTGGGAAGTTAGTGTTATAAGCTGGGCAGGGATGGCGGACCCAAAAGCAACACAGGGACTAGGTTTATCGAGATAGGAAGGTGAGTAAGGAAGAGACAATGCTTGAAATTGACACAGTCCCTGGATGAGTCTAGGGTTCAGGGCCAGGGCTGGGACTTGGACTAGAAACACAGGACCCGGACAGGGAACTTGGAACGAGGAGCCTGGACTAGGAACACGGAACTCCGGAACCAGAACCTGGACAAGGACCCGGAACCTGGGTCTTGGTTTGGACTTGAACTCAGAACTGGAACCCGGGTCTGGGCTAGGATTCGGGACTAGGATCTTGGCAAGGGCAGGACGTGGCTACAGGTCAGGACGAGGTACCCCAATGGTGGGTGAGGAACCCCTGGGCTGGCTGAGGAACCAGAACTAGTTGAGGACACAAAGCTCAGATTTGGACCAGGCTTGGTCTTGGAACACAGAGCATTGGACTTCAACTGGACACTCAGAGCCTTGGACGTGAGGTACTCCAGGGCAGGACATGGCTCTTGGACTAGTTCTGGCTCGGCTCTTGGACTCGGCTTTGTTAGGCTCTGGGACGCGGGGCCGGGACCCTTTCTGCTGAGGATACTTGCCAAGGGAACTGCCAAGGTAAACTGCCAAGGGACTCCTGGACTGGATGAGAACACGAAGCCTGGACTTGGACAGGACTGAAAAACAGCGCCTGGAACTTGGAACACAGAACACAGAGCCGGGACCCCTCCTTGGGAACAGTACCAAGGGCCGGGACTCTTCTTTGACACAGACACAAAACACGGGGACACAAAGAGATAGTTCCAAACTCAACAATAAATAGTTCCTTATCTTGGCATGACAAGGCTCCGGTCTCACTCTGGCAGTTGAACTTGACGGGGATGCAGGCAGGGCTTCAGAAGGAAGGGGAAGGGAACAGTCCAGTAGGGAATTCTTGGTTTGAGAGGTATTTATGTGCCAGCCCAAAACGAGAATCAGGTGCCTCAGTTAAGGCACCCAATAGAACTGGGGAAAACAGGGAAAACCCGGAATATGGATCGATTGAACAGACCGTGAACTGGAATGCAGACTTCACGGACAAAGGCCACGACAGCTGGAGGAATGGGAAGCTTTTGAGAACCAGCATCAGGTAACTGAAAGAGTCTGTAAGAAGGTAAAGGTGGAATACGAAAGTTAGATAGCCAATAATATTAATGAGGATACCAACAGTCTCTTCAGATATATGAAGTGTAAAAGAGAGGTGAGAGGTCATATCGGCCCACTGGAAAACGATGCTGGGAGGGTGGTAATGAGGGACAAGGAAATGGCCAAAGAACTGAATAAATACATTTCATCAGTCTTCACTGTGGAAGACACAATCAGCATGGTAGAAGTTCCAGGTGTCAGGGGTCATGAAGTGTGCTACCATTACCATGGAGAAGATTCTTGAGAAACTGAGGTAGATGAGTCACCTGGAGCAGATGGTACACACCACAACATTCAGAAAGAGGTGGCTGAAGACAATATAGAGGCATTAGTAATGATCTTTCAAGAAGCACTGGATTCTGGAATGGAGGACTGGAAAATTGCAAATGTCACTCCACTCTTCAAGAAGGGAGAGAGACAGAAGAAAGGAAATTATTGGCGAGTTTGTCATGGGGGAGGGGCAGGTAGTTTTTAGGGAGGCTACAGAAAGACTGAAGCAGATTAGCAGACTGGGCAAAGAAGTGACAGATGGAATACAGTGTCAGCAATTGTATGGTCATGCTCTTTGGTAAAAGAAATTAAAGCTTTAACTATTGACTGAGTGGACAGAACATACAAAACTCTGAGGCACAAAGGAATTGAGAGCCAATGAGCAGTATTCTCTGAAGGTTAATTTGCAAGTTGAGTCCGTGGTGAGGAAGGTAAATGAGATGTTAGCATTCATTTCCAGAGAATTGGAATATTAAAACCAGGATGTAATGTTGAGACTTTATAAAACACTGTTGAGGCCTCACTTCATCTTCCATCAGATTTTATTATCTTCAGCCTTTTGTCACTCCCACCCATCACCTACCAAGGGGGAGCAGTTATCAGGACAGAGTTAAAAGATTTGATGGGAACAGAAGGAACAAGTTTTTCAACCAGAGGACGGTCTGCATATGGAATCAGCTGCCTGATGAAGTGGGTGAGGCAGATACAAGAACAACACTAAAAAAACACTTGGACAAGAACATGAATTGATAGGATTCAGAGCAGGAGTTCCTAACCTTCGGTACATGGACCCCTTGCTTAATGGTATCGGTCAATGGCATAAAAGGGTTGGGAACACTTGCTTTACAGGGATGTGGGGTACGCACTGGTAAATGGGCAACTTAGATGCGAAACTTGGTCCACATTGACCAGTTGGGCCAAGAGTCCTATTTCCATGCTCTATGACTCTGCATGAGATGTTCCAGTTTGTGAAGTCAAACCAGGCAAAGTTTTTCACAGTAAACAGTTGGGTCCTGGGGGTGCTGATATTCTCCAGGGGAGCCAACACCTTGACAGCATTAGAATTGATTTCTTCAGCATCCAATAACTGCTCCCCTCCTCTGTCCCTTACCTCCCGCCTCCTAATCTCCCTGACCCACAACACCGTCTCTTTCTCATCCTCCACTCTCTGTATCGTTCTGGTCATACCATGGGCTCTTAAGTTGGTAAGCAGCCTCATGTGTGGCACCTTGACAAAGGCCTTCTGAAAGTCCAAAGTTCAAAGTAAATTTATAATCAGAGTACATAGATGACGCCATATATTACCCTGAGATTTATTTTAGACCAGAAGACATAGAAGCAGAATTAGGCCATTTGGCCCATCTAGTCTGCTCCACCATTCAATTATGGCTGATCCTTTTTTTATCTCCTCCTCAACCTCAGTTCCCAGCCTTCTCCCCACAACCTTTGATATCATGTCCAGTCAAGAACCTATCAATCTCTGCCTTAAATACACACAAAGTTCTGGCCTCCACAGCTGCATGTGGGAATAAATTCCACAGATTCGTCACCCTCTGGCTTAAGAAATTTTTCTGCATCTCTATTTTGAATGGACGCTCTTCTATCCTGAAGCTGTGCCCTCTTATCCTAGACTCTCCCACCATGGGAAACAGCCCTTCCACATCTACTCTGTCCAGGCCTTTCAATTTTCAACAGGTTTCAATGAGATTCCCCCTCATCCTTCTGAATTCCAGCGAGTACAGACACAGAAGCATCAAATGCTCCTCATATTATGACACTTTCATTCCTGGAATCATCCTTGTGAACCTCCTCTGGACCCTCTCCAATGCCAGCACATCTCTTCTAAGATGAGGAGCCCAAAACTGTACACAATATTCAAGTTGAGGCCTCACCAGTGCCTTATAATGCCTCAGCATCACATCCCTGCTCTTGTTTTCTGGACCTCTTGAAATGAATGTTAACATTGCATTTGCTTTCCTCACCACCGAATCATCCTGGCGGAGAAACTCACCTGGTCCCTCAACACCAGCTCCATAGCAAAGAAAGCCCAGCAGCGTCTCTACTTTCTGCGAAGGCTGAGAAAAGTCCATCTCCCGGCCCCCATCCTCACCACATTCTACAGAGGTTGTATTGAGAGCATCCTGAGCAGCTACATCACTACCTGGTTCGGAAGTTGCATCATCTCGGATCGCAAGACCCTGCAGCGGATAGTGAGGTCAGCTGAGAAGATCATCAGGATCTCCCTTCCCACCATTACAGACATTTACACCACGCGCTGCATCCGTAAAGCAAACACCATTATGAAGGACCACACGCATCCCTCATACAAACTCTTCTCCCTTCTGTAATCTGGCAAAAGGCACCGAAGCGTTCAGGCTCTAACGACCAGACTATGTAACAGTTTCTTCCCCCAAGCCATCAGACTCCTCAATACCCAGAGCCTGGACTGGCACCAACCTACTGCCCTCTACTGTGCCTATTGTCTTGTTTATTATTTATTGTAATGCCTGCACTGTTTTGTGCACTTTATGCAGTCCTGGGTAGGTCTGTAGTCTAGTGTAGTTTTTGCATTGTTTTACGTAGTTCACTGCAGTTTTTGTATTGTTTCATGTAGCACCATGGTCCTGAAAAAGGTTGTCTTGTTTTAACTGTGTACTGTACCAGCAGTTATGGTCGAAATGACAATAAAAAGTGACGATTTGACTTGAAAGTTTACCTTTATATTTTGGAAGGACTAATCAAAATAGGACATACATGGTAAATGGTACGGTACTGAAGAATCCAGTAGAACAGAGTGATCCAGGAATAATGGTGCATAGTTCCCTGAAGGTGGAATCTCATGTGGATAGGGTGGTGAAGAAAGCTTTTGGTATGCTGGCCTTTATAAATCAGAGCATTGAGTATAGGAGATGGGATGAAATGTTAAATTGTACAAGGCATTGGTAAGGCCAAATTTAGAGTCTTGTGTACAGTTCTGGTCACCGAATTACAGAAAAGATGTCAACAAAATGGAGAGGGTCCAGAGAAGAGTTAGTAGAATGTTACCTGGATTTCAGCACCTGAGTTACAGAGAAAGGTTGGACAAGTTAGGTCTTTATTCTTTGGAGCGTAGAAGGTTGAGGGGGGACTTGATAGAGGTATTTAAAATTATGAGTGGGACAGATAGAGTTGACGTGGATAAGCTTTCTCCATTGAGAGTAGGGGAGATTCAAACAAGAGGACATGAGTTGAGAGTTAGGGGCAAAAGTTTAGGGGTAACACAAAGGGGAACTTCTTTACTCAGAGAGTGGTGGCCGTGTGGAATGAGCTTCCAGTAGAAGTGGTAGAGGCAGGTTCGATATTGTCATTTAAAGAAAAATTGGATAGGTATATGGACAGGAAAGGAAAGGTTTATGGGCTGAGTGCAGGTCGGTGGGACTAGGTGAGAATAAGCGTTCGGCACGGACTAGGAGGGCCGAGATGGCCTGTTTCAGTGCTGTAATTGTTATATGGTTATAGGGTCTTCTGCAAAAGGCCTCACAAGTCCCTTTCATCTCAGATTTTTGGATTTTCTCCCTGTTTAGAAAATACTCCACACATTTATTTCTCCAACCAAAGTGCATGATCATTCATTTTCCTCCATTATATTTCATTGGCCACTTTCTCGCCCATTCCCCAAATCCGTCTGTCCTTCTTCATCATACTAGTTTCCTCAACACTACCTGTTCCTCCACCAGTCTTTGTATCATCTGCAAACTTGGCAACAAAGCCATCTGTTTCATTATCTAAATCATTTATATACAGCATAAAAAATGTAGGCCCAACACTGCCCCTGTGGAACACCACTAGTCACTGGCAGCCAACCAGCCAAGGATCCTTCTGTTCCCACTCGCTGACTTCTTCCAATCAGCCAATGCTCTACCCATCCTAGTAACGTTCCTGAAATACCATGGGCTCTTAACTTGCTAAGCAGCCTTATGTGTGGCACCTTGTCAAAGGCCTTCTGAAAGTCCAAATATACAACATCCACTTCATCCCCTTTATCGATCCTACTTGTAATCTCCTCAAATAATTCCAACAGGTTCGTCAGGCAGGGTTTTCCCTGATGGAAACCGTGCCGACTTTGTCCTATCTTGTCCTGGGTCACCGAGTACTCCGTCACCTCGTCCTTAACAATTGACTCGAACATCCTCCCAATCATTGAGGTCAGTCTAACTTGTCTATAATTTCCTTTCAGCTGCCTTCCTCCTTTCTTAAAGAGTGGAATGATATTTGCAATTTTCCAGTCCTCTGGCACCTTGTCAGAGTCCAATGATTTTCGAAGCATCATTTCCACTGCCACCACAATCTCTAATGCAACCTCTTTCAGAATGCTAGGGTGCAGTTTCTCTGGTCTGGGTGATTTATGATCTTTTAGGTCTTCAGCCTTCTCCCTTGTAATAGTAACAGCACCCACTTCTCTTCCATCCCACACTACAACATCAGGCATACTGCTGGTGTCTTCCACAGTGAAGACTGATGCAAAATTTTCTTGTAATTCATCTGCCATCTCCTTGTTCCCCATTATTATTTCTCCTGCCTCATTTTGTAGCAGTCCTGTTTCCACTCTCATTTCTCTTTTAATTTCTACATACTACAAAAAGCTTTTGTTATCCACTTTGATATTATTTTTAGCTTGCTTTTATATTTTATCTTTTCCCTTCTAATGATTCTTTTCATTGTTCTCTGTAGGTTTTTAAAAACTTCTCAATCCTCTGTCTTCCCAATCATTTCGCTTTGTTGTATGCCCTCTCTTTTGTTTTTACATCAGCTTTGAATTCCCTCGTCAGCCACAGTTGTACTATTTTACCATTTGAGTATTTCTTCATATTTGGAATACACATGTCCTGCACCTTCCTCACTTTTCCCAGAGACACATGGCATTGCTGCTCTGCTGACATCCCTGCTCGCAGCTCTTTCCAATTTATATTGGTGAACTCCTCATACCACTGTAATTTCCCCTACTCCACTGAAATATTGCTATGTCAGACTTTACTTTCTCCCTATCCAATTTCAAGTTGATCTCAATCACATTGTGATCACTAGTTCCTAAGGGTTCTTTACCTTAAACTCCCTGATCACCTCCGGTTCAGAATCAGAATCAGAATCGGGTTTGTTATCACCAGCATGTGACGTGAGACTTGTTATCTTCACAGCAGCAGTTCAATGCAATACATAATCTAGCAGAGAGAGAAAAAATATAATAATAAATAAAAGAAAACATAATAAACAAACAAGTAAATCAATTACGTATATTGAATAGATTATTAAAAAATGCGCAAAAACAAAAATACTGTATATGAAAAATGTGAGGTAGTGTCCAAAGCTTCAATGTCCATTTAGGAATCGGATGGCAGAGTGGAAGAAGCTGTTCCTGATCGCTGAGTGTGCGCCTTCAGGCTTCTGTATCTCCTACCTGATGACAGCTGCTCCGGCCTATGGTCAGGCCACACTCAGATCCCCTCCAGTTCGCCTACCAGCCCTGACTAGGAGTTGAGGATGCCATCGTCTACCTGCTGAACCGTGTCTACGCCCACCTGGACAAGCCAGCGAGCACTGTGGGGGTCATGTTTTTTGACTTCTCCGGTGCGTTCAACACCATCTGCCCTGCTCTGCTGGGGGAGAAGCTGACAGCGATGCAGGTGGATGCTTCCCTGGTATCATGGATTCTTGATTAGCTGACTGGCAGACCACAGTACATGTGCTTGCAACAATGTGTGTCCAACAGGGTGATCAGCAGCACTGGGGCTCCACAGGGGACTGTCTTGTCTCCCTTTCTCTTCACCATTTATACCTCGGACTTCAACTACCACACAGAGTCTTGTCATCTTCAGAAGTTTTCCGATGACTCTGCCATAGTTGGATGCATCAGCAAGGGAGATGAGGTTGAGTACAGGTCTACAGTAGGAAACTTTGTCACAAGGTGTGAGCAGAATTATCTGCAGCTTAATGTGAAAAAGACTAAGGAGCTGGTGGCAGACCTGAGGTGAGATAAGGTACTGGTGACCCCTGTTTCCATCCAGGGGGTCAGAGTGAACATGGTGGAGGATTACAAATACCTGTGGATACGAATTGACAATAAACTGGACCGGTCTAAGAACACTGAGGCTGTCTACAAGAAGGGTCAGAGCCGTCTCTATTTCCTGAGGAGACTGAGGTCCTTTAACATCTGCCGGACTTTGCTGAGGATGTTCTACGAGTCTGTGGTGGCCAGTGCTATCATGTTTGCTGTTGTGTGCTGGGTCAGCAGGCTGAGGGTAGCAGACACCAACAGAATCAACAAACTCTTTCGTAAGGCCAGTGATGTTGTGGGGATGGAACTGGACTCTCTCACAGTGGTGTCTGAAAAGAGGATGCTGTCTAAGTTGCATGCTATCTTGGTCAATGTCTCCCATCCACTACATAATGTACTGGGTGGGCACAGGAGTACATTCAGCCAGAGACTCATTCCTCCGAGATGCAGCACAGAGCATCACAGGAAGTCATTCCTGCCTGTGGCCATCAAACTTTACTACTCCTCCCTTGGAGGGTCAGAAACCCTGAGCCGATAGGCTGGTCCTGGACATTTAATAATTTACTGGCATAATTTACATATTACTATTTAACTATTTATGGTTCTATTACTATTTATTATTTATGGTGCATCTGTAATGAAAACCAATTTCCCCCGGGATCAATAAAGTATGACTATGACTATGACTCTGATCGCAGTGAGAAAAGTGCAAGCCCTGGGTGCTGCAGGTCTTTAATAATGGACTCTGCCTTCCTGAGACACCACGGAAGAACTACAGAAGTTTTTGCAAACATGAGGAAATCTGCAGATGCTGGAAATTCAAGCAACACACACAAAAAATGCTGGTGAACGCAGCAGACCAGGCAGCATCAATAGGAAGAGGTACAGTCAACGTTTCGGGCTGAGACCCTTTGTCAGGGCTAACTGAAAGAAGAGATAGTGAGAGATTTGAAAGTGGGAGGGGGAGGGGCAGATCCAAAATGATAGGAGAAGACAGGAGGGGGAGGGATTGAGCTAAGAGCTGGAACGTTGATTGGCAAAAGGGATACGAGGCTGGAGAAGGGAGAGGATCGGGGATGGGAGGCCGAGGGAGAAAGAAAGGGGGAGGGGAGCCCAGAGGATGGGCAAGGCTGTCCACCAGAGAAAGCAGGATCTCCCAGTGGCCACACATTTTAATTCCACATCCCATTCTCATTCTGATATGTCTATCCACGGCCTCCTTTACTATCAAGATGAAGCCACACTCAGGTTGGAGGAATAACACCTTATATTCCATCTGGGTAGCTTCCAACCTGATGGCATGAACATTGACTTCTCTAACTTCCGTTAATGCCCCACCTCCCATCCCTTATTTGTTTGTTTGTTTATTTATTACTTATTTTTTTCCTCTCTCTTTTTTCTCCCTCTGTCCCTCTCACTATAACTGCTTGCCCTCAGATAAATTCGACCTCAGATACCTGCTTGTGCATGAATGTGGTCCAGAGTCACTGGGAATTAACATTTGTTTTATGTGCATGGAGTGTGGATGTGAAGATGGAGATATTTGAAAATTATATGTCATTCAAAGGGAGTATTCTAAATAACATTGTAACTACAGCATTGTCCTGCTGTTACGTTTCATATTTAGCGTATAAAAATGTCATGTAATATTGGGTCAGGCAGGCCTCTTCTTCCAAGAGTGTCTGGAGTATGATCTCCGCTGCTTGTTTTGCTGAATAAAGACTTCTATCACCAGCAGCTTCACTGTCTCTCTGGTGACTTCGTTCACAGTAACAACAAGGGCTTTACCTGTGATGATCTAGTCTGTATCCATGCATTTTTGTAGGCTTTTCTATTCAAGGGTGTTTCCATACCAGTCCGTGACACAACCCACACACTCATCCCACTGGTTTCCGTCTACTCCCCTCTGCCCTCCGCACCTCCCTCCCTTTAGTTCATGCTCCACCTTCCTCTCCCATCAGATTCCATTATCTTCAGCCTTTTGCCACAATTCCATTCCCCACCCGCCCGTCCACCCGCTCACCTGGCGGCCCCTATCACCTGACAGCACCTGCTCTACCCCTTCCCTCGCCTCTTTACCCCGGTCACCTCCCCTCTGTCTTTCAGTCCACATGAAAGGTCTCAACCCTACTTCGTCTCCAGTTCCACTCGAGATAGAGCTTGTTCTACGCGCAAGGGCGTTTGGGTATCTAAAGTCTCCATTTCAGTATTTGGAAGACGATCGCAACTGCCATGAAACATCGTTTTCTTTTTTCAAAACATCAGAACATGTGACCATCAAATGGGAAGTTCGCTCCCAATGTTCACCGAGGCTTCAGAGATACCGTACGGAAATAATAATTTATACGGCAATGACCGGTAAACATCACAATTCAGCGCAGGCGTAGAGCCGCTACGCTTTTGTTCCAAAAGTTTTCAGTGGTTAATCATAAAATTTATAACCTCCAAAATTTTCCTGCTTTGATGATCCATCCACTTTAATTTTGTAAACCAAATGGATCTTTCCGAAATTTTTTTATACGATCCAACTCCGCACGTTTTTAAAAAAAAATTGACCAATGGTAGAGCAAGTGGTATGACGGCCATGCGCGCAAACCAATGGGTGGGAACATGCGGACCTCCATGCAACCAATAGCGACAGGCGGTCTGCATGTTTCTCTAATCCCGTGAAAGATGGGTGGGAAGACCGTCGGTCCTTTTAACCAATGGCGGCAAGGATAGAAACCGGAAGGTGGGACGTCTGGTTCACCAAATCTTCCTGATATTTACTTTGGTTATTCCCTTCTCATAATTCTTCTTTCGGCAAACAGCCTATGGTGGGAATGGCCTGTGTATGTTTACATCCCGACACTCTCGCAAACATCCTTTTTAAGGTGCACTACCGCCCCTTCTGAACTGGACTGTGGGTCAACGTGTCATGACCCACATATTTATATTTGACCCCATATTTATATATCATTTTATATAAAAAGATCTGTGCTCTGAAGTAACAGAACTATAATTTTAAGCAAGAATCCTCTGATCCTTTCTGCAAAATGCTGTTAATGTTAAATCGTATTGAGATAACTTTTAAATCGTCCATCCCCTCTTGATTATGTCTTGTTGATTACAATATTCACACCTCCCATTGTTACGTTTCTTTATGAAAAACAATGTACTTTAACCCTGTGTGCTCAAACCTCAGTCTCGATATTATCTCTCCTCCCTCCCACTCTTTCGTGCATTCCTAAACTACCCCACTTCTCTCTGGATACGATTTTAAGTTGAAATAAGGTTTGTATTATCCCACATACAACCTCTGGTTTTCCCACTGAATGTAAATCTTTTAGACTCCGGATTGTTGTGCTTGAATCAGACAATATTACAACTCGCATGGTCTCACTTTCTCCACCCACTGCAAAGCCAATAGTCCAGCTGTCATTTCACCTGCATACACTGAGAAATCATCGTTTATCCTCACCTGCTTTTTCATGTTAAAATCAGGCACTACCAATCCTACCCCTAATCTACCACAGTATTACCATTTTTGAAACATCTGTGTAAATTTGTAAATATCCATAATTAATATTATTTACATAACATTCAACTATATCTTGATTTAAGTTGACTTCTCTACTTTTCCATCTCTTTCTGAATAATTTAGGATCCACCTCTGGTGCTTCACACAGTCATGGAGACAGCCCAGGAAAAGGCACTGTATCACTTGGGGCCTTGTTACTAATTCCTGTCCTTTTTGCTTTCCCTTCAATAGTCCGTGCAAAATTTCTGAATTTCCTTCTTTCCTTTTCCCAGCATCGATCTAAAAGCTGTTTACTTGGATGATTTTCTCCAGGCCCTTGTACGTTTACCTAATATGTTAACACAAGCTGTGATCTTCTCAGTTCCAGAGGTGTCTCTCCCAACTCCACCTCCATTGCCACCACTGGTGTTGTCCTCATTGCCCCACTGATTAACCTTACTTTCTTACTTTTGGTTATTATTTCTTTAATAAATATTGACCATGTGAGTTTTTTATCAAACCAAATTCCTAAAAATTTTAAAGGATCTATCTGCAGTTTCTAATTTTAATCAATAATGAGTTAAATGGAGAGGTAAGGCTGAGGGTCGAGTTGTTGGCTTACAAGCAAAGGCAGTGTTTGTGAGACTGCTAGCAAGCAGAGGCTGATGATAGGGCAAAACTGCAGTCAATGGGATGAGTTGCAATGCAGAAGGGGGACAAAAATCAAAAACAGGTGATGAATACTGGATTGAAAGTGTTATCTTTGAATTCAGACAGTATACAGAATGAGATAGATTAACTTGTAGCACAGCTACAGATTGGCATGTATGACAGTGTGGGCATCACTGAATTGTGGCTGAAAGAAGATTATAGTTGGGAGCTTGATATCCAGGGATACACATTGTATCGAAAGGACAGGTAGGTTGGCAGAAGGCGTGATATGGCTGTGTTGGCAAAAAATTAAATGAAATCATTAGAAAGAGGTGACATAGGATGGGAAGGTGTAGAATAATTCTGGGTATACCTAGGAGTATTATAGTTAAGGGTGATGAAATGAGAGTACGGATCCGTACATGGAACTATGATGTTGTAGCCATTACTGAAATTTGGTTGAGAAAGGGGCAGGAATGGGTGATTAATGTACCAGGTTTTTGAAGTTTCAGAAAAGATAGAGGAGGAGATAAAGAGGGGGTGTGTTGCATTAATAGTCAGGGACAATATCACAGCTGCACTCAGAGGAGACATAATGGAGAGGTGAGAAACTGAGTCTATTTGAGTGAAACTCAGGAACAGGCAGGGTACAATCGCAGTGATGGGATTGAACTAGGGGACACAGCCTCAAGATTTGGGGGAGTAGATTTAGGATGGAAATGAGGAGGAACTGTTTATCCCAGAGAGTGATGAATCTCTGTGAATTCAATGCCTAATGAAGCAGTGGAGGCTACCTCAGTAGATATATTTAAGACAAGGTTGGATAGATTTTTGCATAGTTGTGGAATTAAGGGTCATGGGGAAAAGGCAGGTAGGTGGAGATGAGTCCATGGCCAGATCAGCCTTGATCTTATTGAATGGCAGAGCAGGCTCGAAGGGCCAGATGGCCTACTCCCATATATTTCTAATCCTGGGAAATCCATTCCCGCTATTTTATCTTTGTTGGCTCAGTTTAGAAATTTTTCTGGTTATAAATTGAACCCTAATAAGAGTGAATTATTTCCCCTAAATATGCAGGTTCCTATTTATGGATGTTTACCATTTAAATTGGTGACCGACTTTTTTTTTTACATATTCAGGGGTTAAAATTATGAAAAAAGTATAAGGATTTATTTAAGGCTAATTTTTTATCTTTAATTGATCAGATTAAGCTTTTGTTTACTAAATGGTCACCAATGTCTCTGTCATTGATCGGTCGGATCAATGCTATAAAGATGATTATTTTGCCTAAATTTTTATATTTATTTCAAGCGGTGCCAATTTTTATTCCGAAATCCTTTTTTGATAATGTTGATTCCAAAATTTCTTCATATATATGGCAGAACAAAAATCCTAGGCTAGGTAAAAGACATTTACAGAAATCTAAAAAGGAGCGGGGTTTAGCTTTGCCAAATTTTAGATTTTACTGTTGGGCAATTAATATTCGATATTTAAAATTTTGGTTAGCGGACTTGGACGTAACTTCAAGTCCACGTTGGGTAAATCTTGAACGGAATTCTTTACAAGGGTTTTCACTGGGTTCTATTTTAGGGACTTTGCTTCCCTTTACTCTTTTTAAATTGTATCAACAAATGAATAACCCAATAGTAAAACAAAGATGAAGCTACACTCAAGTTGGAGGAACAACACCTTATATTCCGTCTGGGTAGCCTCCACCCTGATAGCATGAACATCGACTTCTCTAACTTCCGCTAATGCCCCACCTCCCCCTCGTACCCCATCCGTTATTTATTTTTATACACACATTCTTTCTCTCACTCTCCTTTTTCTCCCTCTGTCCCTCTGACTATACCCCTTGCCCATCCTCTGGTTCCCACCCCCTCACTTGCCTTTCTCCCGGGACCTCCTGTCCCATGATCCTCTCACATTCCCTTTGTCAATCACCTGTCCAGCTCCTGGCTCCACCCCTCCCCCTCCTGTCTTCTCCTATCATTTTGGATCTCTCCCTCCCCCTCTCAAATCTCTTACTAACTCTTCCTTCAGTTAGTCCTGACGATGGGTCTCGGACTGAAACGTCGACTGTACCTCTTCCTAGAGATGCTGCCTGGCCTGCTGCATTCACCAGCAACTTTGAGAAGTGTTGCTAGAGTAAAACATACTTGACGTATATGGTTTCAATTTCAAATATTTTTTGGCTTGAATCAATTTATTTTAGCAAGTCCGATTATCTCTAATTTCTTCTTTCAACCCTCTATTGTGGATCAAGCATATCTGGCTTGGAAAACTAAAGGTATACTATGATTTTGTGATCTACCTTTGGATAATTGTTTCATGTCCTTTGAACAATTATCTAATAAATATAAATTGCCTAGATCCCATTTTTTTTTAGATATTTACAGATTAGAAGCTTTATAAATTCTGTTTCTCCTAACTTCCGGAATTTATATTCAATGGATATTTTGGAAAAGATTTTAGATTTAAATCCGTTTCAGAAAGGTGTAATAGCAATTATTTATAATATAATTAAGAAAACATGTCCAGATGTATCTAATAAAGTTAAGACTGTTTGGGAAAGGGAACTTAAGATTAAAAAATGGGAAAAAATTCTTCCATTAGTTAACTCATCCTCTATATGTGCTTTGATACAGTTTAAAGTAGTGCATGGCACTCATATGTCTTAGGATAAATTAGCTCGTTATTATTCTCATAAAAATGCTGTATGTGATAGATATTACTTTGAGGTAGCTTCTTTAATTCATATGTTTTGGTCATGTCCTTTTTTGAAAAAATATTGGAAAGATTTTGATACTGTTTCAACTGCTCTTTTTTTATCAATAATAATCAAAAACAAAGTGTTAAAGCTTTTTTTATGGAAAAAAGAAAAAGAAAAAAAGAACCCCTACTAACTAAAACAGAGAAAAACCCCTAATAACTAAAAAAAAATACCCATTTGGAGCACAGATCCGGAGTTATACGCCGTACAAGCTCCCATAAAAAAAAGACATCAAACCGCCAACCAAATCCATATACCCAAGCATCAGAAAAGGACCATCTTTATTAACTCAAGTCAAATGATAGTAATGGGCAAAATACCCCACCTTTTCTCGAAGTCCAATCTAGGATCAAAAGTTCGACTTCTAATTTTTTCCAAACTAGGACATAACATCACCTGAGAGAACCATTGTCTCAAAGTGGGAGCAGAGGCATCTTTCCATTTTAATAAAATAGCCCTTCTAGCCAATAATCTGACAAGTGCAATTACGTATTGGTCAGATATAGAAATACTGTGAATATGTCGAGGAATTATACCAAACAAAACTGTCAATTTATTAGGTTGTAAATTGATTTTCAAAGCTTTAGAAATTGTAGAAAAAATAGATTTCCAAAATTGTTTCAATACGGAACATGACCAAAACATATGTGTCAATGTAGCTATCTCAGTTTTACATCTATTATCTCCTTTGTCAAATAATAACGATGTACAATTTTAAATTGATTTAGAGAATGACTGGCACAAATCGAAGAAGAGTTAACCAGCTTCAAAATTCGCAACCAATCCTCTGTTATTAAGGTCATATTAAGCGCTCTTTTCCAATCTTGCTTAATCTTAAGGATAATTATCCTGTTGTAATAGTAAATTATAAATTTTCCCTATAAAACCTTTCACTAAAGGGTTCATTTTTAAAATACTGTCTAACAGGTCAGAGTCTTGTATATATGGAAAATTACTTAAATATTCTTGTAAGAAATGTCTGACCTGAAGATATTGCAAAAAATGTGAATATGAGAGAGAGTATTTAGTTACTAATTTCTCAAAGGACATCAATTGACCTTTTTGAAACAAGTCCATAAAGGAAAAAGTTCCTTTATTCCTCCAAAAAGAAAAGGTTGGATCACTAAGTGAAGGTTTAAATAAATAGTTTCAATAAATTAAACTAAGAAGGTTAATTTTTTTAAGATTAAAAAACTTACAAAACTGGTACCAAATTCGTAATGATTGATTAATCATTGGATTTATATTTAGAATAGAAATTTTGGCTAATTGTACAGGTAAAGGAGCTCCTAATAACAAAGTTAAATAAAATTGTTTCACAATTTTCAATTCCAAATCAACCCAAGATGGTCGTTCCTTTTTATCCGTCCAATATAACCAAGAACACGCATAACGTATATTAACCGCCCAATAATACCTTCTTAAATTAGGCAAAGTAAGACCTCCATCCTTTTTTAATTTTTGTAAATGACATTTTCCAATTCTTGGTCTTTTATTATTCCAAACAAAAGATGAAATAATAGAGTCAACCTGATCAAAAAACTTCTTAGTTAAAAAAAAGGAATATTTTGAAATACATACAAAAATTTTGGTAAAGTCATCATTTTAACTGCATGAATTCGACCTGATAACGAAAGTGTAAGTGGATTCCATCTAGAAAAAATTGCTTCATAAAATCCACTGAGGGAACTAAATGAGCCCTATAAAGGTCTCCATTATTTTTAGTGATGATAATACCTAAATATTTAAAAGAATCCGTAACTTTTAGAGAAATGTCATCATATATAGAAGCAGAATCATTTAAAGGAAATAATTCACTTTTATGCAGGTTTAATTTATATCCTCTAAACAATCCAAATTCATATAATAATTTCAATAAGCTAGGAATAGATTCTTCGGGATTCGAAACATAAACCAAAAGATCATCCGCATAAAGGGAGATCTTATGAACAGTCCCATTTATAGAAATTCCTTCAATATTTTTAGCTTCACGAAGTGCAATAGCCAAAGGTTCCAACATCAAATTAAATAACAGAGGACTTAACGGAAATCCTTGTCTCGTCCCCTGGGAAAGTTGGAAAAAGGGGGATTTACAGTTATTAGTAATAACAGTGGCAATAGGGCTTTTATATATCAATCTAATTCATTTATTAAAATTACTACCAAAGCTAAATTTCTCTAAAACTTGAAATAGATATTTCCATTCAACTCTATCAATGCCTTTACAGCGTCTGGAGAAACAACACATTGGGAGTCTTAGAGAGGGATGAGTGTATAATATTTAACAATCTCCGAGTGTTAGAAAAAGAATAACGGCCTTGTATAGAACTACTTTGATCCTGAGAAATAATTTTAGCTAGTATATTCTCCATCCGATTAGCCAGTATTTTTGAAAGGATTTTGGCATCCACATTTAATAATGAAATAGCTTTATATGAAGCACAATCAGTAGGGTCTTCATCTTTCTTAAGAGTTCAAGAAATAGAAGCTTCATAAAATGGGGAAGGTAACTCTCCTAACAGAAAAGAATCTTTAAGCATTTCCAACATATAAGGAGTAAGCAAATGTTCAATTTTTTAAATAAAATCCTGCAGTAAAACCATCCAATTCAGGAGCTTTACCAGATTGCATTGAAAGAATAGCTTTCTGAATTTCTCTTTCAGTAAAAGGAGCATCAAGAATTTGCTGATCTTCAACAGATATTCTAGGAAAATCAATCTTTTGTAAAAAGGCATACATATTAGAAGGGTCAACTTGAAACTGAGATTTATAGAGCTCACTGTAATAGTCTTAAAAATTTTATTAATATCTTCATAATTACAAGCTAAACTACCATCTCCCTTACGAATTTTTAAAATTTGTCTTTTAGCTCTAACTGCTTTAAGTTCAGATGCTAATAGCTTGTTACTTCTATCTCCAAACATATAAAATTAACTTTCTAATTTAAGCAAATTTCTTTCGATGGGATAAGTTAATAGTAAATTACATTGTGATTGAAGTTCAACCCTTTGTTTATGTCCTCGTTGTTCACGGGAATGGTACCGGAGGATTGGAGGAAGGCAAATGTTGTCCCCTTGTTCAAAAAATGTAGTAGGGATAGTCCAGGTCATTATAGACCAGCGAGCCTTACGTCTGTGGTGGGAAAGCTGTTGGAAAAGATTCTTAGAGATAGGATCTCTGGGCATTTAGAGAATCATGGTCTGATCAGGGACAGTCAGCATGGCCTTGTGAAGGGCAGATCGTGTCCAACAAGCCTGATAGCGTTCTTTGAGGAGGTGACCAGGCATATAGATGAGGGTAGTGCAGTGGATGTGATCTACATGGATATTAATAAGGCATTTGACAAGGTTCCACATGGTAGGCTTTTTCAGAAAGTCAGAAGGCATGGGATCCAGGCAAGTTTGGCCAGGTGGATTCAGAATTGACTTGCCTGCAGAAGGCAGAGAGTCGTGGTAGAGGGAGTACATTCAGATTGGAGGATTGTGACTAGTGGTGTCCCACAAGGATCTGTTCTGGGACCTCTATTTTTTGTGATTTTTATTAACGACCTGGATGAGGGGGTAGAAGGGTGGGTTGGCAAGTTTGCAGATGACACAAAGGTTGGTGGTGTTGTAGATCGTGTAGAGGATTGTCAAAGATTGCAGAGAGAAATTGATAGGATGCAGAAGTGGGCTGAGAAGTGGCAGATGGAATTCAACCTGGAGAAGTGTGAGGTGGTACACTTTGGAAGGACAAACTCCAAGGCAGAGTACAAAGTAAATGGCAGGATACTTGGTAAGTGTGGAGGAGCAGAGGGATCTGGAGGTACGTGTCCACAGATCCCTGAAGGTTGCCTCACAGGTGGATAGGGTAGTTAAGAAAGCTTATGGGGTGTTAGCTTTCATAAGTCGAGGGATAGAGTTTAAGAGTCGCGATGTAATGATGCAGCTCTATAAAACTCTGGTTAGGCCACACTTGGAGTACTGTGTCCAGTTCTGGTCGCCTCACTATAGGAAGGATGTGGAAGCATTGGAAAAGGTACAGAGGAGATTTACCAGGATGCTGCCTGGTTTAGAGAGTATGCATTATGATCAGAGATTAAGGGAGCTAGCGCTTTACTCTTTGGAGAGGAGGAGGATGACAGGAGACATGATAGAGGTGTACAAGATAATAAGAGGAATGGACAGAGTGGATAGCCAGCGCCTCTTCCCCAGGGCACCACTGCTCAATACAAGAGGACATGGCTTTAAGGTAAGGGGTGGGAAGTTCAAGGGGGATATTAGAGGAAGGTTTTTTACTCAGAGTGGTTGGTCCATGGAATGCACTGCCTGAGTCAGTGGTGGAGGCAGATTCACCAGTGAAGTTTAAGAGACTACTAGACAGGTATATGGAGGAATTTAAGGTGGGGGCTTATATGGGAGGCAGGGTTTGAGGGTCGGGACAACATTGTGGGCCGAAGGGCCTGTACTGTGTTGTACTATTCTATGTTCTATGTTAAATCAACATTAGGAGAAACTGCATAAGAATTATCCAGATCCTTAATTAGTTTGGAAATTCTATCTAACTCTATTTTTGTCTGTTTCTTGAGTTTAGCCAAATAAGATATTATCTGACCTCGCAAATATGCTTTGAGTGTATCCCATATAATCAATTTTGAGACATCTCCCGTATTATTAAAAAGGAAGAAATCTTTTATCTGAATCTCTATAAATTTAACAAAGTCCGAACTTTATAATAAATTTTCTGGAAAGTGGCAAGGCAAGTTTACATAACTAACATCATTTAACTCAAAAGTTAAGCTTAAAGGCACATGATCCGAGACTGCAATAGCATCATATTCACATTTCTGGACTTTGGACAAAAATCGGAAATCAGCTATAAAATAATCGATTCTCGAATATTTATTATGAACATGCGAATAAAAAGAAAAATCTCTGTTATTAGCATGTAAATTTCTCCAGATTTCTATCAAACCATAATCAATTAAAAAGGAATTAATAGGTGTTGCCGAACGACTCGGAAGCTGCTGATTGGTTGAACTCTTGTCAATCAAAGGGTTTAAACAACAGTTGAAGTTACCGCCCATCAGCAGCATATATTCATTTAAGTCTGGTAATAAACCAAATACATTTTTAAAAAAAGGATCATCTACATCAGGTCCGTATAGATTAACCAGGACAATTTTTCTATTACAAATTGTTCCTTTAATAATTAAAAATCTACCATTGATATCTGAGACGATATCTTCTTGGATAAATAAAATATTAGATTTTAAAAAATAGATACTCTCTTTGTCTTATTTTGACAGGTAGCATGGTATTGAAGGCCCTTCCATGTTTTAAAAAATCTATTTTGATCGCCCATTCTGATATGCGTTTCTTGAGCAAAAATTATATCGGGCTGGAATCGATTAAAAAGTTTAAATGTCCTCTTCCGCTTAATAGGGTGATTCCAGCCACATACGTTCCAACTGATAACGTTTATCTGTTTAAGTACTATTGGATATTATTCTTAAACACAATACATGCAGACCACCGCGGGCTAATCAAAGATAGCGGTGATGAATAGAACCAAATAGAAAACGCGCATGCTCCGGAACTCCGTAATGGGGAAAAATACAGAAAGTGTTTGAAAAAAAAACCCACAATAAACTGTTCTGAATATTGATTTACAACCTCACCCTATTACTGCAATTTTTTGGGTTACCAATCATAGAATCAAGTCATTTAACCTCTTCAGCTCGTCGGATGATTGCATTTCTAACATTGATGGCTAGAAGATCCATTTTGCTGAATTGGAAAGAGATTAATTCTCCCACCACGTTTCATTGGTTCTCTCAAACTATGTTGTGTTTAAACTTAGAAAAAATTAGTAGTGTTATTTATGATCCCTCTACTAAATTCGAAAAGACTTGGAGGCCATTTATTCAACATTTCCATATGTTGTAATTTGACCTTTTCCAAATTTATTCCATTTCTTTTTAATATATGTCGAGAGGAGCGGAGTCGCCGACACTAATGGTTCCTTTTTTTGATGTTACATAACAGCCCATGTCTTTTTTTTCTTAGTTTAGTTGATTAACACTGTTTAGGTAAGTTTTTCTTTTGCGGTGTATTTTTACATATTTCTTTTCCTTTTCCATGATTTTCTTTCTATATTTCTTTTGAATATTATATTTGTATCCTGTATGATTGGGAGGTTTAATACCCATGTGTCAACTGGGTTTATATTTAACTATGCTAATTATAACAATGTAATCCCAATAACTTTGTATCAATACTATGGTATGTTTATCATTATGAAACCAATAAAAAGATTGAAAAAGAAAGATGGCCTACTCCTGCTCCTATGTGTTATGTACGACAGACCCCCTAATAGCCCCCAGGACATTGAGGAACAGGTATGTAATCTGATTAAGGAAATTTGCAAAAATAATAGGGTTGTTGTCATGGGCATTTTAACATTTCCGCATATAAACTGGAACCTTCTTAGTGTAAGGGTTTCAGATGGGGCTGAATTTATTCGGTGCATCCAGGAAGGTTTCTCAAATCAATATGTGCATGGTCCAATGAAAGTAGGGGCCATACTGTACCTGGTGTTGGGTAATGAGCCTGACCAGGGAACTGATCTTTCAGTGGATGAAGAGTGACCACAACTCCTAATCTTTCAGGAAGTTTCAGACTACTGTGCTATTCCATGCCCTCACTTTGGGAAGTCAGATCATCTGGTTGTACTTCTACTCCCTGAATATAGACAGAGACTGAAGACCGCAGCACCAGTAGTGAGGACCAAGAAGGTATGGACCAGGGAAGTACAGGAGTGCTTACGGGACTGCTTTGAATCATATTTGAATCTGGACTAGTATGCTTCAGTTGTTACGGACCTCATTCAAACCTGTGGGAATTTTTCAAGATTTTTATACTGAACTTTATAGATCTCTATGTCCAGTAGATTCTTCTAAAGTGAATGCTTTCTTACGAAAGATTGCTTGTCCTAAAATTTCTGTTCAGGATCAAAAAACTCTTGATGTCCAAATTACTGAAGCCAAAATTTGTAAAGCTATTTTCTCAATGCAGTCTGGTAAGGCCCCTGGACATGATGGCTATCCTGTAGAATTTTATAAAAAATTTGGAAAATTGCATTCTCCGTATATGTTGGAATTATTTAAGGATTCATTTGTGAAAGGTGATTTACCCTTTACACTTTATGAGGCTTCTATTTCTTTAATTATTAAAAGGGGAAAAGATCCTACTGATTGTGCCTCATGTTGACCTATTTAATTATTGAATGCCAATGCTAAGATTCTGTCAAAGATAATGGCCAATCGGTTGGAGAATATTTTATGTAAAATTATTTTTAAAGATCAAACAGGCTTTATAAAGGGTCGTTATTCTTTTTCAAATGTTTGGAGATTATTGAACATTATATATTTGTCCTCTTTTAAAACTCCACAATGCGTCGTCTCTTTGGATGCTGAAAGAGCGTTCGATCGAGTCGAATAGACATATTTATTTAAAGTTTTAGAGAAATTTGGCTTTGGTATTAATTTTAATTATTGGATTAGAATGATATATAAAACTATTGCTACTGTTATTACTAATAACTGTAGATCCCCTTTTTTCAGCTTTCACGGGGGACAAGACAAGGTTGTCTATTAAGTCCTTTCTTATTTAATTTAATACTAGAACCCCTTGCTATTGCTCTTCGTAAAGCTAAAGATATTTTTGGGATTTTTGTGAATGAGACCATTCATAAGATTTCCCGTTACGCTGACGATTTACTGGTTTATATATCTAATCCCAAGGATTCTATTCCTGCCTTGCTAAAATTATTTAACAAATTTGGAGATTTTTCAGGATATAAGATAAATTTTAGTAAAAGTGAACTGTATTCTTTAAATGAAACTGTTTCTATATATGATAATACTCCTTTCACAGTCACGGATTCCTTTAGATATTTAGGTGTTATAATCATTAAAAAATATAAGGATCATTATAAAGCTAATTTTGTTCCCTTGGTGGATTCTATGAAGTATTTATTTAGTAGATGGAATCCACTTACCTTTTCACTTGTTGGTCGCATCCATATAGTCAAAATGATAATTTCACCAAAAATTTTATATTTATTTTGGAATATCGCTGTTTTTCTGACTAAAAAGTTTTTAGATTAGATTGATTTTATTATTTTATCTTTTATTTGGAATAATAAAAGACCAAGAATTAGTAAATGTCACTTACTAATGTTGAAAAAGGATGGAGGTCTCGCTTTGCCTAATTTAAGAATGTATTACTGGGCTGTTAATGTGCGATATATGTCCTTTTGGTTACACTGGGTTGATAAGAACAATCGGGCAATTTGGGTAGACTTGTAAATTGAAAGCTGTGAAACAGTTTTATTTAACCTCATGGTTGGGAGCTGCTTTACCTATACAATTAGCTAAAGTTGCTAATTTAGACTTATACCCTGTGATTAAGCATTCCTTACAAACTTGGCTCCAGTTCTGCAATTTTTTAAATCTTAAAAAATTTAAACATTGTAGTTTAATTTATCGAAATTAATTTTTTAAGCTTTCTTTGAGTGATCCAATTTTTTTACTTTGAATAAATAAAGGTATTAATTGTTTTTTGGATTTATTTAAAGAAGAGAGACTGTTGTCTTTTGAACAATTAATTGATAAATATTCTCTTTCATACTCACACTTTTTACAATACCTTCAAGTTAGACATTTCTTACAAAAATATTTAAGTAATTTTCCTTACATATTGGATGCCGACCTGTTGGATACTATTACGAGTATGAACCCTTTGATGAAGGGTTCCATTGGAAGAATTTATAATTTATTATTACAATGGGATAAGCATTCTTTATTTAAGATTAAACAAGATTGGGAAAAGGAACTTAATTTGACTCCTATGACGGAGGATTGGACGCGGATTCTGAAATTGGTTAACTCTTCTTTGACCTGTGCTAGTCATTCACTGATTCAATTTAAAATTGTACATCGTTACTATTTGACGTAGGAGAGATTGTCTAAAGAGTTTCCTAATGTTGATACTTATTGCGATAGATGTAAAACTGAGACAGCTACACTGACACACATGTTTTGTTCCTGTTCTATACTGGAATAGTTCTGGAAGTTTTTTTCTACAATTTCTAAAGCACTTAAAATTAATTTACAGCCTAACAAATTAACTGTGCTTTTTGGAATAATCCCTCAAAATATCCACGGTATCTTTTTGTCTGACCAACATGGTACTGCAGTTGTTACATTAATAGCTAGGAGGGCCATTATGTCGAAGTGGAAGGATACATTGGCTCCCATTTTGTCACAATGGTTCTCTCAAGTGATGCTATGTCTTAGTTTGGAGAAAATTAGAAGTCGAACCTTTGAACCAATGTTTGATTTTCAGAAAAGATGGGGTTCATTTGCACACTGTTATCATTTGAGTTAATTGATAGATTTTCTCCACGATCTAATTGTAAATTTTTGGTACATTTTTTTTCTTGCTGGCAGTTTGATGTTTATCTTTAGAAGCTTTCTGTATGACACATGGCTCCAGGGTTGAACACCTAATGGTTTTTCCCTCACTTTTCCTTGCTTAGGGGTTTTATTCCCTTTTCTCATCACTAAAATTTTTTCAATCTTTAAGACAATTTTTTTTGTAAGACATTGGAGGTGTTGACTACTTCGATGTACTCTTGTTAATTCTGGATAATAATAAGATTTGAAAAGAAAGAATTGCTGTTTATTGCCAAACATAAAGCCATGGTTGAACCAGGAGGTACGTTGTCTGCTGAAGGCTGGATCTGTGGAATTCAAGGCTGGCGACCCGGATCTGTAGCAGAAAACCCGTTATGACTTATGGAGGCTATTTTAAGGGCAAAGAGACAATTTTGAGCGAGGTTGGTGGCAACTTCGGATGTACAACAACGCTGGCAGGGTTTGCAAGACATTACTTTCCACAAAGCAAAACCCAAAAGCATGAATGGCAGCGATGCTTCACTACCAGATGAACTTAACGTCTTCTATGCCCACTTTGAAAGGGAGAATATAACTACAGCTGCAAAGATCCCCGAGATCTCTGTCTCAGAGGCCGATGTTAAACTGTTTTTAAAGAGAGTGAACCCTCTCAAGGCGAAAGGCCCTGATGATGTACCAGGTAAGGCTCTGAAAACTTGTGCCATCCAACTGGTGAGAATATTCAAGGACATTTTCAACCTCTCACTGCTATGGGCAGAAGTTCCCACTTGCTTCAAAAAGGCAACAATTATACCAGTGCCTAAGAAGAATAATGTGAGCTGCTGTTATGACTATCGCCCAGTTACACTCATATCTGCAGTGATGAAATGCTTTAAGAGGTCAGTCATGACGAGATCGAACTCCTGCCTCAGCAAGGACCTGGATCCTCCACAGTTTGCCTATTGCCACAAGAGATCAACGGCAGACGCAATCTCAATGGCTCTTCACACGGTCTTGGACCACCTGGACAATACAAACACCTATTTCAGGATGCTGTTCATCGACTGTAGCTCAGCATTTAACACCATCATTCCCACAATCCTGACTGATAAGTTACAGCACCTGGCCCTCTGTACCTCCCTCTGCAATTAGATCCTTGACTTCCTAACCAGAAGACCACAATTGGTGATGATATCTCACCTGTGGCCCCTCTAAGTCAGATGTTTTGGTCTTGTATAAAGCTAGATAAGTTTTGGAGAGATGTTTTTAAAACGCTACCAAAAGTCTTGGATCTGGACCTACAACCTAATTTACTTACGGCAATTTTTGGGATTATCCCACTGGAAGCAGGAACTATTCATGTTTCCTCTCAACGTACGATAGCCTTTTCAACTTTATTGGCCACAGAGCCATTTTATTGAAGTGGAGGGATTCTAATCCACCTACTGTCTTTTTTTGGCCTTCTTCCATTATGTCCTGTTTTAGTTTAGAGAAAATAAGTAGTCAGACATTTGATACATCCTTTAAATTTGAGCATATCTGGCGACCTTTTATTCAATATTTTCATTTGATTCGATTTCTTACTCGCCCAATTTTTTTTTTGAAGTTTTATATTTGATCAGAAAGTCTTTCCTTTTTTTTAGTCATATTCTCAGAATGGGCTGCCCAGTCCCTTTTCCCCCCTTTTTTTCTTATAGTTTAGTGGGTTTTTTTCTTCATTTTGAAAATTTAAAGTTTTTTTTCCTCTCTATGAATTGATAAGAGGAGAATTAGTTGTCTTTTTTTAATTATATATATTACATTTTTGCTTATTACTATGTATGATTTTGATAATGTCTATTTCATTTTCTGTTTGTATTGTTATTGATATATATATATATATATATATATATATATATATATATATATATATCAGATAAATCTCCTCTTGTTTGTATATAGCCTCTTCTTAAATCAATAAAAAGATTAATAAATAATGAAAGAATATTTCACCTTCGCTGACGATCAGCACTGGTGCAGTTCAGGGGTGTGTGCTTTGCCCACTGCTCTACCTTCTCGATACCCATGACTGTGTGGCTGGGCATAGCTAAAACAGCATCTATAAATTTGCCAGTGACACGACCTTTGTTGGTGGAATATCAGGTGGAGACAAGAGAGTGGACTGGAGTGAGATATGCCAACTACTGGAGTGCTGTTGCAGTAACAACCTTGCACTCAACATCAGTACGACGAAAGAGCTGATTGTGGACTTCAGGAAGGGTAAGACGAAGCAACACATCCCAATCCTCACAGAGGGATCAGAAGTGGGAGAGTGAGTGGTTTCAAGTCCCTGGCTGTCAAGATCTCTGAGAACCTAAGCTGGTCCCAACATATCGATGCAGTTATACAGAAGGCAAGACAGTGACTGTACTTCATTAGCAGTTTGAAGTGATTTGGTTTGTCAACAAAAACATTCAAAAACCTCGACAGATGTACGGTGGAGAGCATTCTGACAGGCTACATCACTGTCTGGTATGGGGAGCTACTGCACTGGACTGAAAGAAGCTGCAATGGGTCGTTAATCTAGTGAACTCCAGCTTGCATACTAGCCTACAAAGTACCCAGGACTTCTTCAAGCAGCGGTGTCTCAGAAAGACAGTGTCCATTACTAAGGACCCCCAGCACCCAGGGCAAGCCCTTTTCTCACTGTTACCATCAGAAGCCTGAAGGTACACACTCAGCGATTCAGGAACAGCTTCTTCCCCTCTGCCATCCGATTCCTAAATGGACATTGAACCCTTGAACACTACATCACTCTTTTAATATATATTATTTCTGTTTTTGCACGATTTTTAATCTCTTCAACACACATATACTGTAATTGATTGATTTTTTTTCATCTTCTTTTATATTATGTATTGCATTGAACTGCTGCTGCTAAGTTAACAAATTTCACGACACATGCTGGTGATAATAAACCGGATTCTGATTCTGATTCTGATTCTATTTGCAGACAAGGATAGGTATGGTCCTTGTGGAAGAGTTTTAAATTGAGGTCAAGCTATTTACAAGGGCATTTGGCAGGAACTAATAAGTGTTAATTGGGAACATCTTTTCTCTGGCTGACCACATCAGACATGTGGAGGGTGTTTAAAGAGCAATTGCACAGAGTGCAGGAAAGGTACGTTCCTGTCAGAAGGAAGGATGAGGATGGAAATACAAGAGAACATTGGATGTCTCGGGAAGTGATGAATTTAGTCAAGAAGAAACAGAAAATGTATGTAGAGCTTCAGAAATCAGCACATCAGGTGTATAAAGAAGCCAGAAAGGAATTAAAGACAATGAAGAAAGCCAGGAGAGGCCACAAAATGTCCTTGTCAAGTAGGATTAAGGTGAGTCCCAAGGCATTCTTGTAGTAAACCATATACATATATGTTGTAACAGGGTTACCTGTCTGCAAACACCCCTCTGCTGACTGTCCATGTGGCTCCTCCCACAGACCCTGAATAAAGGCGATTTCGCCATTGCTCCTCCTCTTCAGTCCAGGGGCAGACACTCAGCATGGAGGTCACACTTTACCATGAATAAAAGCCTTTCAGTATTTACACTACTTCCAGTCTTTTGGAGTAATTAAAGGTGCATCAATTTTACTCGCAGTAATTTCAAAGCATGGAACATCCTCTGAGACCCGACAAATTAGATCTCGACCCCCAAACACCTGAAGCTGGAAATGCTTTCGAACTCTGTCTGGCTTGCTTCGAATCACACCTAGAGGCGATTAAAGCAACCGATTCCACAGCGAATCACAGACTTCCACTCTCCAGGGTCAGTCCACAGGTCGACTCGATGATGAGAGACCAGCCGAGCTACGACGGCTCGACAAAACCTGCAGCAGGCAAACAACGTCTACGCGTGGCATCGCTTAGCGACTAGCCACCAGCGGCCCGGGGAATCAAGTGCTGAGTTTGTCCGGGCTCTACAGACGCCCGTGCAGGCCAGTGATTGCCAGAGACTGACGGAAGGACAGCAGCATGCAGAGCTCCTAGTGAGAGATGCCTTCGTCATGGGGACCAGGTCAGCGTATGTGCACCAGTGGCCATTGGAAAAAGCTGATCTTACCTTATGTTCGGCGATCAAGTTGGCTGATACGCTGGAGGCCACTCTGCACAACTCTGAGACTCTCCAGGCACGCGATCCCCTGATGGCCTCGTGGGCGCCGCAGACCCCACAACCCACCAGCGAATCGACCTCGGCTGCTGTCAGTCGCGAGTCCGTGAAGTGCTACTTCTGCAAACTCGAGAAGCACCCCCGGAAACGCTGCCCGGCCCGAGAAGCTCCAGCTGCGGAAAGAAGGGCCACTTCGCCAAGGTCTGTAAGTCCAAACTACGAGCGGGATCGAGCAGCGCCGCGTGCGAGACATGGGGGTTGCCATCTTACCTGCACGCCGCCACCACATGTGAGACATGGGGGTCGCCATCTTGCCTGCCGCTATCTTCCCTGCACGCCGCCACCACGTGTGAGACATGGGGGCGGCCATCTTGGTCAGCGCCACCCCCCCAACCACCTACGACCAGCGGGTGCTCACGGGGCACCCCACCGCACCGGACCAAGACAGCGACTCAACCCTGGCCTCCGTGACCCTTGATCAAAGTGCTCCCCACCAGCTCGCAAGGTCAATGATGGACATCCTGGTGGAGGGGCGTAGGACAAGCTGCCTGTTTGATATGGGCAGCACGGAGAGTTTTATATGGCCGGTAAGTCAGAGGATTGCCATGGCTTCCGGGTCGCATATAACAGACATCTGGGGGGCGTTGTGTAGCGACGCTAGTGGTGCAGGGCACAGAAAATGGAGACTTTACGTTACTGGTCATGCCTCAACTGTGTGCCCCTGTGCTATTGGGGCTCGACTTCCAGAGCCACCTGAAAAGCGTGACAATGGAGTATGATGGGCCCCTCCCACCAATCACTGTCGTAAATCCCCAATTTTGTAGGGATACGTCACATACCCCGCTACTGACCACCCCGACACACTGACCCGCACATCCCACCCAACACCATGCCAACTGCCGCACTACCAACACCACTTGCGGCCTCTCCACCCTCAAGATCCCTCCCCCACCGCTGTTTGCCAACCTGACCCCTGACTGTAAACCTGTGGCAACTAAAAGCAGGAGGTACAGCGCGGGGGACAGAGCCTTCATTAACTTGGAGGTGCAGCGGCTGCTCAGGGAGGGGGTCATTGATGCAAGCACAAGTCCTTGGAGGGTGCAGGTGGTCGTTGTTCAGAACGGGGAGAAAAATAGGATGGTCGTGGACTATAGCCAGACCATCAATAGGTTCACGCAGCTTGATACGTACCCTCTACCCCGCATCACCGATATGGTCAATCAGATAGCACAGTACAAGGTGTACTCAACCATAGACCTAAAATCCGCTTATCTGCTCCCCATCCACCGGGGGACACCCCTACACCGCCTTCGAGGCGGACGGCAGGCTTTATCACTTCCTGCGCATCCCCTTCGGTGTCACAAATGGTGTATCTGCCTTCCAGAGGGAAATGGACCAAATGGTGGACCAGTGCCAACTGAAGACCACGTTCCCATATCTGGATAACATCACCATCTGCGGTCACGACCAGCAGGATTACGACAACAATCTCCGAAAATTTCTCCAAGCGGCCAAAGCTTTCAATCTCACCTATAACAAGGACAAGTGTGTGTTTGGGACCACCCGACTTGCTATCCTTGGGTGTGTCGTGGAGAACGGAGTCATTGGCCCTGACCCTGACCGTATGCGCCCCCTGTTGGAACTCCCCCTTCCCAACACCCTCAGAGCCCTCAAAAGGTGCCTGGGCTTCTTTTCATATTACGCCCAATGGGTCTCTAACGACGCAGACAAGGCCCGCCCCCTGGTCAAGTCCACCACATTCCTCCTCTCAGCTGAGGCCCCCGCGGCCTTCAGCCGCATAAAAGGGGACATTGCCAAAGCAATGCATGCGGTGGATGAGGCCATTCCCTTCCAAGTCGATAGTGACGCCTCCGACTTCGCACTGGCTGCTACCCTCAACCAGGCGGGAAGACTGGTGGCATTCTTCGCCTGTGCCCTTCAAGGCCATGAAATTCAGCACTCCGCGGTGGAGAAAGAGGCCCAGGCCATAGTGGAAACTATTAGGCACTGGAGGCACTATCTCGCCGGCAAAATGTTCACCCTGCTAACTGACCAGCACTCAGTCAGATTCATGATTAATAACCAACAGCGGGGCAAAATCAAAAATGATAAAATTCTGAGGTGGAGAATCAAACTCTCCACCTTCAACTATGACATCATGTACAGGCCTGGGAAGCTCAACGAGCCCTCCGATGCCCTATCCTGGGGAACGTCCACCAGCGCGCAGATCGACCGGCTATACGCCCTACATGTAGACCTTTGCCACCCGGGGGTCTCCCGGCTTTTCCACTTCATGAAAGCCCGGAACCTGCCTTACTCCCTTGAGGAGATCAGGATGATGACCGGGGACTGCCAAGTCTGCACAGAGTGCAAAGCACACTTCTACCAACCCGAAAAGGCACCACTCATCAAGGTCACCCGCCCTTTGAGTGACTAAGTGTTGACTTTAAGGGCCCCCTTCCCTCCACTGACCGCAATGTGTACTTTCTTAACATAATCGACGAGTACTTGCGGTTCCCCTTCACCATCCCCTGCCCCAACACCACAACCACGTCAGTCATAAAAGCCCTGCACAAGTTCTTCACTCTGTACGGATACCCATGCTATATCCACAGTGACAGGGAGTCCTCGTTTATGAGTGACGAGCTGTGCCAATATCTACCGGCTAGGGGAATTGCAACCAGTTGGACCACGAGCTATAATCCCCGGAGGAATGGACAGGTGGAGAAGGAGAATGCCACGGTGTGGAAGGCCACACTCTTAGCCCTCAGGTCAAAGGGACTGCCGGTCTCCCGCTGGCAGGAGGTCCTTCCGGAGGCACTCCACTCCATCCGCTCCCTGTTATGCACGTCCACCAATGCCACCCCTCATGAGCGACTCTTTTCTTTTCCCAGAAAGTCGACCACTGGGACCACCATATCAACTTGGCTGACGTCCCTGGGACCAGTGCTGCTCTGGAAACATGCGAGGAGGAATAAATACTCCCCGATCGTTCAGAGGGCTCACTTACTTCATGCGAACCCCCAGTATGTCTATGTGGTTCTATCTGATGGGCCGGAAGACACGGTCTCCATCCATGACCTGGCGCCCGCAGGAGTCGATATTTCTTATGGTGGGGGAGCCTAAGAACAGAGGTCACAGCCTCAGAATAGAGGAACATCCATTTAGAACAGATAGGTGCAGGAATCTCTTTCACCAGAGAGTGGTGAATCTGCGGAATTCATTGCCACAGACAGCTGTGGCAGCCAAGTTATTGGCTTTATTTAAGGAAGAGAATCATAGACTCTTAATTACTCAGAGCATGATGGGATACTGGGAGAAGGCTCAGAGCATGATGGGATACTGGGAGAAGGCTCAGAGCATGATGGGATACTGGGAGAAGGCTCAGAGCATGATGGGATACTGAGAGAAGGCAGGTGATTGGGACTCAGGGGAAATGGATCATCCATGATGAAATGCTGGAATAGACTCGATGGGCCAAATAGTCTGCTTCTGTTCCTATATCTTAACTTATGGTCTTACACAGGACCTAAAACATTCACCTAACTATAGATCACCTGAAAGGTCTGAACTGGTATTCGGATTCTTGTTTTGGGGTGACCTTGGAGAATACTGACAGACACCTCTGAATGGGGTTCCATCTCCAAGAATGAGGACAGATCATCTGTTATTTAATTCTCCTGTCCTTTCAAGTTAAGGTCGGTGTTTCAACTTGTCACACAGAATATCATACTGTCTTGTCTATATTTCAAGTTCAACAGTGACCAGCAGATACATTGAACAGAGAACATAGAAATCTACAGCACGTTACAGGCCCTTCAGCCCACAATGTTGTGTTGACCATTTAACCTACTCTCGAACCTGCCTAAAGTTTCCTGACCGCATAGCCCTCCATTTTTCTAAGCTCTATGTACCTATCGAAAAGTCTCTGAAAAGACCCTATTGTATCTGCCTCAGCCACCATCACCGGCAGTGTATTCCGCGCACTCACCACTCTCTGTGTGAAAAACTTACCTCTGACATCCCCTCTGTACCTACTTCCAAGCACCTTAAAACTCTGCCTCCTCATGTTAGCCATTTCAGCACTGGGAAAAAGCCTCTGGCAATCCACACAAGTAATGCCTGTCATCATCTTATACACCTCTATCAGGTCACCTCTCATCCTCCGTTGCTCCAAGGAGAAAAGGCCAAGTTCACTCAACCTATTCTCATAAGGCACGCTGTCCAGTCCAGGCAATCCTTTTAAATCTCCTCTGCACTCTTTCTATAGTTTCCACATCCTTCCTATAGTAAGGTGACCAGAATTGAACACTGCAATCCAGGTGGGGTCTGACCAAGGCCTTGTACAGTTGTGACATTTCCTCACGGCTCTTGAACTCAATCCCACAGTTGATGAATGCCAAAACACCATTTGACTTCTTAACTGTCAACCTGAGCCGCATCGTTGAGTGTCCTATGGACACGGACCCAATGATCTCTCTGATCCTCCACACTGCCAAGAGTCTTACCATTAATACTATATTCTGTCTTCAGATTTGACCTACCAAAGTGAACCACTTTACACTGATCTGGGTTGAACTCCATCTATCACTTCTCAGCCCAGATCTGCATCCTATTGTTGTCATGCTGTAACCTCTGACAACCCTCCAGACGATCGACAACACCTCCAACCATTTGTCATCAGCAAACTTACTAACCTACCCTTCATTTATAAAAATCACAAAGAGGAGGGTTCCCAGAACAGATCCCTGCAGAACACCACTGGTCACCATCCTCCATGCAGAATATCAACCATTGATAACCACCCTTCTGTGGGCAAGCCAATTCTGGATCCACAAAGCAAGGTCTCCTTGGATCCCATGTCTCTACTTTCTGAAGGAGGCTCGCATGGGGAAAACTTATCAAATGCCTTACTGAAATCCATAAAAACTACATCCACTGCTCTACCTTCATCTCTGTGTTTTGTTATATCCTCAAAGAACACAATCAGGCTCATAAGGCACGACTACCCGCTTGACAAGCCATGCTGACTATCCCTAATCAGATTATGTCTCTCCAAATGCTCATAAATGCTGCCTCTCAGGATGTTCTCCAACAACTTACCCAACACTGTAGAAAGACCCACTGGTCTATGATTTCCTGGATTATTTCTACTCCATTTCTTGAACACGGAAACAACATTCATAATCCTCCAAACCTCCAGTACTTAGGCGGAAACAGGCGAGGCGAGGGAGGTTTGGCATTCATTTTCTGTTGTTATTTGAGGAGAGGGGCAGTATGAGTGTGAGGGCAGTTTGCTGTTCTCGGTGTCGGATGTGGGAGGCCCTGGAGTCTACAAGCCTCCCGGACGTCTACATCTGCGCCAAGTGCATCGAGATGCAGCTCCTAAGGGACCGCATTACGGAACTGGAGCTGCAGCTCGATGACCTTCGTCTGGTCAGGGAGAGTGAGGAGGTGATAGAGAGGAGTTGCAGGCAGGTGGTCACGCCGGGGCCACGGGAGGCAGACAAGTGGGTCACGGTTAGGAGGGGGAAGGGGAAGAGTCAGGTAATAGAGAGTACCCTGGTGGCTGTGCCCCTTAACAACAGGTACTCCTGTTTGAGTACTGTTGGGGGGGACAGCTTACCCGGGGGAAGCGACAGTGGCCGTGCCTCCGGCACAGAGTCTGGCCCTGTAGCTCAGAAGGGTAGGGCAAGGAAGAGGAGGGCAGTTGTGATAGGGGACTCGATAGTAAAGGGGTCAGATAGGTGATTCTGTGGACGCAGTCCAGAGACCCGGATGGTAGTTTGCCTCCCTGGTGCCAGGGTCCGGGATATTTCTGATCGTGTCCAAGATATCCTGAAGTGAGAGGGTGAGGAGCCAGAGGTCGTGGTACATATAGGTACCAATGACATAGGTAGGAAAAAGGATGAGGTCCTGAAAGGAGAATACAGGAAGCTAGGAAGGGAGTTGAGAAAACGGACCGCAAAGGTAGTAATCTCGGGATTACTGCCTGTGCCACGCGACAGTGAGAGTAGGAATGCGATGAGGTGGAGGATAAATGCGTGGCTGAGGGATTGGAGCAGGGGGCAGGGATTCAAGTTTTTGGATCATTGGGACCTCTTTTGGCGCAGGTGTGACCTGTACAAAAGGGACGGGTTGCACTTGAATCCTAGGGGGACCAATATCCTGGCAGGGAGATTAGCGGGGCTACTGAGGTGACTTTAAACTAGAATGGTTGGGGGGTGGGAATCAAATTAAAGAGGCTAGGCGTGAGGAGGTTAGTTCAGTACAAGGGGATGGGAACCAGTGCAGAGAGGCAGAGGGGTGTAAAGTGAGGGTAGAAACAAAAAGTACTATGGAGAAAAGTAAAAGTGGCAGGCCGACAAATCCAGGGCAAGCATTAAAAAGGGCCACTTTTCAGCATAATTGTATAAGGGCTAAGAGAGTTGTAAAAGAGCGCCTGAAGGCTTTGTGTGTCAATGCAAGGAGCATTCGTAATAAGGTGGATGAATTGAAAGTGCAGATTGTTATTAATGATTATGATATAGTTGGGATCACAGAGACATGGCTCCAGGGTGACCAGGGATGGGAGGTCAACTTTCAGGGATATTCAATATTCAGGAGGGATAGACATGAAGGAAGGGGAGGTGGGGTGGCGTTGCTGGTTAAAGAAGAGATTAACACAATAGAAAGGAAGGACATAAGCCGGGAAGATGTGGAATCGATATGGGTAGAGCTGCGTAACACTAAGGGGCAGAAGACGCTGGTGGGAGTTGTGTACAGGCCACCTAACAGTAGTAGTGAGGTCGGAGATGGTATTAAACAGGAAATTAGAAATGTGTGCAATAAAGGAACAGCAGTTATAATGGGTGACTTCAATCTACATGTAGATTGGGTGAACCAAATTGGTAAAGGTGCTGAGGAAGAGGATTTCTTGGAATGTATGCGGGATGGTTTTTTGAACCAACATGTCGAGGAACCGACTAGAGAGCAGGCTATTCTGGACTGGGTTTTGAGCAATGAGGAAGAGTTAATTAGCAATCTTGTCGTGAGAGGCCCCTTGGGTAAGAGTGACCATAATATGGTGGAATTCTTCATTAAGATGGAGAGTGACATAGTTAATTCAGAAACAAAGGTTCTGAACTTAAAGAAGGGTAACTTTGAAGGTATGAGACGTGAATTAGCTAAGATAGACTGGCAAATGACACTTAAAGGATTGACGGTGGATATGCAATGGCAAGCATTTAAAGGTTGCATGGATGAACTGCAACAAATGTTCATCCCAGTTTGGCAAAAGAATAAATCAAGGAAGGTAGTGCACCCGTGGCTGACAAGAGAAATTAGGGATAGTATCAATTCCAAAGAAGAAGCATACAAATTAGCCAGAGAAAGTGGCTCACCTGAGGACTGGGAGAAATTCAGAGTTCAGCAGAGGAGGACAAAGGGCTTAATTAGGAAGGGGAAAAAAGATTATGAGAGAAAACTGGCAGGCAACATAAAAACGGACTGTAAAAGCTTTTATAGATATGTAAAAAGGAAAAGACTGGTAAAGACAAATGTAGGTCCCCTGCAGACAGAAACAGGTGAATTGATTATGGGGAGCAAGGACATGGCAGACCAATTGAATAATTACTTTGGTTCTGTCTTCACTTAGGAGGACATAAATAATCTTCCAGAAATAGTAGGGGACAGAGGGTCCAGTGAGATGAAGGAACTGAGCGAAATACATGTTAGTAGGGAAGTGGTGTTAGGTAAATTGAAGGGATTGAAGGCAGATAAATCCCCAGGGCCAGATGGTCTGCATCCCAGGGTGCTTAAGGAAGTAGCCCAAGAAATAGTGGATGCATTAGTGATAATTTTTCAAAACTCGTTAGATTCTGGACTAGTTCCTGAGGATTGGAGGGTGGCTAATGTAACTCCACTTTTTAAAAAAGGAGGGAGAGAGAAACCGGGGAATTATAGACCGGTTAGCCTAACGTCGGTGGTGGGGAAACTGCTGGAGTCAGTTATCAAGGATGTGATAACAGCACATTTGGAAAGCGGTGAAATGATCGGACAAAGTCAGCATGGATTTGTGAAAGGAAAATCATGTCTGACGAATCTCATAGAATTTTTTGAGGATGTAACTAGTAGAGTGGATAGGGGAGAACCAGTGGATGTGGGATATTTGGATTTTCAGAAGGCTTTTGACAAGGTCCCACACAGGAGATTAGTGTGCAAACTTAAAGCACACGGTATTGGGGGTAAGGTATTGGTGTGGGTGGAGAGTTGGTTAGCAGACAGGAAGCAAAGATTGGGAATAAACGGGACCTTTTCAGAATGGCAGGCGGTGACTAGTGGGGTACCGCAAGGCTCAATGCTGGGACCCCAGTTGTTTACAATATATATTAATGACTTGGATGAGGGAATTAAATGCAGCATCTCCAAGTTTGCGGATGACACGAAGCTGGGTGGCAGTGTTAGCTGTGAGGAGGATGCTAAGAGGATGCAGGGTGACTTGGATAGGTTGGGTGAGTGGACAAATTCATGGCAGATGCAATTTAATGTGGATAAATGTGAAGTTATCCACTTTGGTGGCAAAAATAGGAAAACAGATTATTATCTGAATGGTGGCCGATTAGGAAAAGGGGAGGTGCAACGAGACCTGGGTGTCATTATACACCAGTCATTGAAAGTGGGCATGCAGGTACAGCAGGCGGTGAAAAAGGCGAATGGTATGCTGGCATTTATAGCGAGAGGATTTGAGTACAGGAGCAGGGAGGTACTACTGCAGTTGTACAAGGCCTTGGTGAGACCACACCTGGAGTATTGTGTGCAGTTTTGGTCCCCTAATCTGAGGAAAGACATCCTTGCCATAGAGGGAGTACAGAGAAGGTTCACCAGATTGATTCCTGGGATGGCAGGACTTTCATATGAAGAAAGACTGGATGAACTGGGCTTGTACTCGTTGGAATTTAGAAGATTGAGGGGGGATCTGATTGAAACGTATAAGATCCTAAAGGGATTGGACAGGCTAGATGCAGGAAGATTGTTCCCGATGTTGGGGAGGTCCAGAACAAGGGGTCACAGTTTGAGGATAAAGGGGAAGCCTTTTAGGACCAAGATTAGGAAAAACTTCTTCACACAGAGAGTGGTGAATCTGTGGAATTCTCTGCCACAGGAAACAGTTGAGGCCAGTTCATTGGCTATATTTAAGAGGGAGTTAGATATGGCCCTTGTGGCTACGGGGGTCAGGGGGTATGGAGGGAAGGCTGGGGCAATGTTCTGAGTTGGATGATCAGCCATGATCATAATAAATGGCGGTGCAGGCTCGAAGGGCCGAATGGCCTACTCCTGCACCTATTTTCTATGTTTCTATGTTTCTACTTCTCCTGTCCATATTGATGATGCAAAGTTTGTCACCAGAGACTCAGCAATCATCTCCCTCGCTTCCCACAGTCGCTATGGGTATATTTCATCTGGTGCCAGTGACTTATCTAACTTAATGCTTTTCAAAAGCTCCAGCACATCCTCTTTCTTAATGTCTATCTGCGCAAGCATTTCAGTCCGATGTAAGTCATCCCTACAATTACCAAGTTCCATTTCCATGGTGAATACTCAACCAGAGTATTCATTAACTACCTCCGCTACCTCCTCCAATGATGATTGCACCTGATTGGCCCTATTCTCACATGGCTCATCCTCTTGTTCCTCACACATTTGTCAAATACCTTGGGATTTCCTTCATCCTGCTCACCGAGGCCTTCTCATGGGCTCTTCTAGCTCTCGTAATTTCATTCTGAAGCTCCTTCCTGGCAACTTTGCAATTTTCTCAAACTCTACCGGTACCAAGTTTCTTGAATCTTTCATAAGCTTTTCTTTTCTTCTTTACTACATTTTCCACATCCTTTGCTTCTTTTACCCGAACATCCTTTCCCTGCCTCAATGGAACATTCCAAAACAGAACAGCATGCAAATTTTCCCCAAACATTTTCCACAGTTTTGCCATGTATTTCCCTGAGAACATCTGCCCCTATTATGCCCTTAAGTTCCTGCCTAATAGCATCATACTTCCCCCTACCCCAATTAAATGTTTTCCCAAGTTGTCTGCTCCTATCCCTCTCCAGCACTATGGTAAAGGAGATAGAGTTGTGATCACTACCTCCAAAATGCTCTCCCTCCAAGAGATCTGATATGTGACCAGGTTCATTTCCAAATACCAGATCAAGTACAGCATCTCCTCTAGTTGTCTTATCTGCATATTCACTATTCAGTCAAGAGATCCCCGTGTGGCTGCGATGTTTGGAAATGGAGTCTCCATCTCACTCACTCGGCAATCCGAGGCTACTGCACTGCAACTGCTCATTTCAGGAAATAAACCTCTAAATGTACCGGGGATGCCAGATGGGAAATGGGGGCACAGAGCCGGTTCGGTGGGCGGAGGGACAGCGGTGGATGATACATTGGGAAAATGGCAGGATATGTGACACTGGAGGGGGTTTACAGGAGGGGAGAGGAAGGCAGGGTTAAGGCTTGGGAATGGGGAGCAGGGGAATGGGGGTGTGTTTAGTGATGGAGAAGAGGGAGTTGAGGAAGTGGTTGTTATTGTTATGGAGCAAGAAGTTGACATGGGGAGGGGGAGTGTGGTGGAGGATGTTCTGTTAAATTTTGTAAATCAGATGTTGTACAAATCATTGCCTATAGCTTTTCTTCCAGTTTTCCACTGGAGTTTATGTCATGTCATGATTTGAAATTTTATTCATTAAAAACAAAGAAAAGGAGAACATGAAGTGACTGGAGTTGATAAAACTGAGGGAAGCCATTCAGCCCATCTTAGTTCCCTCATCACTGTAGTGACTTCACCTGCGTCCAAGTACAACAAGAGGGTAATGCATCCCGGGACAAATATCGGAGAGATTTCCAGCCTGTAATATATGAGTGTAGCCCCACACGTACTGCTCATGTTCATGAGGGATTTCTCACAGTGGGAACACTGGGGTGCTGCACCTGAGAAAGATGTTCAGGAAAACACAGAGGCTCATTGGAAGAGTTTCTCAGAACCCTGTTGTACATCCCAGATCCAGATATTAGGGGAATGTTTCATAATGAGTGTCTCAATCCATATTTCAACATATTATCCTAATTCTCCCCACTCCATGTCCTATAAAACCGTAGGTACAGCAGCTTCTCCATTGCACACACAATCTCCCTTCAATGTCTCAGCTGAAATGCAGCAGCTCTGTTCCTCTGTACGACAGTGAACAGCCAAGTCAGCCTGAATTTCTGTTCTCACATCACTGAAAAGTGACTCAACAGCATCAGTGCCCTGGAACAGAACTCACTGTGGGGACCAAAGCCTTTGGCCTGCTCGGTGTTTAGCTGAAGGAAACTTTGTGCATCCTGCAGCATCCCCCATCAGAGAGTGTGGAGCTGTTGGTACAAGTACAGGTGACTCAGAACTGGAGATCGACCATGTACATGTTTTAATGTGATGTCAGCAGGAGAGAGCATTTTGAAAAAGTATGTCAATGCAGGAAAATACAACAGATACTGGGGTGAACACATTCGGAGTAGAAAACATTAAACAGTTACTAATCAATGCAAACCAAGAATAGAACAGAACAGCTATTTAGATGATGGGCACCAGCACCTGATTTGAGCAGAGTAAGTCCAAGAAACAGGCATTGCAGGAAGGCACACAGGACCAGATATTGAAGGAATACACTCCAGGAATAGACATTGGGGAAAACTATGAAGGACCAGACAATGGGAAAAATACCCCTCCACAGAACCAGAAATTGTGGTTAATTCTCAACTTTGTTCATGAGGGAATATGACAGAGATTGGGAATACACGACTGATCTTCAGGAAGGTTGTGATTCCCATGTATGAGAAACAATTTTAAAATCAGTTATTTGGAAGAATCTGGGAATCAGATTCCAAACCCCACATCTCAGGGATGCACCATGTCAGTCATATGGGAAAATATGTGCGGAGCAGATTTTAGAAACTGCACCCAAGATCACAGGTTGTAGGAGTTTCCCTGTGCCCATAACCTGGAGTGCAGAGCAGGTCATGAGGGTGCATGGCACTGAATCAGATACTGGGGATGTTATTGCAGGAAAAGGAGATGACAGTCTGTTTGTACACAGTGCAGGCAGCTTGTCAGAGCCAGCATCTGACCCTGTGCACTGTGGGGTGGGAGGGAGAAATGAGGCAGCAGATTGGAGGTTTGAAAAGTTTGAAATGAGCTGAGGGAAGATGGAAGGAGAGAGAGAGAAGCAGGAAGGACAAGGACAGAGAGGTCACAGTGTAAGAGGGAGAGACTCTCCAAGGCCAGGACGCCAGACTAATATCCAAATCTGTGCCATCTTCCTCACTGCCTCCTCTGCACCCGGTGTTCCAGACACTGGGAATCTCCCCGACTTTGTGAATGTGTGGCTCTCCAAAATCTGATCCAAGTATTCTTTAGCACAATACTGCATTTGAGGGCATTCCCACAGAGACGGACTGAGAATTATTCCTTTCAATCTCATCCAAATGACTGCTGTTACCTGGATGAAGGAAGCCTCTTATTGATGGGAATCGATCCCATATTCCTGAGTATTAGATGACAGCTGACACTAAAACAGATGGTATTGTAGGGGGTGAAGAAGGTTAGCAACAATTACAGTGGGATCTTGATCAGCTGGGTAGGTGAGATGAGGAATTACAAATAGAGTATTATTCAGATGAGGATGTCTCAGAGCGATTGCAGAACATTCTCAGTGAGGAGGGTGAGCAAACAGAAATGGTTGCACACATTGGATCAAATGACAATTGGAAGAAAAAATGGATGTACTGCTGTGCAGTGAATATAGGGAGAAAGAAAATGTGTTAAAATGGAAGACCCCAACAGTGGTCATCTCTGGATTATTCCCAGTACCATGTGCAGGTGAGGTTAAAAATTGAACTTATCATAGATTAGTACATTGCTGAAACCTTGCACAGGGAGCAGGAATTCAGTTCAGTTCAGCAATTCAAGAAGGGTTACAATTAAAAAATAAAATGTTGGGAACTACAGATGAGTACATCCAATATCTGTGGTAGGAAGCTAATATAACAGAGCAAAAACTGGTGAGAAATTAGAATGGGAAGATTTTAAAAACATAAGAAGACAAGGAGGCAAAACAAGGAGGCAAAACATCGAATACAAAAGTAAGTTAGCCAATAATATTGAAGAGGTTACCAAAAGATTCTGCAGATACATAAAGTGTAAAAGAGAGGCGAGAATGGATATCAGACCACTGGAAAACCAGGCTGGAGAGGTAGTAATCGGGGACAAGGAAATGATGGACAAACTGAACAAGTATTTTCCAAACAAACAACAGGAATTCTGCAGATGCTGGAAATTCAAGCAACACACATCAAAGTTGCTGGTGAACGCAGCAGGCCAGGCAGCATCTCCAGGAAGAGGTGCAGTTGACGTTTCAGGCCGAGACCCTTCGTCAGGACTAACTGAAGGAAGAGTGAGTAAGCGATTTGAAAGTTGGAGGGGGAGGGGGAGATCCAAAATGATAGGAGAAGACAGGAGGGGGAGGGATGGAGCCAAGAGCTGGACAGGTGATTGGCAAAAGGGATACGAGAGGATCATGGGACAGGAGGTCCCAGAAGAAAGACAAGGGCAGGGGGAACCCAGAGGATGGGCAAGGGGTATGTTCAGAGGGACAGAGGGAGAAAAAGGAGAGTGAGAGAAAGAATGTGTGTATAAAAATAAGTATCAGATGGGGTACAAGGGGGAGCTGGGGCATTAGCGTAAGTTAGAGAAGTCAATGTTCATGCTATCAGGTTGGAGGCTACCCAGACGGAATATAAGGTGTTGTTCCTCAAACCTGAGCGTGGCTTCATCTTTAGAGTAGAGGAGGCCGTGGATAGACATGTCAGAAAGGGAATGGGATGTGGAATTAAAACGTGTGGCCACTGGGAGATCCTGCTTTCTCTGGCGGACAGAGCGTAGGTGTTCAGCAAAGCAGTCTCCCAGTCTGCGTTGGGTCTCGCCAATATATAAAAGGCCACATCGGGAGCACCGGACGCAGTATATCACCCCAGTCGACTCACAGGTGAAGTCACAGAGGACCTCATCCATTTCCTCCGTCCAACGCGACACTACTTTTGACACCGTGACCTCCCGCTTCAGTTTCTCTTTGTAAGGTGGGAGGAGGAGTATGGCCTGATGGTCCGATTTTCTGAAGTGAGGTCCTGGGACGGAACGGTAGGCATCCTTGACCGCTGTGTAGCAGTGGTCAAGTATATTCGGGCCTCTAGTGGGGCAGGAGACATGCTGGGATAACTTTGGCAGTGCCTTTCTGAGGTTGGCCCGGTTAAAGTCCCCGGCTGTAATGAGCAAAGCCTCCGGATACCTGGTCTCAAGTTCACTGATGTTGGCATACAGTATGTTCAGAGCACACTCCACGCCCGCCTGGGGGGAAATGTAGACTGCTGTCAGTGTGACCGAGGTGAATTCCCGTGGCAGATAGTAGGGACGACAGTTCACCGACAGGTGTTCCAGGTCCGGGCTGCAGGAGCTTGTCAGTGCCACTGTGTCCGATCACCACCCAGTGTTGATCAGTAGGCAGACACCACCTCCCCTCACCTTGCCCAAAGACGCCGTGCGGTCCATCCGATGGACCAAAAAATCCCTCCAGTCAGATGGCACAGTCGGGCGTGGCAGGGGAGAGGCAGGTCTCAGTGAAACAGAATACACAGCAGTTCCTCATCTCCCTGCAGTAGGTGAATCTCCCTTTAAGATCATCCACCTTGTTCTCTATGGCTTGCACATTAGCTGGCTGGATGGTGGGCACAGGGACTGTGAAGCCCCTCAGCTTCAATCTGACCAGCAGCCCAGCTCTTTTCCCACGCTTCCTCAGTAAATAGTGCATCTTTCCAGGTTTCCGTCGATGCAGTGTATTGTTGTCAGCTCTTTGAGATAGGTGGACACATCCCGCGGGGATCGATCGGCTGGTCGCGTCGTTGGACACTCCAGGTCGGGCCGAGTGGGGGAGTCTTCGCTGTCACTTCCAGCTGCCGGGGGCCTGGGCTGTCGATTGGGTCGGACCCAGAAGCCGACACTTAATCCCGGATGGCCGGGCTCCTGGCTGAAACAAGTCTGTAAACCGAGTCACAGTTGCGGAGGCCTCCACTCCAGCCGAGCCTCGGGCTCGATTTCCGAGGTTGGCGGTGGAGGTCTCATCTTCCAGCAGCTGTGGATGGCCACCGATGGGGCTTTACGGTGGTCGCTCCGGGGAAGCGTCTGGGGCACCTTGAGGTCTCCGCCGTCACTTCTGTGTGGTCGTCTGCTCCGGAGAGGTGCTGGTCGGAATGGGCCGTGTCTCCAAGCGCTCCGGCACGGTAGCAGACCGCGGGTCTCCGGGAATGTGGTCGGGTCCAGGTACAGTCCGGAGTTTAAGAAGCAGTTGTGGCGCGGTGGTCTCCATCTGGGTCAGTAGCTTCGCCAGAGTGCTGTTGATCTTTATCAATTGGAGTTTTAGAAGGGTTTCTCGGTTACAGGACAGTGGAGCGGGCAGTTTGCTCCGGAGAGCTGACGCAAAGTCGCCGGTTACCGGCGCCATCTTCGACAAACTGCGGAGGACTGAAAGAAGGGTCGTAAATTTAGTTGGCTCCAACTTGGGTATGAGCCTACAACGTACCCAGGACATCTTCAAGGTGTGGTGTCTCAGAAAGACGGCGTCCATTGTTAAGGACACCCAGCACCCAGGGCATTCCCTTTTCTCACTTTTACCATCAGTGGGAGGTACAGAAGCCTGAAGGCTCACACTCAGCGATTCAGGAACAGCTTCTTCTCCTCTACCATCCGATTCCTAAATGGACATTGAACCCTCGAACACTCCCTCACTTGGTTAATATATATTATTTCTGTTTTTGTATGATTTTTAATCTATTCAATATACATACACTGAAATTTATTTATTCATTACGACCCGGATCTGGGCCGTACCCTCCAAATATCCGGTCCTGCCTCTCGGATTTTTTGCACTACCTTACTTTCCATTTTCTATTTATGATTTATAATTTAAATTTTTAATATTTACTATCAATTTGTACTCCAGGGAGTGGGAAGTGCAGAATCAAATATCGCTGTGATGATTGTGTGTTCTAGTATTAATTATTTGGTGACAATAAAGTATAAAGTATTTATTTTTTCTTTTATATTATGTATTGCATTGAACTGCTGCGGCTAAGTCAATAAATTTCACGACACATGCCGGTGATAATAAACCTGATTCTAATTCTGATTCTGGATGTTGAACTGACCGATGAATCAATGGGATTGGGAGTAGTGACTGATACCGTCACAGTCCTCCGGATACTGGACGGTCTTAGCAGTCCTGATAGTTGCAGCCTGGGACATTCAATCGTGCCCACAGAACCTCGTCTCTGTCCCGCTGTCTGAGGAATCTCCTATCATCACTGCATTCCTCTTCACCTCTCTGCTTTTCTGCGCCCCATCACCAGATCAGTGCCAGAGACCCGATCACTCTGGCTCCCCACTGGCAGGTCAGCCCCGCAATATTATCTGAAGTTAAATACTTATTATTGAGGGGAACAGCCACGGGTGTTCTCTGCAGAAGCTGTCCATTTCCCCTTCTTCGCCTGACATTCACCCAGTTATTTGTCTTCCTCATACTAAGGGTAACTACCTCCTTGTACCTCCTGTCGATCACCTCCTCATTCTCCCGTATGAGTTGAAGATCATTGAGCTGCAGCTCTAATTCCTTAATACATTCTCTCAGTTGCTGCAACTCGGTGCACCTGGAGCAGATGTGTTCACCTGGGAGACTGGAGTCTCCCAGACTTCCCACATCCCACACAGAGTGCAAAACACTGCCCCTGGAGCCATTCCTACTAACCTACTATGCCCTAATAGATGAGGAATGAACGAATGAGAACAGAAAGAGAGAAACTTATGGTCTTATGGAAGGTGGAGCAGGACTAAACAGAGGAAATCCATGAGACGTAATCTCTCACACACAGAGCCTTGCTCACTAATCCTAATCTACCCCAAGGCCATTTGGCCCATTGAGTCTGTTTCGCCATTTTATCCTGGCTGATCCATTTTCCCTCTCAGCCCCAATTGTCTGTCTGCTACCCATATCTCTTCATACCCTGATTAATCAAGAATCTATCAACCTCTACCTTGAATATGCCGAGACTTGGCCTCCGCAGCCGCCTGTGGCAGTGAATTCATCTTCTAAAATAAACCCCTATTTTCTGAGGCTGTATCATCTGGTCCTAGACTCTCCGGTCATGGGAAACATCCTCTCCACATCCACTCTTAAAACGGCTTTTCAACATTTGATCGGTTTCAATAGGTCACCCCTCATTCTTCTGAATTCCAGTGAGCACGTGAAATGCTCATCATGTGACGAGCCTTTCAATCCCAGAATCATTTTTGAGAATCTCCTGTGAACCCTCCACTATGTCAGCACATTTTTTCTCAGATAAGGGGCCCAAAATTGCTCACAGTACTCTGTTAGGCCTCGCCAGTGCTTTGTAAAGCCTCAACATTACATCCTTGCTTTTATCTTGTAGTCCTCTTCAAATGAATGCTGACATCACTTTTTCCTTCCTCACCACCCACTCAACCTGCAAATTAACCTTTAGGGAAGCCCACACAATGACTCCCAAGTTCACTTGCACCTCAGATTTTTGAATTTTCTGTCCATTTAGAAACTTGTCTGTCCTTTTATTTCTTCTAGCAAAGTGCATGACTGTTCAATACCGAACGTTGTATTCCATCTGCCAGTTCATTGCCCATTCTACCAATCTGGCTTCGTCCTTCTGTAGCCTCTGTACTTCCTCAAAACTACCTGCCCCTCCACCCATCTTGTATCACGTGCAGACATTGCAACAAAGCCACCAATCCTGTCATCCAAGACTCTGACATTTCATGTTAAAGGGAGCAGTCCCACCACTAGTCATCGGCAGCCAAACAGAAAAGGCTCCCTTTATTCCCATTCTTTGCCTCATATCAATCAGCCACTTTATCCATGCCAGTGTCTTTGCTGTAATATCTTGATCGCTTAACTTGTTAAGCAGCCTCATGTGCAGCAACTTGTCAGAGGCCTTCTGAAAATCCAAGTACACAATATCCACCAATTCTTCTTTGTCTATTCCACTTGATATTTCTTCAAAGAATTCCAACAGATTTCTAAGGCAAGGTGTTCCTTGAGAAAACCATGCTGACTACAGCCTATTTTGTCAAGTGCCTCCAAGTATCTGGAAACCACAACCTTAGCAATCGACTCCAACTTCTTCCCAAGCCCTGAGGTCAGAATAACTGGCCTACAATTTCCTTTCTTCTGCCTCTTTGCTTCTTGAAAAGTGGAGTGACTTTTGGAAATTTCCAGTCTTCCAGAATTATTCCAGAATCTATTGATTCGTGAAAGATCGTTACTCATGCCTCCACAGTCTCTTCAGCCAAGTAACGGGAGCATCACCCACTCCTGCTCCCGACACTCTCGAAGTTCCACCATACTGCTCGTGCCTTCCACAGTGAAGACTGATGGAAAATATTTGCAACACACATCAAAGATGCTGCTGAACGCAGCAGGCCAGGCAGTATCTCTAGGAAGAGGTGCAGTCGAAGTTTCAGGCCGAGACCCTTCGTCAGGACTAACTGAAGGAAGAGTGAGTAAGAAATTTGAAAGTGGGAGGGAGAGGGGGAGACCCAAAATGATAGGAGAAGACAGGAGGGGGAGGGATGGAGCCAGGAGCTGGACAGGTGATTGGCAAAAGGGATACGAGAGGGTCATGGGACAGGAGGTCAGGGAAGAAAGACAGGTCGGGGGGGGGGACCCAGAGGATGGGCAAGGGGTATGTTCAGAGGGACAGAGGGAGAAAAAGGAGAGTGAGAGAAAGAATGTGTGTATAAAAATAAGTAACAGATGGGGTACGAGGGGGAGGTGGGGCATTAGCGGAAGTTAGAGAAGTCGATGTTCATGCCATCAGAACAACAGGAATTCTGCAGATGCTGTAAATTTGAGCAACACACATCAAAGCTGCTGGTAACAACAGGAATTCTGCAGGTGCTGTAAATTTAAGCAACACACATCAAAGTTGCTGGTAACAACAGGAATTCTGCAGATGCTGTAAATTTAAGCAACACACATCAAAGTTGCTGCGTCCGATGCTCCCGATGTGGCCTCTTATATATTGGCGAGACCCGACGCAGACTGGGAGACCGCTTTGCTGAACACCTACGCTCCGTCCGCCAGAGATAGCGGGATCTCCCAGTGGCCACACATTTTAATTCCACATCCCATTCCCATTCTGACATGTCTATCCACGGCCTCCTCTACTGTAACGATGAAGCCACACTCAAGTTGGAGGAACAACACCTTATATTCCGTCTGGGTAGCCTCCAACCTGATGGCATGAACATCGACTTCTCTAACTTCCGCTAATGCCCCACCTCCCCCTCGTACCCCATCTGTTACTTATTTTTATACACACATTCTTTCTCTCACTCTCCTTTTTCTCCCTCTGTCCCTCTGAATATACCCCTTGCCCATGCTCTGGGTTCCACCCGCCTTCTTTCTTCCCGAACCTCCTGTCGCATGATCCTCTCGTATCCCTTTTGCCAATCACCCGTCCAGCTCCTGGCTCCATCCCTCCCCCTCCTATCATTTTGGATCTCCCCCTCCCACTTTCAAATCTCTTACTCACTCTTCCTTCAGTTAGTCCTGACGAAGGGTCTCGGCCTGAAACGTCGACTACACCTCTTCCTAGAGATGCTGCCTGGCCTGCTGCGTTCACCAGCAACTTTGAAAAGTATTCTGAAGGCAAGGTGACTCAGCCATGCTGAACAAGGAAAGTCAAGGCCAACATAAAACTAAAGAGAGGGCATATAACTGAGCAGAAGTTATTGGGAAGTTAGTGTTATAAGCTGGGCATGGATGGCGGACCCAAAATCAAGACAGAGACCAGGTTTATCGAGTTAGGAAGGTGAGTAAGGAAGAGACAATGCTTGAAATTGACACAGGCACTGGATGAGTCTAGGGTTCAGGGCCAGGGCTGCGACTTGGACTAGAAACACAGGACCCGGACAGGGAACTAGGAACAAGGAGCCTGGACTAGAAACACGGAACTCCGGAACCAGAACCTGGACAAGGACCCGGATCCTGGGTCTTGGTTTGGACTTGGACTCAGAACTGGAACCCGGGTCTGGGCTAGGACTCGGGACTAGGATCTTGGTAAGGACAGGACGTGGCTACAGGTCAGGACAAGGTACCCCACCGGTGGGTGAGGAACCCCTGGGCTGGCTGAGGAACCAGAACTAGTTGAGGACACAAAGCTCAGATTTGGACCAGGCTTGGTCTTGGAACACAGAACCTTGGACTTCAACTGGACACTCAGAGCCTTGGACTTGGGGTACTCCAGGGCAGGACGTGGCTCTTGGACTAGGTCTGGCTCGGCTCTTGGACTCGGCTTTGTTAGGCTCTGGGAAGCGGGGCCGGGACCCTTTCTGGGATGCGGGGCTGGGACCCTTTCTGCTGAGGATACTTGCCAAGGGAACTGCCGAGGTAAACTGCCAGGGGACTCCTGGACTGGACGAGAACACGAAGCCTAGACTTGGACAGGACTGGAAAACAGCGCATGGAACTTGGAACACAGAACACAGACCCGGGACCCCTCCTTGGGAACAGTACCTAGGGCCGGGACTCTTCTTTGACACAGACACTAAACACGGGGACACAAAGAGATAGTTCCACACTGAACAATAAATAGTTCCTTATCTTGGCATGGCAAGGCTCCGGTCTCACTCCGGCAGTTGAACTCGACGGGGATGCAGGCAGGGCTTCAGAAGGAAGGGGGAGGGAACAGTCCAGCAGGGAATTCTTGGTTTGAGAGGTATTTATGTGCCACCTCAAAAGGAGAATCAGGTGCCTCAGTTAAGGCACCCAATAGAACTGGGGAAAACAGGGAAAACCCGGAATATGGATCGATTGACCAGACCGTGAACTGGAATGCAGACTTCACGGACAAAGGCCATGACAGCTGGAGGAATGGGAAGCTTTTGAGAACCAGCATAAGATAACTGAAAAAGTCTGTAAGAAGGTAAAGGTGGAATACAAAAGTTAGATAGCCAATAATATTAATGAGGATACCAACAGTCTCTTCAGATATATGAAGTGTAAAAGAGAGGTGAGAGGTCATATCGGCCCACTGGAAAACGATGCTGGGAGGGTGGTAATGAGGGACAAGGAAATGGCCGAAGAACTGAATAAATACATTTCATCAGTCTTCACTGTGGAAGACACAATCAGCATGGTAGAAGTGCCAGGTGTCAGGGGTCATGAAGTGTGCTACCATTACCATGGAGAAGATTCTTGAGAAACTGAGGTAGATGAGTCACCTGGAGCAGATGGTGCACACCACAACATTCAGAAAGAGGTGGCTGAAGACAATATAGAGGCATTAGTAATGATCTTTCAAGAAGCACTGGATTCTGGAATGGAGGACTAGAAAATTGCAAATGTCACTCCACTCTTCAAGAAGGGAGAGAGACAGAAGAAAGGAAATTATTGGCGAGTATGTCATGGGGAGGGGCAGGTAGTTTTTAGGGAGGCTACAGAAAGACTGAAGCAGATTAGCAGACTGGGCAAAGAACTGACAGATGGAATACAGTGTTAGCAATTGTATGGTCATGCTCTTTTGTCGAAGAAATTAAAGCTTTAACTATTGACTGAGTGGACAGAAAATACAAAACTCTGAGGCACAAAGGAATTGAGAGCCCTTGAGCGGGATTCTCTGAAGTTTAATTTGCAAGTTGAGTCTGTGGTGAGGAAGGTAAATGAGATGTTAGTATTTATTTCCAGAGAATTGGAATATTAAAACAAGGATGTTATGTTGAGATGTTATAAAACACTGTTGAGGCCTCACTTCATCTTCCATCAGATTTTATTATCTTCAGCCTTTTGTCACTCCCACCCATCACCTACCAGGGGGCACAGTTTTCAGGACAGAGTTAAAAGATTTGATGGGAACAGAAGGAACAAGTTTTTCAACCAGAGGACGGTCTGCATATGGAATCAGCTGTCTGATGATGTGGGTGAGGCAGCTACAAGAACAACACTAAAAAAACACTTGGACAAGTACATGAATTGATAGGATTCAGAGCAGGGGTTCCTAACCTTCGGTACATGGACCCCTTGCTTAATGGTATCGGTCAATGGCATAAAAGGGTTGGGAACACTTGTTTTACAGGGATGTGGGGTACACACTGGTAAATGGGCAACTTTGATGCGAAACTTGGTCCAGATTGACCAGTTGGGCCAAGAGTCCTATTTCCATGCTCTATGGCTCTGCATGAGATGTTCCAGTTTGTGAAGTCAAACCAGGCAAAGTTTTTCACAGTAAACAGCCGGGTCCTGGGGGTGCCGATATTCTCCAGGGGAGCCAACACCTTGACAGCATTAAAATTGATTTCTTCAGCATCCAATAACTGCTCCCCTCCTCTGTCCCTTACCTCCCACCTCCTAATCTCCCTGACCCACAACACCGTCTCTTTCTCATCCTCCACCCTCTGTATCGTTCTGGTCATACCATGGGCTCTTAAGTTGGTAAGCAGCCTCATGTGTGGCACCTTGTCAAAGGCCTTCTGAAAGTCCAAAATTCAAAGTAAATTTATTATCAGAGTACATAGATGCTGCTATATACTACCCTGAGATTTATTTTAGACCATAAGACATAGGAGCAAAATTAGGCCATTTGGCCCATCTAGTCTGCTCCACCGTTCAATTATGGCTGATCCTTTTTTTATCTCCTCCTCAACCTCAGTTCCCAGCCTTCTCCCCACAACCTTTGATATCATGTCCAGTCAAGAACCTATCAATCTCTGCCTTAAATACACACAAAGTTCTGGCCTCCACAGCTGCATGTGGCAACAAATTCCACAGATTCATCACCCTCTGGCTGAAGAAATTTTTCCGCATCTCTATTTTGAATGGACGCTCTTCTATCCTGAAGCTGTGCTCTCTTGTCCTAGACTCTCCCACCATGGGAAACAACCCTTCCACATCTACTCTGTCTAGGCCTTTCAATTTTCAACTGGTTCCAATGAGATTCCCCCTCATCCTTCTGAATTCCAGCGAGTACAGACACAGAAGCATCAAATGCTCCTCATATTATGACACTTTCATTCCTGGAATCATCCTTGTGAACCTCCTCTAGACCCTCTTCAATGCCAGCACATCTCTTCTAAGATGAGGAGCCCAAAACTGTACACAATATTCAAGGTGAGGCCTCACCAGTGCCTTATAATGCCTCAGCATCACATCCCTGCTCTTGTATTCTGGACCTCTCGAAATGAATGTTAACATTGCATTTGCCTTCCTCACCACTGAATCATCCTGGCGGAGAAACTCACCTGGTCCCTCAACACCAGCTCCATAGCAAAGAAAGCCCAGCAGCGTCTCTACTTTCTGCGAAGGCTGAGAAAAGTCCATCTCCCAACCCCCATCCTCACCACATTCTACAGAGGTTGTATTGAGAGCATCCTGAGCAGCTGCATCACTACCTGGTTCAGAAATTGCATCATCTCGGATCGCAAGACCCTGCAGCGGATAGTGAGGTCAGCTGAGAAGATCATCAGGGTCTCCCTTCCCACCATTACAGACATTTACACCACGCGCTGCATCCGTAAAGTAAACACCATTATGAAGGACCACATGCACCCCTCATACAAACTCTTCTCCCTTCTGTAATCTGGCAAAAGGCACCGAAGCGTTCAGGCTCTCACGACCAGACTATGTAACAGTTTCTTCCCCCAAGCCATCAGACTCCTCAATACCCAGAGCCTGGACTGGCACCAACCTACTGCCCTCTACTGTGCCTATTGTCTTGTTTATTATTTATTGTAATGCCTGCACTGTTTTGTGCACTTTATGCAGTCCTGGGTAGGTCTGTAGTCTAATGTAGTTTTTGCATTGTTTTACGTAGTTCACTGCAGTTTTTGTATTGTTTGGTGTAGCACCATGGTCCTGAAAAACGTTGTCTTGTTTTAACTGTGTACTGTACCAGCAGTTATGGTCGAAATGACAATAAAAAGTGACGATTTGACTTGAAAGTTTACCTATATATTTTGGAAGGACTAACCAAAATAGGACATACATGGTAAATGGTACGGCACTGAAGAATCCAGTAGAACAGAGTGATCCAGGAATAATGGTGCATAGTTCCCTGAAGGTAGAATCTCATGTGGATAGGGTGGTGAATAAAGCTTTTGGTATGCTGGCCTTTATAAATCAGAGCATTGAGTATAGGAGATGGGATGAAATGTTAAATTGTACAAGGCATTGGTAAGGCCAAATTTGGAGTCTTGTGTACAGTTCTGGTCCCCGAATCACAGAAAGGATGTCAACAAAATGGAGAGGGTCCAGAGAAGAGTTAGTAGAATGTTACCTGGGTTTCAGCACCTGAGTTACAGAGAAAGGCTGGACAAGTTAGGTGTTTATTCTTTGGAGCGTAGAAGGTTGAGGGGGGACTTGATAGAGGTATTTAAAATTATGAGTGGGACAGATAGAGTTGACGTGGATAAGCTTTTTCCATTGAGAGTAGGAGAGATTCAAACAAGAGGACATGAGTTGAGAGTTGGGGGCAAAAGTTTAGGGGTAACACAAAGGGGAATTTCTTTACTCAGAGAGTGGTGGCTGTGTGGAATGAGCTTCCAGTAGAAGTGGTAGAGGCAGGTTCGATATTGTCATTTAAAGAAAAATTGGATAGGTATATGGACAGCAAAAGGAAAGGTTTATGGGCTGAGCGCAGGTCGGTGGGACGAGGTGAGAGTAAGCATTCAGCACGGGGTAGAAGGGCCGAGATGGCCTGTTTCAGTGCTGTAATTGTTATATGGTTATAGGGTCTTCTGCAAAAGGCCTCGCAAGTCTCTTTCATCTCAGATTTTTGGATTTTGTCCCTGCTTAGAAAATACTCCACTCATTTATTTCTACTACCAAAGTGCATGATCATTCATTTTCCAACATTATATTTCATTTGCCACTTTCTCGCCCATTCTCCAACTCCATCTGTCCTTCTGCATCATACCCATTTCCTCAACACTACCTGTTCCTCCACCAGTCTTTGTATCATCTGCAAACTTGGCAACAAAGCCATCTGTTTCATTATCTAAATCATTTATGTACAGCATAAAAAATGTGGGTCCAACGCTGCCCCTGCGGAATACCAATAGTCACTGGCAGCCAACCAGCCAAGGATCCTTCTATTTCCACTCGCTGACTTCTTCCAATCAGCCAATCCTCCACCCATCCCAGTAACGTTCCTGAAATACCATGGGCTCTTAACTTGCTAAGCAGCCTTATGTGTGGCACCTTGTCAAAGGCCTTCTGAAAGTCCAAATATACAACATCCACTACATCCCCTTTATCGATCCTACTTGTAATCTCCTCAAATAATTCCGACAGGTTCGTCAGGCAGGGTTTTCCCTGATGGAAACCACGCTGACTTTGTCCTATCTTGTCCTGGGTCACCGAGTACTCCGTCACCTCGTCCTAACAATTGACTCGAACATCTTCCCAATCATTGAGGTCAGTCTAACTTGTCTATAATTTCCTTTCTGCTGCCTTCCTCCTTTCTTAAAGAGTGGAATGACATTTGCAATTTTCCAGTCCTCTGGCACCATGCCAGAGTCCAATGATTTTGAAAGGATCATTTCCACTGTCACCACAATCTCTACTGCTCTCTCTTTCAGAACGCCAGGGTGCAGTTTCTCTGGTCTGGGTGACTTATGATCTTTTAGGTCTTCAGCCTTCTCTCTTGTAATAGTTAACAGCACCCACTTCTCTTCCTTCCCACACTACAACATCAGGCATGCTGCTAGTGTCTTCCACAGTGAAGACTGATGCAAAATATTCATTTAATTCATCTGCCATCTCCTTGTTCCCCATTTATTATTTCTCCTGCCTCATTTGGTAGCGGTCCTATATCCACTCTCATTTCTCTTTTAATTTCTACATACTACAAAAAGCTTTCGCTATCCACTTTGATATTACTGTTAGCTTGCTTTTATATTTTATCTTTTCCCTTCTAATGATTCTTTTCGTTGTTCTCTGTAGGTTTTTAAAAACTTCTCAATCCTCTGTCTTCCCAATCATTTCGCTTTGTTGTATGCCCTCTCTTTTGTTTTTACATCAGCTTTGAATTCCCTCGTCAGCCACAGTTGTACTATTTTACCATTTGAGTATTTCTTCATATTTGGAATACACATGTCCTGCACCTTCCTCATTTTTCCCAGAAACACATGACATTGCTGCTCTGCTGACATCCCTGCTCGCAGATCCTTCCAATTTACTTTGGTGAACTCCTCAAACCACTGTAATTTCCCCTACTCCACTGAAATATTGCTATGTCAGACTTTACTTTCTCCCTATCCAATTTCAAGTTGATTTCAATCACATTGTTATCACTAGTTCCTAAGGGTTCTTTACCTTAAACTCCCTGATCTCCTCCGGTTCAGAATCAGAATCAGAATCAGGTTTGTTATCACCAGCATGTGACGTGAAACTTGTTATCCTCACAGCAGCAGTTCAATGCAATACATAATCCAGCAGAGAGAAAAATATAATAATAAATAAAATAAAACATAATAAACAAACAAGTAAATCAATTATCTATATTGAATAGATTATTAAAAAATGTGCAAAAACAAAAATACTGTATATGAAAAACGTGAGGTAGTGTCCAAAGCTTCAACGTCCATTTAGGAATCGGATGGCAGAGTGGAAGAAGCTGTTCCTGATCGCTGAGTGTGCGCCTTCAGGCTTCTGTTTCTCCTACCTGATGATAGCTGCTCCGGCCTATGGTCAGGCCACACTTAGATCCCCTCCAGTTTGCCTACCAGCCCTTTCTTGGAGTTGAGGATGCCATCGTCGACCTGCTGAACCGTGTCTACGCCCACCTGGACAAGCCAGCGAGCACTGTGAGGGTCATGTTTTTTGACTTCTCCAGTGCGTTCAACACCATCTGCCCTGCTCTACTGGGGGAGAAGCTGACAGCGATGCAGGTGGATGCTTCCCTGGTATCATGGATTCTTGATTAGCTGACTGGCAGACCACAGTACGTGTGCTTGCAACAATGTGTGTCCAACAGGGTGATCAGCAGCACTGGGGCTCCACAGGGGACTGTCTTGTCTCCCTTTCTCTTCAGCATTTATACCTCGGACTTCAACTACTGCACAGAGTCTTGTCATCCACAGAAGTTTTCGGATGACTCTGCCATAGTTGGATGCATCAGCAAGGGAGATGAGGTTGAGTACAGGTCTACGGTAGGAAACTTCGTCACATGGTGTGAGCAGAATTATCTGCAGCTTAATGTGAAAAAGACTAAGAAGCTGGTGGCAGACCTGAGGAGAGATAAGGTACCGGTGACCCCTGTTTCCATCCAGGGGGTCAGAGTGAACATGGTGGGGGATTACAAATACCTGGGGATACGAATTGACAATAAACTGGACCGGTCTAAGAACACTGAGGCTGTCTACAAGAAGGGTCAGTGCCGTCTCTATTTCCTGAGGAGACTGAGGTCCTTTAATATCTGCCGGACGATGCTGAGGATGTTCTACGAGTCTGTGGTGGCCAGTGCTATCATGTTTGCTGTTGTGTGCTGGGGCAGCAGGCTGAGGGTAGCAGACACCAACAGAATCAACAAACTCTTTCGTAAGGCCAGTGATGTTGTGGGGATGGAACTGGACTCTCTCACAGTGGTATCTGAAAAGAGGATGCTGTCTAAGTTGCGCGCCATCTTGGTCAATGTCTCCAATCCACTACATAATGTAGAGTACATTCAGCCAGAGACTCATTCCTCCGAGATGCAGCACAGGGCATCACAGGAAGTCATTCATGCCTGTGGCCATCAAACTTTACAACTCCTCCCTTGGAGGGTTAGACACCGTGAGCCGATAGGCTGGTCCTGGACATTTAATAATTTACTGGCATAATTTACATATTACTATTTAACTATTTATGGTTCTATTACTATTTATTATTTATGGTGCATCTGTAATGAAAACCAATTTCCCCCGGGATCAATAAAGTATGACTATGACAATGACAATGACTATGACTCTGATCACAGTGAGAAAAGTGCAAGCCCTGGGTGCTGCAGGTCTTTAATAATGGACGCTGCCTTCCTGAGACACCACGGAACAACTATAGAAACTTTTGCAAACACGAGGAAATCTGCAGATGCTGGAAATTCAAGCAACACACACAAAACATGCTGGTGAACGCAGCAGACCAGGCAGCATCAATAGGAAGAGGTACAGTCGACGTTTTGGGCTGAGACCCTTCGTCAGGGCTAACTGAAAGAAGAGATAGTGAGAGATTTGAAAGTGGGAGGAGGGGGAGATCCGAAATAATAGGAGAAGACAGGAGGGGGAGGGATTGAGCTGAGAGCTGGAAAGTTGATTGGCAAAAGGGATACGAGGCTGGAGAAGGGAGAGGATCAGGGGACGGGAGGCCTAGGGAGAAAGAAAGGGGAGGGGAGCCCAGAGGATGGGCAAGGCTGTCCACCAGAGAAAGCAGGATCTCCCAGTGGCCACACATTTTAATTCCACGTCCCATTCTCATTCTGATATGTCTATCCACGGCCTCCTTTACTATCAAGATGAAGCCACACTCAGGTTGGAGGAACAACACCTTATATTCCATCTGGGTAGCTTCCAACCTGATGGCATGAACATTGACTTCTCTAACTTCCGTTAATGCCCTACCTCCATCCCTTATTTGTTTGCTTGTTTATTTATTACTTATTTTTTTCCTCTCTCTTTTTTCTCCCTCTGTCCCTCTCACTATAACTGCTTGCCCTCAGATAAATTCGACCTCAGATACTTGCTTGTGCATGAATGTAGTCCAGAGTCACTGGGAATTAACATTTGTTTTATGTGCATGGAGTGTGGATGTGAAGATGGAGGTATTTGAAAATTATATGTCATTCAAAGGGAGCATTCTAAATAACATTGTATCTACAGCATTGTCCTGCTGTTACGTTTCATATTTAGCATATAAAAATGTCATGTAATATTGGATCAGGCAGGCCTCTTCTTCCAAGAGTGTCTGGAGTATGATCTCCGCTGCTTGTTTTGCTGAATAAAGACTTCTATCACCACCAGCTTCACTGTCTCTCTGGTGACTTCGTTCACAGTAACAACAAGGGCTTTATCTGTGATGATCTAGTCTGTATCCATGCATTTTTGTAGGCTTTTCTATTCAAGGGTGTTTCCTATACCAGTCCGTGACACAACCCACACACTCATCCCACTGGTTTCCGTCCCCACTACTCCCCTCTGCCCTCCGCACCTCCCTCCCTTTAGTTCATGCTCCACCGTCCTCTCCCATCAGATTCCATTATCTTCAGCCTTTTGCCACTATTCCATTCCCCATCTGCCCGTCCACCCGCTCACCTGGCGGCCCCTATCACCTGACAGCACCTGCTCTACCCCTTCCCTCGCCTCTTTACCCCGGTCACCTCCCCTCTGTCTTTCAGTCCACATGAAAGGTCTCAACCCTACTTCGTCTCCAGTTCCGCTCGAGATAGAGCTTATTCTACGCGCAAGGGCGTTTGGGTATCTAAATCCTCCATTTCATTATTTGGAAGACAATCGCAACTGCCATGAAACATCGTTTTCTTTTTTCAAAACATCACAACGTGTGACCATCAAATGGGAAGTTCGCTCCCAATGTTCACCGAGGCTTCAGAGATACCGTACGGAAATAATAATTTATACGGCAATGACCGGTAAACATCACCATTCAGCGCAGGCGTAAAACTGCTATGCTTTTGTTCCAAAAGTTTTCAGTGTTTAATCATAAAATTTATAACCTCCAAAATTTTACTGCTTTGATGATCCATCCACTTTAATTTTGTGAACTAAATAGACCTTTACGAAATTTTTTATGCGATTCGATCGCTGCGCGTTTAAAAAAAATTCGACCAATGGTAGAGCAAGTGGTATGACGGCTCTGCGCGCAAACCAATGGGTGGGAACGTGCGGACCTCGAAGCAACCAATAGCGACAGGCGGTCTGCATGTTTCTCTAATCCCGTGAAAGATGGGTGGGAAGACCGTCGGTCCTTTTAACCAATGGCGGCAAGGATAGAAACCGGAAGGTGGGACGTCTGGTTCACTAAATCTTCCTGATATTTACTTTGTTTATTCCCTTCTCATAATTCTTCTTTCGGCAAACAGCCTATGGTGGGAATGGCCTGTGTATGTTTACATCCCGACACTCTCGCAAACATCCTTTTTAAGGTGCATTACCGCCCCTTCTGAACTGGACTGTGGGTCAACGTGTCATGACCCACATATTTATATTTGACCCCATATCTATATATCATTTTATATAAAAAGATCTGTGCACTGAAGTAACAGAACTATTATTTTGAGCAATAATCCTCTGATCCTTTCTGCAAAATACTGTTAATGTTAAATCGTATTGAGATAACTTTTAAATCGTCCATCCCCTCTTGATTATGTCTTGTTGATTACAATATTCACACCTCCCATTGTTGTGTTTCTTTATGAAAAACAATGTACTTTAACCCTGTGTGCCCAAACCTCATTCTCGATATTATCACTCCTCCCTCCTACTCTTTCCTGCATTCCTAAACTACCCCACTTCTCTCTGGATACTATTTTAAGTTGAAATAAGGTTTGTATTATACCACATACAACCTCTAGTTTTCCCACTGAATGTACATCTTTTAGACTCCGGATTGTTATGCTTGAATCAGACAATATTACAACTCGCATGGTCTCACTTTCTCCACCCACTGCAAAGCCAATAGTCCAGCTGTCACTTCACCTGTGTACACTGAGAAATCATTGTTTATCCTCTCCTGCTTCTCATGTTAAAATCAGGCACTACCAATCCTACCCCTAATCTACCACAGTATTACCTTTTTTGAAACATGTGTAAATTTGTAAATATCCATAATTAATATTATTTACATAACATTCAACTATATCTTGATTTAAGTTGACTTCTCTACTTTTCCATCTCTTTCTGAATAATTTAGGATCCATCTCTGGTGCTTCACACAGTCATGGAGACAGCCCAGGAAAAGGCACTGTATCACTTGGGGCCTTGTTACTAATTCCTGTCCTTTTTGCTTTTCCTTCAATCGGCCGTGCAAAATTTCTGAATTTCCTTCTTTCCTTTTCCCAGCATCGATCTAAAAGCTGTTTACTTGGATGATGTTCTCCAGTCCCTTGTATGTTCACCCAATATGTCAACACAAGCTGTGATCTTCTCAGTTGCAGAGGTGTCTCTCCCAACTCCACCTGCATTGCCACCACTGGTGTTGTCCTCATTGCTCCACAGATTAACCTTACTTTCTTTCTTTTGGTTATTATTTCCTTAATAAATATTGACCATGTGAGTTTTTTATCAAACCAAATTCCTAAAAATTTAAAAGGATCTATCTGCAGTTTCTAATTTTAATCGATAATCAGTTAAATGGAGAGATAAGGCTGAGGATCGAGTTGTTGGTTTACAAGCAAAGGCAGTGTTTGTGAGACTGCTAGCAAGCAGAGGCTGATGACAGGGCAAAACTGCAGTCAATGCGATGAGTTGCAATGCAAAAGGGGGACAAAAATGAAAAACAGGTGATGAATACTGGATTGAAAGTGTTATCTTTGAATTCAGATAGTATACAGAATGAGATAGATTAACTTGTAGCACAGCTACAGATTGGCATGTATGACAGTGTGGGCATCACTGAATTATGGCTGAAAGAAGATTATAGTTGGGAGCTTGATATCCAGGGATACACACTGTATCGAAAGGACAGGCAGGTTGGCAGAAGGCGTGATATGGCTCTGTTGGCAAAAAATTAAATGAAATCATTAGAAAGAGGTGACATAGGATGGGAAGGTGTAGAATAATTCAGGGTATACCAAGGAGTATTATGGTTAAGGGTGATGAAATGAGAGCATGGATCAATACATGGAACTACAATGTTGTAGCCATTACTGAAATTTGGTTGAGAGAGGGGCAGGAATGGGTGATTAATGTACCAGGTTTTTGAAGTTTTAGAAAAGATAGAGGAGGAGATAAAGAGGGGGTGTGTTGCATTACCAATCAGGGACAATATCACAGCTGCACTCAGAGGAGACATAATGGAGAGGTGAGAAACTGAAGCAACACACATAAAAGTTGCTGGTGAACGCAGCAGGCCAGGCAGCATCTCTAGGAAGATGTGCAGTCGACGTTTCAGGCTGAGACTCTTCGTCAGGACCAACTGAAAGAAGCGCAAGTAAGGGATTTCAAAGTTGGAGGGGGAGTTGGAGATCCAAAATGATAGGAGAAGACAGGAGGGGGAGGGATGGAGCCAAGGGCTGGACAGGTGATAGGCAAAAGGGATACGAGAGGATCATGGGACAGGAGGTCCGGGAAGAAAGACAAGGAGGTTCAGACACGTTCTCTAACTTCCGCTAATGCCCCACCTCCCCCTCGTACCCCATCTGTAACTTATTTTTATACACACATTCTTTCTCTCACTCTCCTTTTTCTCCCTCTGTCCCTCTGAATATGCCCCTTGCCCATCCTCTGGATCCCCCCACCTCCTTGTCTTTCTTCCCGGACCTCCTGTCCCATGATCCTCTCGTATCCTTCTTGACTATCACCTGTCCAGCTCTTGGCTCCATCCCTCCCCCTCCTGTCTTCTCCTATCATTTTGAATCTCCCCCTCCCCCTCCAAATTTCAAATCCCTTATTCACACTTCCTTCAGTTAGTCCTGACGAAGGGTCTCAGCCTGAAACGTCGACTGCACCTCTTCCTAGAGATGCTGCCTGGCCTGCTGCGTTCATCAGCAACTTTGATGTGTGTTGCCTGAATTTCCAGCATCTGCAGAATTCCTGTTGTTTGAGGTGAGAAACTGAGTCCATTTGAGTGAAGTTCAGGAACAGGCAGGGTGCAATCACAGTGATGGGATTGAACTAGGGGACACAGCCTCAAGATTTGGGGGAGTAGATTTAGGATGGAAATGAGGAGGAACTGTTTATCCCAGAGAGTGGTGAATCTCTGTGAATTCAATGCCTAATAAAGCAGTGGAGGCTACCTCAGTAGATATATTTAAGACAAGGTTGGATAGATTTTTGCATAGTAGTGGAATTAAGGGTCATGGGGAAAAGGCAGATAGGTGGAGATGAGTCCACGGCCAGATCAGCCATGATCTTATTGAATGGCAGAGCAGGCTCAAAGGGCCAGATGGCCTACTCCCATATATTTCTAATCCTGAGAAATCCATTCCCGCTATTTTATCTTTGTTGGCTCAGTTTTGAAATTTTTCTGGTTATAAATTGAACCCTAATAAGAGTGAATTATTTCCCCTAAATATGCAGGTTCCTATTTATGGATGTTTACCATTTAAATTGGTGACCGACTTATTTTTACATATTTAGGGGTTAAAATTACGAAAAAAGTATAAGGATTTATTTAATGCGAATCTTTTACCTTTAATTGATCAGATTAAACTTTTGTTTACTAAATGGTCACCAATGTCTCTGTCATTGATCGGTCGGATCAATGCTATCAAGATGATTATTTTGCCTAAATTTTTATATTTATTTCAGGCGGTGCCACTTTTTATTCCGAAATCCTTTTTTGATAATGTTGATTCCAAAATTTCTTCATATATATGGCAGAACAAAAATCCTAGGCTAGGTAAAAGACATTTACAGAAATCTAAAAAGGAGGAGGGTTTAGCTTTACCAAATTTTACATTTTACTATTGGGCAATTAATATTCGATATTTAACATTTTGGTTAGCGGACTTGGACGTAACTTCAAGTCCACGTTGGGTAAATCTTGAACGTAATTCTTTACAAGGGTTTCACTGGGTTCTATTTTAGGGACTTTGTTTCCCTTTACTCTTTTTAAATTGTATTAACAAATGAATAACCCAATAGTAAAACAAAAATGAAGCCACACTCAGGTTAGACGAACAACACCTTATATTCCGTCTGGGTAGCCTCCAACCTGATGGCATGAACATCGACTTCTCTAACTTCCGCTAATGCCCCACCTCCCCCTCGTACCCCATCCGTTATTTATTTTTATACACACATTCTTTCTCTCACTCTCCTTTTTTTCCCTCTGTCCCTCTGACTATACCCCTTGCCCATTCTCTGGTTCCCACCCCCTCACTTGCCTTTCTCCCGGGACCTCCTGTCCCATGATCCTCTCACATTCCCTTTGCCAATCACCTGTCCAGCTCTTGGCTCCATCACTCCCCCTCCTGTCTTCTCCTATCATTTTGGATCTCCCCCTCCCCCTCCCACTTTCAAATCTCTTACTAACTCTTCCTTCAGTTAGCCCTGACGAAGGGTCTCGGCCTGAAACGTCGACTGTACCTCTTCCTAGAGATGCTGCCTGGCCTGCTGCGTTCACCAGCAACTTTGATGAGTGTTGGTTGAGTAAAACATACTTGACGTATATGGTTTCAATTTCAAATATTTTTTGGGTTCAATCAATTTATTTTAGCAAGTCCTATTATCTCTAATTTCTTCTTTCAGCCCTCTATTGTGGATCAAGCATATCTGGCTTGGAAAACTAAAGGTATAGTATGATTTTGTGATCTACCTTTGGATAATTGTTTCATGTCCTTTGAACAATTATCTAATAAATATCAATTGCCTAGATCCCATTTTTTTTAGATATTTACAGATTAGAAGCTTTTTAAATACTGTTTCTCCTAACTTCCCGAATTTATATTCAACGGATATTTTGTTAAAAATTTTAGATTTAAATCCTTTTCAGAAAGGTGTAATAGCAATTATTTATAATATAATTAAGCAAACATGTCCAGATGTATCTAATAAAGTTAAGACTGTTTGGAAAAGGCAACTTAAGATTAAAAAATGGGAAAAAATTCTTCCATTGGTTAACTCATCCTCTATATGTGCTAAACATGCTTTGATTCAGTTTAAAGTAGTGCATAGCGCTCATATATCTCAGGATAAATTAGCGTTATTATTCTCATAAAAATGCTGTATGTGATAGATATCACTTTGAGGTAGCTTCTTTAATTCATATGTTTTGGTCATGTCCCTTTTTGAAAAAATATTGGAAAGATATTTTGATACTGTTTCAACTGCTCTTTTTTTTATCAATAATAATGAAAAACAAAGTGTTAAAGCTTTTTTTTATGGAAAAAAGAAAAAGAAAAAAAGAACCCCTACTAACTAAAACAGAGAAAAATCCCTAATAACTAAAAAAAATACCCATTTGGAGCACAGATCCGGAGTTATACGCCGTACAAGCTCCCATAAAAAAAAGACATCAAACCGCCAACCAAATCCATATACCCAAGCATCAGAAAAGGACCATCTTTATTAACTCAAGTCAAATGATAATAATGGGTAAAATCACCCCACCTTTTCTCAAAGTCCAATCTAGGATCAAAAGTTTGACTTATAATTTTTTCCAAACTAAGACATAACATCACCTGAGAGAACCATTGTCTCAAAGTGGGAGCAGAGGCATCTTTCCATTTTAATAAAATAGCCCTTCCAGCCAATAATGTGATAAATGCAATTACGTAATGGTCAGATATAGAAATACTGTGAATATGTTGAGAAATTATACCAAAGAAAACTGTCAATTTATTAGGTTGTAAATTGATTTTCAAAGCTTTAGAAATTGTAGAAAAAATAGATTTCCAAAATTGTTTCAATACAGAACACGACCAAAACATATGTGTCAATGTAGCTATCTCAGTTTTGCATCTATCATCTCCTTTGTCAAATAATAACGATGTACAATTTTAAATTGAATTAGAGAATGACTGGCACAAATCGAAGAAGAGTTAACCAGCTTCAAAATTCGCAACCAATCCTCTGTTATTAAGGTCATATTAAGCTCTCTTTCCCAATCTTGCTTAATCTTAAGTAAAGGATAATTATCCTGTTGTAATAGTAAATTATAAATTTTCCCTATCAAAACTTTCACTAAAGGGTTCATTTTTAAAATACTGTCTAACAGGTCAGAGTCTTGTATATATGGAAAATTACTTAAATATTCTGGTAAGAAATGTCTGACCTGAAGATATTGCAAAAAATGTGAATATGAGAGAGAGTATTTAGTTACTAATTTCTCAAAGGACATCAATCGACCTTTTTGAAACAAGTCCATAAAGGAAAAAATTCCTTTATTCCTCCAAAAAGAAAAGGTAAGATCACTAAGTGAAGGTTTAAATTAATAGTTTTGATAAATTAAACTAAGAAGGTTAATTTTTTTAAGATTAAAAAACTTACAAAACTGGTACCAGATTCATAATGATTGATTAATCATAGGATTTATATTTAGAATAGAAATTTTGGCTAATTGTACAGGTAAAGGAGCTCCTAATTACAAAGTTAAATAAAATTGTTTCAAAATTTTCAATTCCAAGTCAACCCAAGATGGTCGTTCCTTTTTATCCGTCCAATATAACCAAGAACACGCATAACGTATATTAACCGCCCAATAATACCTTCTTAAATTAGGCAAAGTAAGACCTCCATCCTTTTTTAATTTTTGTAAATGACATTTTCCAATTCTTGGTCTTTTATTATTCCAAACAAAAGATGAAATAATAGTCAACCTTATCAAAAAACTTCTTAGTTAAAAAAATAGGAATATTTTGAAATACATACAAAAATTTTGGTAAAATCATCATTTTAACTGCATGAATTCGACCTGCTAACGAAAGTGTAAGTGGATTCCATCTAGAAAAAAATTGCTTCATAAAATCCACTGAGGGAACTAAATTAGCTCTATAAAGGTCTCCATCATTTTTAGTGATGATAATACCTAAATATTTAAAAGAATAAGTAACTTTTAGAGAAATGTCATCATATATAGAAGCAGAATCATTTAAAGGAAATAATTCACTTTTATGCAGGTTTAATTTATATTCTGAAAACAATCCAAATTCATATAATAATTTCAATAAGCTGGGAATAGATTCTTCGGGATTCGAAACATAAACCAAAAGATCATCCGCATAAAGGGATATCTTATGAACAGTCCCATTTATAGAAATTCCTTAAGTATTTTTAGCTTCACGAAGTGCAATAGCCAAAGGTTCCAACATCAAATTAAATAACAGAGGACTTAACGGAAATCCTTGCTTCGTCTCCCGGGAAAGTTAGAAAAAGTGGGATCTACAGTTATCAGTAATAACAGTGGCAATAGGGTTTTTATATATCAATCTAATCCATTTATTAAAATTAGTACCAAAGCTAAATTTCTCTAAAACATGAAATAGATATTTCCATTCAACTCTATCAAATGCCTTTTCAGCATCTGGAGAAACAACACACTGGGAGTCTTAGAGAGGGATGAGTATATAATATTTAACAATCTCCGAGTGTTAGAAAAAGAATAACGGCCTTGTATAAAACTACACTGATCCTGAGAAATAATTTTAGCTAGTATATTCTCCATCCGGATTTGCCAGTATTTTTGAAAGAATTTTGGCATCCACATTTCATAATGAAATAGGTCTATATGAAGCACAATCAGTAGGGTCTTCATCTTTCTTAAGAATTAAAGAAATAGAAGCTTCATAAAATGTGGAAGGTAACTCTCCTCACAAAAAAGCATTTCCAACATATAAGGAGTAAGCAAATGTTCAAATTTTTTTTATAAAACCCTGCAGTAAAACCATCCAATCCAGGAGCTTTACCAGATTGCATTGAAAGAATAGCTTTCTGAATTTCTCTTTCAGTAAAAGGAGCATCAAGAATTTGCTGATCTTCAACAGATATTCTAGGAAAATCAATCTTTTGTAAAAAGGCATACATATTAGAAGGGTCAGCTTGAAACTGAGATTGATAGTTCACTGTAATAGTCTTAAAAATTTTATTGATACCTTCATAATTACAAGCTAAACTACCATCTCCCTTATGAATTTTCAAAATTTGTCTTTTAGCTCGAACTGCTTTAAGTTCAGATTCTAATAGCTTGTTACTTTTATCTCCAAACATATAAAATTGACTTTTTAATTTCAGTAAATTTCTTTCAACAGGATAAGTTAATAGTAAATTATATTGTGATTGAAGTTCAGCCCTTTGTTTATGTTCTCGTTGTTCACGGGAATGGTACCGGAGGATTGGAGGAAGGCAAATGTTGTCCCCTTGTTCAAAAAGGGTAGTAGGGATAGTCCAGGTAATTATAGACCAGCGAGCCTTACATCTGTGGTGGGAAAGCTGTTGGAAAAGATTCTTAGAGATAGGATCTCTGGGCATTTAGAGAATCATGGTCTGATCAGGGACAGTCAGCATGACTTTGTGAAGGGCAGATCGTGTCCAACAAGCCGGACAGCGTTCTTTGAGGAGGTGACCAGGCATATAGATGAAGGTCGTGCAGTGGATGTGATCTACATGGATTTTAATAAGGCATTTGACAAGGTTCCACACGGTAGGCTTATTCAGAAAGTCAGAAGGCATGGGATCCAGGGAAGTTTGGCCAGGTGGATTCAGAATTGGCTTGCCTGCAGAAGGCAGAGAGTCGTGGTGGAGAGAGTACATTCAGATTGGAGGATTGTGACTAGTGGTGTCCCACAAGGATCTGTTCTAGGACCTCTACTTTTCGTGATTATTATTAACGACCTGGATGTGGGAGTAGAGGGGTGGGTTGGAAAATTGCAAACAACACAAAGGTTGGTGGTGTTGTAGATAGTGTAGAGGATTGTCAAAGATTGCAGAGAGAAATTGATAGGATGCAGAAGTGGGCTGAGAAGTGGCAGGTGGAGTTCAACCCGGACAAGTGTGAGGTGGTACACTTTGGAAGGACAAACTCCAAGGCAGAGTACAAAGTAAATGGCAGGATACTTGGTAGTGTGGAGGAGCAGAGGGATCTCGGGGTACATGTCCACAGATCCCTGAAAGTTGCCTCACAGGTGGATAGGGTAGTTAAGAAAGCTTATGGGGTGTTAGCTTTCATAAGTCGAGGGATAGAGTTTAAGAGTCGCGATGTAATGATGCAGCTCTATAAAACTCTGGTTTGGCCATACCTGGAGTATTGTGTCCAGTTCTGGTCACCTCACTATAGGAAGGATGTGGAAGCATTGGAAAAGGTACAGAGGAGATTTACCAGGATGCTGCCTGGTTTAGAGAGAATACATTATGATCAGAGATTAAGGGAGCTCGGGCTTTACTCTTTGGAGAGGAGGAGGATGAGAGGAGACATGATAGAGGTGTACAAGATAATAAGAGGAATAGATAGAGTGGATAGCCAGCGCCTCTTCCCCAGGGCACCACTGCTCAATACAAGAGGACAAGGCTTTAAGGTAAGGGGTGGGAAGTTCAAGGGGGATATTAGAGGAAGGTTTTTTACTCAGAGTGGTTGGTGCATGGAATGCACTGCCTGCGTCAGTGGTGGAGGCAGATTCACTAGTGAAGTTTAAGAGACTACTGGACAGGTATATGGAGGAATTTAAGGTGGGGCCTTATATGGGAGGCAGGGTTTGAGGGTCAGCACAACATTGTGGGCCAAAGGGCCTGTTCTGTGCTGTACTATTCTATGTTCTACGTTAAATCAGCATTAGGAGAAACTGCATAAGAATTATCCAGATCTTTAATTAGTTTGGAAATTCTATCTAACTCTATTTTTGTCTGTTTCTTGAGTTTAGCCAAACAAGAACTTGCAAATATGCTTTGAGTGTATCCCATATAATCAATTTTGAGACATCTCCCGTATTATTAAAAAGGAAGATATCTTTTATCTGAATCTCTATAAATTTAACAAAGTCCGAACTTTGTAATAAATTTTCTGGAAAGCGGCAAGGCAAGTTTACATAACTAACATCATTTAACTCAAAAGTTAAGCTCAAAGGCGCATGATCCGAGACTGCAATAGCATCATATTCACATTTCTGGACTTTGGACAAAAATCGGAAATCAGCTATAAAATAATCAATTCTCGAATATTTATTATGAACATGCGAATAAAAAGAATAATCTCTGTCATTAGGATATAAATTTCTCCAGATTTCTATCAAATCATAATCAATTAAAAATGAATTAATAAGTGTTGCCGAACGACTCGGAAGCTGCTGATTGGTTGAACTCTTGTCAATCAAAGGGCTTAAACAACAGTTGAAGTCACCTCCCATCAGCAGCATATAATCACTTAAGTCTGGTAATAAACCAAATACATTTTTAAAAAAAGGATCATCGACATTAGGTCCGTATAGATTAACCAGGACAATTTTTCTATTACAAAGTGTTCCTTTAATAATGAAAAATCTACCATTATTATCTGAGACAATGTCTTCTTGAATAAATAAAATATTAGATTTAATAAAAATAGATACTCCCTTTGTTTTATTTTGACAGGCAGCATGGTATTGAAGGCCCTTCCATGTTTTAAAAAATCTATTTTGATCACCCGTTATAATATGCATTTCTTGTGCAAAAATTATATCGGGCTGGAATCGATTAAAAACTTTAAATGTCTTCTTTCGCTTAATAGGGTGATTCCAGCCACGTACATTCCAACTAATAATGTTTATCTGTTTAAGTACCATTGGATATTATTCTTAAACACAATACACGCAGACCACCGCGGGCTAATCAAAGATGGCGGGGATGAACAGAACCAAATAGAAAACGCGCATGCTCCGGAACACCGTAATAGGAAAAAAACAGAAAATTTGTGAAAAAAATCCCACAATAAACTGTTCTGAATATTGATTTACAACCTCTCCCTATTACTGCAATTTTTGGGTTACCAATCATAGAATCAAGTCATTTAACCTCTTCAGCTCGTCGGATGATTGCATTTCTAACATTGATGGCTGGAAGATCCATTTTGCTGAATTGGGAAGAGATTGATTCTCCCACCACGTTTCATTGGTTCTCTCAAACTATGTTGCGTTTAAACTTAGAAAAAATTAAAAGTGTTATTTATGATCCCTCTACTAAATTCGAAAAGACTTGGAGGCCATTTATTCAACATTTCCCTATGCTGTAATTTGACCTTTTCCAAATTTATTCCATTTCTTTTTAATATATGTCGAGAGGAGCGGAGTCGCCGACACTAATGGTTCCTTTTTTGATTTTACGTAACAGCCCATGTCTTTTTTTTCTTAGTTTAGTTGATTAACACTGTTTAGGTTAGTTTTTCTTTTGGGGTATTTTTTTATATAGTTTTTTCCTTTTTCATGATTTTATTTCTATATTTTTTTTGTATATTATATTTGTATCCTGTATGATTGGGAGGTTTAATACCCATGTGTCAACTGGGTTTATATTTAACTATGTTAATTATAACAATGTAATCCCAATAACTTTGTGTCAATACTATGGTATGTTTATCATTATGAAACCAATAAAAAAATTGAAAAAGAAAGATGGCCTACTCCTGCTCCTATGTGTTATGTACTACAGATCCCCTAATAGCCACCAGGACATTGAGGAACAGATATGTAATCTGATTAAGGAAATTTGTAAAAATAATAGGGTTGTTGTCATGGGCATTTTAACATTTCCGCATATAAACTGGGACCTTATTAGTGTAAGGGTTTCAGATGGGGCTGAATTTATTCGGTGCATCCAGGAAGGTTTCTCAAATCAATATGTGCATGGTCCAATGAAAGTAGGGGCCATACTTTACCTGGTGTTGGGTAATGAGCCTGACCAGGGACCTGATCTTTCAGTGGATGAAGAGTGACCACAACTCCTAATCTTGCAGGAAGTTTCAGACTACTGTGCGATTCCATGCCCTCACTTTGGGAAGTCAGATCATCTGGTTGTACTTCTACTCCCTTAATATAGGCAGAGACTGAAGACTGCAGCACCAGTAGTGAGGACCAAGAAGGTATGGACCAGGGAAGTACAGGAGTGCTTACAGGACTGCTTTGAATCGGTGGTCTGGACCGTATTCAGGGATTCATATTTGAATCTGGACTAGTATGCTTCAGTTGTTAGGGACCTCATTCAAACCTGTGTGGATTTTTCAGGATTTTTATACTGAACTTTATAAATCTCTATGTCCAGTAGATTGTTCTAAAATGAATGCTTTCTTACAAAAGATTGCTTTTCCTAAAATTTCTGTTGAGGATCAAAAAACTACTGATGCCCAAATTACTGAAGCCAAAATTTATAAAGCTATTTTTTCAATGCAATCTGGTAAGGCCCCTGGACGTGATGGCTATTGTGCAGAATTTCATAAAAAATTTGGAAAATTGCCTTCTCTGTATATGTTGGAATTGTTTAAGGATTCATTTGTGAAAGGTGATTTACCCTCTACTTTTCATGAGGCTTCTATTTCTTTAATTCTTTAAAGGGATAAAGATCCTACTGATTGTGCCTCGTATAGGCCTATTTCATTATTGAATGTCAATGCTCAGATTCTGTCAAAGATAATGGCCAATCGGTTGGAGAATATTTTGGGTAAGATTATTTTCAAAGATCAAACAAGCTTTATAAAGGGTCGTTATTCTTTTTCGAATGTTTGGAGATTATTTAACATCATATATTTGTCCTCTTAAAACTCCACAATGCGTCGTCTCTTTGGATGCTGAAAAAGCATTCAATTGAGTCGAATGGAAATATTTATTTAATGTTTCAGACAAATTTGGCTTTGGTATTAATTTTAATAATTAGATTAGAATGATATATAAAACAATTGCTACTGTTATTACTAATAACTGTAGATCCCCTTTTTTCAGCTTTCACAGGGGACAAGACAAGGTCCATTAAGTCCTTTCTTATTTAATTTAATACTAGAACCCCTTGCTATTGTTCTTCGTGAAGCTAAAGATATTTTTGGGATTTTTGTGAATGAGACCATTCATAAGATTTCTCTTTACGCTGACGATTTACTGGTTTATATATCTAATCCTGAGGATTCTATTCCTGCCTTACTAAAATTATTTAACAAATTTGGAGATTTTCAGGATATAAAATAAATGTTAGTAAAAGTGAACTGTTTCCTTTAAATGAAACTGTTTCTATATATGATAGTACCCCTTTCAAAGTCACGGGTTCCTTTAGATATTTAGGTGTTATAATCATTAAAAAATATCAGGATCTTTAGAAAGCTAATTTTGTTCCCTTGGTGGATTCTATGAAGTATTTATTTAGTAGATGGAACCCACTTACCTTTTCACTTGTTGGTCGCATCCATATAGTCAAAATGGTGATTTTACCAAAATTTTTATATTTATTTCAGAATATCGCTGTTTTTCTGACGAAGAAGTTTTTTTGATTGGATTGGTTTTGTTATTTTATCTTTTATTTGGAACAATAAAAGACCAAGAATTAGTGAATGTCACTTACAAAAGTTGAAAAAGGATGGAGCTCTCGCTTTGCCTAATATAACAATGTATCACTGGGCCGTTAATGTGCGATATATGTCCTTTTGGTTACACTGGGTTAATAAGAACGATCGGGTAATTTGGGTAGACTTGGAATTGAAAGCTGTGAAACAGTTTTATTTAACCTCGTTATTGGGAGCTGCTTTACCTATACAATTAGCTAAAGTTGCTAATTTAGATTTATACTCTGTGATTAAGCATTCTTTACAAACTTGGCTCCAGTTCTGCAATTTTTTTAATCTTCAAAAATTTAACCTTTGTAGTTTAATTTATCGAAATTAATTTTTTAAGCTTTCTTTGAGTGATCCAATTTTTTTACTTTGGAAAAATAAAGGTATTAATTGTTTTTTGGATTTATTTAAAGAAGATAGACTGATGTCTTTTGAACAATTAGTTGATAAATATTCTCTTTCATACTCACACTTTTTACAATACCTTCAAGTCATACATTTCTTACAAAAATATTTCAGTAATTTTCCTTACATATTGGACGCTGACCTGTTGGATACTATTACGAGTATGAACCCTTTGATGAAGGGTTCCATTGGAAGAATTTATAATTTACTATTACAATGGGATAAGCGTCCTTTATTTAAGATTAAACAAGATTGGGAAAAGGAACTTAATTTGACTTTTATGACGGAGGATTGGAAGCGGATTCTGAAATTGGTTAACTCTTCTTCGACCTGTGCTAGTCATTCACTGATTCAATTTAAAATTGTACATCGTTACTATGTGACGTAGGAGAGATTGTCTAAAATGTTTTCTAATGTTGATAGTTATTGCGATAGATGTAAAACTGAGACAGCTACACTGACACACGTTTTGGTCCTGTTCTATACTGGATCAGTTCTGGAAGTCAGTGTTTTCTACAATTTCTAAAGCACTTAAAATTAATTTACAACGTAACAAATTAACTGTGCTTTTTGGAATAATTCCACAAAATATCCACGGTATCTCTTTGTCTGACCAACATGTTATTGCACTTGTTACATTAATAGTTCGGAGGGCCATTTAGTCGAAGTGGAAGGATACATCGGCTCACATTTTGTCACAATGGTTCTCTGAAGTGATGCTATGTCTTAGTTTGGAGAAAATTAGAAGTCAAACCTTTGAACCTATGTTTGATTTTGAGAAAAGATGGGGTTTATTTGCTCGCGACTATCATTTGAGTTAATTGATAGATTTTCTCCACGATCTAATTGTAAATTTTTGGTGCATTTTTTTTCTTGTTGGCAGTTTGATGTTTATCTTTAGAGGCGTTTTGTCTGACACGTGGCTCCGGGGTTGAACACCTAATTTTTTTTTTCCCTCACTTTTCCTTGCTTAGGGGTTATTTTTCTCCTTTTTTGTCACCAAAATTTTTTCAATCTTTAAAACAATGTTTTTTTTCTTAAAACATTGTAAGTGTTGCCTACTTCGATGTACTCTTGTTAGTTTTGGATAATAATAATAAAAAGTTTTGAAAAGAAAGAATTGCTGTTCATTCCCAAACATAAAGCCATGGATGAACCAGGAGGTATTTTGTCTGCTGAAGGCTGGATCTGTGGCATTCAAGGCTGCCGACCCAAATCTGTAGCAGAAAACCCGTTATGACTTATAGAGGCTACTTCAAGGGCAAAGAGACAATTTTGAGCGAGTTTGGTGGCAACATCAGATGTACAACAACGCTGGCAGGGTTTGCAAGACATTACTTTCCACAAAGCAAAACCCAAATGCATGAATGGCAGCGATGCTTCACTACCAGATGAACTTAATGTCTTCTATGCCCACTTTGAAAGGGAGAATATAACTGCAGCTGCAAAGATCCCTGAGATCTCTGTCTCAGAGGCCAATGTTAAACTGTTTTTAAAGAGGGTGAACCCTCTCAAGGCGTAAGACCCTGATGATGTACCAGGTAAGGCTCTGAAAACTTGTGCCATCCAACTGGTGAGAATATTCAAGGCCATTTTCAACCTCTCACTGCTATGGGAGAAGTTCCCATTTGCTTCAAAAAGGCAAGAATTACACCAGTGCCTAAGAAGAATAATGTGAGCTGCCTTTATGACTATCGCCCAGTTACACTCATATCTACAGTGATGAAATGCTTTGAGAGGTCAGTCATGACGAGATTGAACTCCTGCCTCAGGAAGGACCTGAATCCACTGCAGTTTGCCTATTGCCACAATAGATCAACGGCAGACGCAATCTCAATGGCTCTTCACACGGTCTTGGACCACCTGGCCAATACAAACACCTATTTCAGAATGCTGTTCATCGACTGTAGCTCAGCATTTAACACCATCATTCCCACAATCCTGACTGATAAGTTACAGCACCTGGCCCTCTGTACCTCCCTCTGCAATCGGATCCTTGACTTCCTAACCAGAAGACCACAATTGGTGATAATATCTCACCTGTGGCCCCTCTAAGTCAGATGTTTTGGTCTTGTATAAAGCTAGATAACTTTTGGAGAGATGTTTTTTAAACGCTATCAAAAGTCTTGGATCTGGACCAACAACCTAACTTACTGACGGCAATCTTTGGGATTATCGCATCGGAAGCAGGAACTATTCATGCTTCCGCTCAATGTATGATAGCCTTTTCAACTTTATTGGCTTGGAGAGCCATTTTAATGAAGTGGAAGGATTCTAATCCACCTACTGTCTTTTTTTGGCCTTCCTCCATTATGTCCTGTTTTAGTTTAGAGAAAATAAGTAGTCGGACATTTGATACGTGCTTTAAATTTGAACAAATCTGGCGACCTTTTATTCAATATTTTCATTTAGTTTGATTTCTTACTCTGCCAATTATTTTTTTTTGAAGTTTTATATTTGATCAGAAAGCCTTTCCTTTTTTTTTGGTCATATCCTCAGAATGGGCTGCCTAGTCCCTTTTTCCCCCTTTTTTTCTTATGGTTTAGTGGGTTTTTTTCTTCATTTTGAAAATTTAAAGTTTTTTCCTCTCTATGAATTGATAAGAGGAGAATTAGTTGTCTTTTTTTAATTATATATTACATATTTGCTTAATACTATGTATGATTTTGATAATGTCTATTTCACTTTCTGTTTGTATCGTTATTTATATATATATTTCAAATAAATCTCCTCTTGTTTATATATAGGCTCTTTTTAAATCAATAAAAAGATTAATAAATAATGAAAGAGTATCTCACCTTCGCTGACGATCAGCACTGGTGCAGTTCAGGGGTGTGTGCTTTGCCCACTGCTCTACCTTCTCGATACCCACGACTGTATGGCTGGGCATAGCTAAAGCAGCATCTATAAATTTGCCAGTGACACGACCTTTGTTGGTGGAATATCAGGTGGAGACAAGAGAGTGGACTGGAGTGAGATATGCCAACTACTGGAGTGCTGTTGCAGTAACAACCTTGCACTCAACGTCAGTACGACGAAAGAGCTGATTGTGGACTTCAGGAAGGGTAAGACGAAGCAACACATCCCAATCCTCATGGAGGGATCAGAAGTGGGAGAGTGAGTGGTTCCAAGGTTCTGGGTGTCAAGATCTCTGAGAACCTAACCTGGTCCCAACATATCGATGCAGTTATACAGAAGGCAAGACAGTAACTGTACTTCATTAGCAGTTTGAAGTGATTTGGTTTGTCAACAAAAACATTCAAAAACCTTGATAGATGTACGGTGGAGAGCATTCTGACAGGCTGCGTCACTGTCTGGTATGGGGAGCTACTGCACTGCACTGAAAGAAGCTGCAGTGGGTCGTAAATCTCCAGCTTGCATACTAGCCCACAAGGTACCCAGCACTTCTTCAAGGAGCAGTGTCTCAGAAAGACAGCATCCATTACTGAGGACCCCCAGCCCTTTTCTCACTGTTACCATCAGAAACCTGAAGGTACACACTCAGCGATTCAGGAACAACTTCTTCCCCTCTGCCATCCGATTCCTAAATGGACATTGAACCCATGAACTATTTTAATATATATTATTTCTGGTTTTGCACGATTTTTAATCTCTTCAATACACATATACTGTAATTGATTGATTTTTTTTCTTCTTCTTTTATATTATGTATTGCTTTGAACTGCTGCTGCTAAGTTAACAAACTTCACGACACATGTTGGTGATAATAAACCCGATTCTGATTCTGATTGTGCTTCTATTTGCAGACAAAGATAGGTATGGTCCTTGTGGAAGAGTTTTAAATTGAGGTCAGGCTATTTGCAAGGGCATTTGGCAGGAACTAATAAGTGTTAATTGGGAACATCTTTTCTCTGGCTGACCACATCAGACATGTGGAGGGTGTTTAAAGAGCAATTGCACAGAGTGCAGGAAAGGTATGTTCCTGTCAGAAGGAAGGATGGGGATGGAAAGACAAGAGAACCTTGGATGTCTTGGGAGGTGATGAATTTAGTCAAGCAGAAAAAGAAAATGTATGTAGAGCTTCAGAAATCAGCACATGAGGAGTATAAAGAAGCCAGAAAGGAACTAAAGAGAATGAAGAAAGCCAGGAGAGGCCACAAAATGTCCTTGTCAAGTAGGATTAAGGTGAGTCCCAAGGCATTCTTGTAGTAAACCATACATATATGTTGTAACAGGGTTACCTGTCTGGACACGCCCCGCTGCTGACTGTCCCTGTGGCTCCTCCCACAGAACCCTGAATAAAGGCGATTTCGCCATTGCTCCTCCTCCTCAGTCCAGGGGCAGACACTCAGCATGGAGGACACATTTTACTGCGAATAAACGCCTTTCAGTATTTACCCTACTTCCAGTCTTTTGGAGTAATTGAAGGTGCATCAACTTTACTCACAGTAATTTTAAAGCATGAAACATACCTGAGCCTTGACAAGTTAGACCTCGAACCACAAACACCTGAAGCTGGAAACGCTTTCGAACTCTGGCTGGCTTGCTTTGAATCACACCTAGAGGCGATTAAAGCAACCGACTCCACAGCAAATCACAGAGTTCCACTCTCCAGGGTCAGTCCACAGGTCTATACGATGACCAGAGACAAGCGCACTCAAAGGACAATACCTGTAAACACCGTCTACGCGCGGCATCACTTAGCGACTCGGCACCAGCAGCCCGGGGAATGTAGTGCTGAGTTTGTCCAGGCACTACAGACGCCCGTGCAGGCCGGTGATTGCCAGGGACTGACGGCAGGACAGCATGCAGAGCTCCTAGTGAGAGACGCCTTCATCACGGGGACCAGGTCAGTGTATGTGCGCCAGCGGCTATTGGAAAAAGCTGATCTTACCTTACGTTTGGCGATCAAGCTGGCCGATACGCTGGAGGCCGCTCTGCACAACTCTGAGGCTCTCCAGGCACGCGATTCCCTGATGGCCTCGTGGGCGCTGCAGACCCCACAACCCGCCGGCGAATCGACATCGGCTGCTGCCAGTCGCGAGTCCGTGAAGTACTACTTCTGCAGACTCCAGAAGCACCCCCGGAAATGCTGCCCGGCCCAAGAAGCTCCAGCTGCGGAAAGAAGGGCCACTTAGCCAAGGTCTGTAAGTCCAAACCGCGAGCGGGATCGAGCAGCGCCGCGTGTGAGACATGGGTATTGCCATCTTACCTGCTGCCATCTTCCCTGCACGCCGCCACCACGTGTGAGACATAGGGGTCGCCATCTTACCTGCTGCCATCTTCCATGCACGCCGCCACCACATGCGAGACATGGGGGTCGCCATCTTGCCTGCCGCTATCTTCCCTGCACGCCGCCACCATGTGTGAGACATGGGGGCGGCCATCTTGGTCAGCGCAACCCCCCCACCGCCTATGACCAACGGGTGCACACGGGGTACCCCACCACGCTGGACCAAGACAGCGACTCAATTCTGGCCTCCGCGACCCTTGATCAAAGCGCTCCCCACCAGCTTGCAAGGTCAATGATGGACATCCTGGTGGAGGGGTGCAGGACAAGCTGCCTGTTTGACACGGGCAGCACGTAGAGTATTATTCACCTGGACACGGTGCAGCATTGCGGACTTGTGTTACGGCCCGTAAGTCAGAGGATCACCATGGCTTCCAGGTCGCATATAACAGACATCCGGGGGGGTTGTGTAGCGACGCTAGTGGTGCAGGGCACAGAATATGGAGACTTTACGTTACTGGTCATGCCTCAACTGTGTGCCCCTGTGCTATTGGGGCTCGACTTCCAGAGCCACCTGAAAAGCGTGACAATGGAGTATGATGGGCCCCTCTCACCAATCACTGTGGTAAATCCTCAGTTTTGTAGGGATACGTCACATACCCCGCTACTGACCACCCCCACACACTGACCCGCACATCCCACCCAACACCATGCCAACTGCCGCACTACCGACACCACTTGCGGCCTCTCCACCCTCAAGATCCCTCCCCCACCACTGTTCGCCAACCTGACCCCCGACTGTAAACCTGTGGCAACTAAAAGCAGGAGGTACAGCGCAGGGGACAGAGCCTTCATTAACTTGGAGGTGCAGCGGCTGCTCAGGGAGGGGGTCATTGATGCAAGCACAAGTCCTTGGAGGGCGCAGGTGGTCGTTGTTCAGAACAGGGAGTAAAATAGGATGGTCGAGGACTATAGCCAGACCATCAATAGGTTCACGCAGCTCGACGCGTACCCTCTACCCCACATCGCGGATATGGTCAATCAGATAGCACAGTACAAGGTGTACTCAACCATAGACCTAAAATCCACTTACCACCAGCTCCCCATCCGCCGGGAGATCCGCCCTTACACTGCCTTCGAAGTGGACGGCAGGCTTTATCACTTCCTGCGCGTCCCCTTCAGTGCCACAAATGGTGTATCTGTCTTCCAGAGGGCAATAGAGCGGAAGGTGGACCAATGCCAACTGAAGGCCACATTCCCATATCTGGATAACATCACCATCTGCGGTCACGACCGGCAGGATCACGACAACAACCTCCAAAAGTTTCTCCAAGCAGCCAAAGCTTTCAATCTCACCTATAACAAGGACAAGTGTGTGTTCGGGATCACCCGACTTGCTATCCTTGGGTGTGTCGTGGAGAACGGAGTCATTGGCCCTGACCCCGACCGTATGCGCCTCCTGTTGGAGCTCCCTCTTCCCAACACCCTCAGAGCCCTCAAAAGGTGGCTGGGCTTCTTTTCATATTATGCCCAATGGGTGTCTAACTACGCAGAGAAGGCCCGCCCCCTGGTCAAGTCCACCACATTCCCCCTCTCAGCCGAGGCCCCCGCGGCCTTCAGCCGCATAAAAGGGGACATCGCCAAAGCAGCAATGCATGCGGTGGATGAAGCCATTCCCTTCCAAGTCGATAGTGACGCCTCCGACTTCGCACTGGCTGCTACCCTGAACCAGGCGGGAAGACCGGTGGCATTCTTCTCCCGTACCCTTCAAGGCCCTGAAATTCAGCACTCCGCGGTGGAGAAAGAGGCCCAGGCCATAGTGGGAACTATTAGGCACTGGAGGCACTATCTCGCCGGCAAGAAGTTCACCCTGCTGACTGACCGCGCTCAGTCGCATTCATGTTTAATAACCAACAGTGGGGCAAAATCAAAAATGATAAAATTCTGAGGTGGAGAATCGAACTCTCCACCTTCAACTATGACATCATGTACAGGCCTGGGAAGCTCAACAAACCCTCCCATGCCCTATCCCAGAGAGCGTGCGCCAGCGCGCTTATCGACGGCTATACGCCCTGCATATAGATCATTGCCACACGGGGTCACCCGGCTTTTCCACTTTGTGAAAGCCCAGAACCTGCCTTACTTCCTTGGGGAGGTCAGGACGATGACCAGGGACCGCCAAGTCTGTGCAGAGTGCAAACCGCACTTCTACCGAACCGAAAAGGCACATCTAATCAAGGCCACACACCCCTTTGAGTGACTGAGCATTGACTTTAAGGGCCGCTTTTCCTCCACCGACCGCAATGTGGTACTTTCTTAACGTTATCAACGAGCACTCACGGTTCCCCTTCACCATCCCCTGGCCCGACACCACTACCAAGTCAGTTATAAAATCCCTGTGCAAGCTCTTCACTCTGTTCGGATACCCGTGCTATATCCACAGTGACAGGGGGTCCTCGTTTATGAGTGACGAGCTGCGCCAATACCTGCTGGCTAGGGGAATGGCAACTAGTAGGACCACGAGCTGTAATCCCCGGGGGAATGGGCGGGTGGAGAAGATGAATGCCATGGTGTGGAAAGCCACATTCTTAGCCCTCAGGTCAAAGGGACTGCCGGTCTCCCGCTGGCAGGAGGTCCTTCCCGAGACACTCCACTCCATCCGCTCCCTGTTATGCACGTCCACCAATGCCACCCCTCATGAGCGGCTCTTTTCTTTTCCCAGAAAGTCGACCACTGGGACCACCCTACCAACTTGGCTGATGTCCCCGGGGCCAGTGCTGCTCCGGAAACATGCGAGGAGCAATAAATACTCCCCGATGGTCGAGAGGGCTCACTTATTTCATGCGAACCCCCAGTATGCGATGTGGTTTTACCTGATGGGCAGGAGGACACGGTCTCCACCCGCGACCTGGTGCCCGCAGGAGCACCGGGCCCCGACCCTGAACACTCCGTGGTGACTATTAACCCCGTATCAACCGATATCTGTACCCACTGGACACCGCGCACTCCAAGCCCCACACAGACACCACACAACACTCCCATACCGGGCGCAACGCACACGCACGAGGGATTACCAACACCTAACGTGCTGACACCTCAAGTCAGGCCGGAGCCAGCACAACCGCCGTCGCCAGTGCAATCACCACCGGTGCTACGTAGATCACAGCGACGGACTCGACCGCCTGACAGACTTGACCTGTAAATATGCTTTTTTAAAATATTGTCAGTCACTTCACCCCGTGGAACTCTTTTTTAAAATAAAAAGGAGGAGTGAATGTGGTAAAACATATATATGTTGTAACTGGGTTAACAGTCTGGAAACGCCCCTCTGCTGACTGCCCCTGTGGCTCCTCCCGCAGACCCCTGAATAAAGGTGATTTCACCTTGCTCCTCCCCCTCAGTCCAGGGGCAGACACTCACCATGGAAGTCGTATTTTACTGCGAATAAAAGCCTTTCAGTATTTACCCTACTTCACTCTTTTGGAGTTATTGAAGGTGCTTCATTATCCTAATTCTCCGCACCCGATGTCCAATCAAACTGTGGGAACAGGAGCTTCTCCATTCCATGCACAATCTCCCTTTAATCTCTCAGCTGAAAGCAGTACCTCTGTCCCTCTGTACTACAGTGAACAGCCAAGTCAGCCTGAATTTCTGTTCTCACATCACTGAAAAGTGAATCAACAGCATCAGTGCCCTGGAACAGAACTCACTGTGGGGACCAAAGCCTTTGGCCTGCTCGGTGTTTAGCTGAAGGAAACTTTGTGCATCCTGCAGCATCCCCCATCAGAGAGTGTGGAGCTGTTGGTACAAGTACAGGTGACACAGAACTGGAGATCGACCATGTACATGTTTTAATGCAATGTCAGCAGGAGAGAGCATTTTGAAAAAGTATGTCAATGCAGGAAAATACAACAGATACTGGGGTAAACACATTCGAAGCAGAAAACATAAACGGTTACTATTTAATGCAAACCAAGAATAGAAGAGAATACAACAGCTGTCTCAGTGATGAACACCAGCATTTATTTGAGCAGAGTAAGTCCAAGGGACAGACATTGGAGGAAGGCACAGATATTGAAGGAATGTACTCCAGGAATAGACAATGGGCAGGTATTCAGATTTCTGGATCATTGGGACCTCTTCTGGGGCAGGTGTGATCTGTACAAACAGAACGGGTTACACTTGAATCCAAGGGGGACCAATATTCTGGTGGGAAGGTTTGCTGAGGCTATTGGGGAGAACTTAGACTAGAATTGCTGGGGGGTGGGAACCGAACTGAAGTGACGGGGGAAAGAGAGGTTGGGTCACAAATAGAGAAAGTTTGGAGACAGTGAGAAAGAGAGAATAGGCTGGTGATAGAGAAGGGATGCACTCACTCCGATGGTTTGAGATGTGTCTATTTTAATGCGAGGAGTATTATGAATAAAGTGGAAGAGCTTAAAGCATGGATCAGCAGTTGAAGTTAAGATGTTGTGGCCATTACAGAGACTTGGATGATGCAAGAGCAGGAATGACTACTTCAAGTGCCAGGCTTTAGATGTTTCAGAAAGGATAGGGAGGGTGGCAAAAGAGGTGGGGGCGTGGCACTGCTGATCAGAGATAGAGTCATGGCTGCAGAAAAGGAGGAAGTCATGGAGGGTTTGTCTACGGAGTCTCTGTGGGTGGAAATTAGGAATAGGAAGGGGTCAATAACTCAACTGGGTGTTTTTATAGACCACCCAATAGTAACAGGGACATCAAGGAACAGATAGGGAGACAGATTCTGGAAAGGAGTAACAATAACAGGATTGTTGTGGCGGGAGATTATAATTTCCCAAATATTGATTGGCATCTCCCTCGAGTGAGGGGTTTAGACGGGGTGGAGTTTGTTAGGTGTGTTCAGGAAGGTTTCTTGACACAATATGTAGACAAGCCTACAAGAGGAGAGGCTGTACTTGATCTGGTATTGGGAAATGAACCTGGTCAGGTGTCAGGTCTCTCAGTGGTTGTCACAATGGGGGCGTTGGGAATGGACCCAAATGCAAGACACAGGCAAGGAACAGGACTTGACTAGATTAGGAATGTGACAGGGTACAGACAAGGAGCAGGGACAAGAACGCAGACTTGGGCTTGGGCCCCGATCTAGAGACTGGACAAGGAGCCAGAACCTGGGTCTTGCCTCGGGCTCGGACTCCAGAACCAGGCAAGAACATGACATGACTACAGGCAGGACGTGGCTGGGGTCTAGAGGCTTGGGACTGCAGGCTGGGGTCTTGGTCTTCAGACATGGAGGCTGGGGTCTACAGGCTTGGGTTCACTAGTCAGTATTCACTACGGAAAAGGATCTTGGTGATTGTAGGGATGACTTGCAGTGGACTGAAAAGCTTGAGAATGCAGATATTAAGAAAGAGGATGTGCTGGAGCTTTTGGAAAGCATCAAGTTGGATAAGTCGCTGGGACCGGATGAGATGTACCCCAGACTACTTTGGGAGGCGAGGAAGGAGATTGCTGAGCCTCTGCAATGATCTTTGCATCATCAATGAGGACGAGAGAGATTCCGGAGGACTGGAGGGTGGCAGTTGTTGTTCCGTTATTCAAGAAAGGGAGTAGAGATAGCCCAGGAAATTATAGACCAGTGAGTCTTACTTCAGTGGTTGGTAAGTTGATGGAGAAGATCCTGACAGGCAGGATCTATGAACATTTGGAGAGGTATAATATGATTAGGAATAGTCAGCATGGCTTTGTCAAGGGCAGGTCGTGCCTTACAAGCCTAATTGAATTTTTTGAGGATGTGACTAAACACATTGATGTAGGAAGAGCAGTAGATGTAGTATATATGGATTTCAGCAAGGCATTTGATAAGGTACTTCATGCAAGGCTTATTGAGAAAGTAAGGAGGCATGGGATCCAAGGGGGCATTGCTTTGTGGATCCAGAACTGGCTTACCCACAGAAGGCAAAGAGTGGTTAGAGACAGGTCACATTCTGCATGGAGGTCGGTGACCAGTGGTATGCTTCAGGGATCTGTTCTGGGACCCTTACTCCGTGATTTTTAAAAATGACCTGGATGAGGAATGGAGGGATGGGTTATGAAGTTTGCTGATGACACAAAGTTTGGGGTGTTCTGGTTAGTGTGGAGGTCTGTCAGAGTTTACAACGGGACATTGATAGGATGCAAAACTGGGCTGAGAAGTAGCAGATGGAGTTCAACCCAGATAAGTGTGAGGTGGTTCATTTTGGTAGGTCAAATATCATGGCAGAATATAGTATTAATTGTAAGACTCTTGGCAGTGTGGAGGATCAGAGGGCTCTTGGGGTCCGAGTCCAGAGGACACTCAAAGCTGTTACGCAGGTTGACTCTGTGGATAAGAAGGCATACAGTGCATTGGCCTTTATCAATCGTGGGACTGAGTTTAAGAGCCAACAGGTAATGTTGCAGCTATATACGACCCTGGTCAGACTGCACTTGGAGAACTGTGCTCAATTCTGGTCGCCTCACTACAGGAGGGACGTGGAAACCATAGAAAGGGTGCAGAGGAGATTTACAAGTATGTTGTCTGGATTAGGGTGCATGCCTTATGAGAATAGCTTGAGTGAACTCGGCCTCTTCTCCTTGGAATGATGGTGGATGAGAGGTGACTTGATAGAGGTGTACAAGATACTGAGAGGCATTGATCGTGTGGATGGTCAGAGGCTTTTCCCCAGGGCTGAAATGGCAAGCATGAGAGGGGACAGTTGTAAGGTACTTGGAAACAGGTATAGAGAGATGTTAGGGGTAAATTTTTTACGCAGAGAGTGATGAGTGTGTGGAATGGGCTGCCGGCGGCAGTGGTGGAGGTGGAAATGATCGGGTCTTTTAAGAGACTCTTGGATGGCTAAATGGAGCTTATAAAAATAGAGGACTATGGGTAAGCCTAGGTAGTTCTTAGGTAGGGACATGCTCAGTAGAGCTTTGTGGGCCGAAGGGTCTGTATTGTGCTGCATGTTTCTATGTTTCTGTAAAACTATGAACAACAAGACATTGGGGAAATACCCTCCACAGAACCAGAAATTGTGCTTAATTCTCAACTTAGTTCATGAGGGAATACGACAGAGATTGGGAATGCACGATTGATTTTAGGGAAGGTTGTGATTCCCACGTGTGAGAAATAACTTAAAATCAGTTATTTGGAAGAATCCGAGAATCAGATTCCAAACCCCACATCTCAGGGATGCACCATGTCAGTCATATGGGAAAATATATGCGGAGCAGATTTTAGAAACTGCACCCAAAATCACAGATTGTAGGAGTTTCCCTGTGCCCATAACCTGGAGTGCAGAGCAGGTCATGAGGGTGCATGGCACTGAATCAGATACTGGGGATGTTATTGCAGGAAAAGGAGATGACTTGGGACCAGCTCCAAATTTAATTAAGAATTAAGTCACAGTTACATGTTTAATCAACTGACTTTAAACATCCCCGCGGCCGTGATGTGATCTGAATTCAGCTATCTACGTCACAAACTCAGCTTCTTGATTCCATATGTTTTGCTCAGCAACCAGTCTCCCTCCCAGTCTCACGCTCCAGCCAACTAGAAAGCCAGGATGTGCAACAACTGAGGACCTTACCTTGTCACTGGCCTCTGCTCCCCTCTGGGAATGTCAGTTCCCAACACTGACCTGCCCACTCCTTCTTTCCCTCCCTGATTTCGTGCTGCCAGTCCTCCAGCATATCTTACACCCTTCACTGCTCACTGTAACAGCATTGCCTTCTGCTTCCTGTTTGTGTCTCTGCATCTCTCTCTCTCAGCTAATGGCTCCGACAGTCTGTTTGTACAAAGTGCAGGCAGCTTGTCAGAGCCAGCATCTGACCCTGTGCTCTGTGGAGTGGGAGGGAGAAATGAGGCAGCAGATTGGAGGTTTGAAAAGTTTGAAATGAGCTAAGGGAAGGTGGAAGGAGAGAGAGAGAAGCAGGAAGGACAAGGACAGAGAGATCACAGTGTAAGAGGGAGAGACTCTCCAAGGCCTGGCTACCAGACTAATATCCAAATCTGTGCCATGTTCCTCACTTCCTGCTCTGCACCCTGTGTTCCAGACACTGGGAATCTCCACGACTTTGTGGGTCTCCAAAATCTAATCCAAGTATATTTTTGCACAATACTGCATTTGGGGGCATTCCCACAGAGACGGACTGAGAATTATTCCTTTCAATCTCATCCAAATGATTGCTGTTACCTGGATGAAGGAAGCCTCTCATTGATGGGAATCGATCCCATATTCCTGAGTATTAGATGACAGCTGACACTGAAACAGATGGTATTGTAGGGAGTGAAGAAGGTTAGCAACAATTACAGTGGGATCTTGATCAGCTGGGTAGGTGAGATGAGGAATTACAAATAGAGTATTATTCAGATGAGGATGTCTCAGAGCTATTGCAGAACATTCTCAGTGGGGAGGGTGAGCAAACAGAAGTGATTGCACACATTGGCTCAAATGACAATTGGAGGAAAAAATGGATGTACTGCTGTGCAGTGAATATAGGGAGAAAGAAAAGATGGTAAAATGTAAGACCCCAACAGTGGTCATCTCTGGATTATTCCAAATGCCATGTGCAGGTGAAGTTGAAAACTGAACATATCATAGATTAGTACATTGCTGAAACCTTGCACAGGGAGCAGGAATTCAGTTCAGTTCAGCAATTCAAGAAGGGTTACAATTAAAAATAAAATGTTGGGAACTATAGATGAGCAAACCCAATATCTGTGGTCGGAAGTTGATATAACAGAGCAAAAGTTGGTGAGAAATTAGAATGGGAAGATTTTAAAAACATCAGAAGGCAATTTACAAAAACAAAGAGGCAAAACATCGAATACAAAAGTAAGTTAGCCAATAATATTGAAGAGGATACCAAAAGATTCTGCAGATACATAAAGTGTAAAAGAGAGGCGAGAATGGATATCAGACCACTGGAAAACGATGATGGAGAGGTAGTCATAGGGGACAAGGAAATGATGGACAAACTGAACAAGTATTTTCCATCAGTCTTCACTGTGGAAGGCACGAGCTGTATGGTGGAACTTCGAGAGTGTCGGGGGCAGGAGTGGGTAATGCGTCCATTACTAGGCTGAAGAGACTGTGGAGGCATTAGTAATGATCTTTCACAAAACACTAGATTCTGGAATGGTTCTGGAAGACTGGAAAATTCCAAATGTCACGTCGCTTTTCAAGAAGGAAAGAGGCAGAAGAAAGGAAATTGTAGGCCAGTTATTCTGACCTCAGGGGTTGGGAAGAAGTTGGAGTCGATTGCTAAGGTTGTGGTTTCCGGATACTTGGAGGCACACGATAAAATCGGCTGTAGTCAGCATGGTTTTCTCAAGGAACACCTTGCCATAGAAATCTGTTGGAATTCTTTGAAGAAATATCAAGTAGAACAGACAAAGGAGAATTGGTGGATATTGTGTACTTGGATCTTCAGAAGGCCTTTGACAATGTGCAGTACATGAGGCTGCTTAACAAGTTAAGAGCTCATGGTATTGCATGAAAGACAGTAGCAGGGATAAAGTGGCAAGAGGAAAAGAATGGGAATAAAGGGAGCCTTTTCTGTTTGGCTGCTGGTGACCAGTGGTGGGACTGCTCCCTTTAACATAAAATGTCAAAGTCTTGGATGACAGGATTGGTGGCTTTGTTGCAATGTCTGCACATGATACAAGATGGGTGGAGGGGCAGGTAGTTTTGATGAAGTACAGAGGCTACAGAAGGACGAAGCCAGATTGGTAGAATGGGCAATGAACTGGCAGATGGAATACAATGTTCGGAATTGTACGGTCATGCACTTTGGTAGAAGAAATAAAAAGGAAAGACAATTTTCTAAATGGACAGAAAATTCAAAAATCTGAGGTGCAAATGAACTTGGGAGTCATTGTGTGGGCTTCCCTAAAGGTTAATTTGCAGGTTGAGTGGGTGGTGAGGAAGGCAAGAGTGATGTCAGCATTCATTTGAAGAGGACTACAAGATAAAACCAAGGATGTAATGTTGAGGCTTTACAAAGCACTGGTGAGGCCTAACGGAGTACTGTGAGCAATTTTGGGCCCCTTATCTGAGAAAAAATGTGCTGACATTGTGGGGAGTTCAAAGGAGATTCTCAAAAATGATTCTGGGATTGAAAGGCTCGTCACATGGAGAGCATTTCACGTGCTCACTGGAATTCAGAAGAATGAAGGGTGACCTTATTGAAACCGATCAAATGTTGAATAGCCATGTTAAGAGTGGATGTGGAGAGGATGTTTCCCATGACTGGAGAGTCTAAGACCAGATGGCACAGCCTCGGAATAGAGGGGTTTATTTTAGAAGATGAATTCACTGCCACAGGCGGCTGCGGAGGCCAAGTCTCGGCATATTCAAGGTAGAGGTTGATAGATTCTTGATTAATCAGGGTATGAAGAGATATGGGTAGCAGACAGACAATTGGGGCTGAGAGGGAAAATGGATCAGCCATGATAAAATGACTCGATGGGCCAAATGGTCTTGGGGTAGATTAGGATTAGTGAGCAAGGCTCTGTGTGTGAGAGATTATGTCTCATGGATTTCCTCTGTTTAGTCCTGCTCCACCTTCCATAAGACCATAAGGTTTCTCTCTTTCTGTTCCCATTAGTTCATTCCTCATCTATTAGGGCCTAGTAGTTTAGTAGGAATGGCTCCAGGGGCAGTGTTTTGCACTCTGTGTGGGATGTGGGAAGTCTGGGAGACTCCAGTCTCCCAGGTGAACACATCCGCTCCAGGTGCACCGAGTTGCAGCAACTGAGAGAATGTATTCAGGAACTGGAATGCAGTGATGATAGGAGATTCCTCAGACAGCAGGACAGAGACAAGGTTCTGTGGGCATGATTGAATGTCCCAGGCTGTAACTATCAAGACTACTAGGACCGTCCAGTATCGGGAGGACTGTGACGGTATCAGTCACTACTCCCAGTCCCATTGATTCATCGGTCAGTTCGACATCCAGAATCAGAATTAGAATCAGGTTTATTATCACCGGCATGTGTCGTGAAATTTGTTGACTTAGCAGCAGCAGTTCAATGCAATACATAATATAAAAGAAAAAATAATTACTTTATACTTTATTGTCACCAAACAATTGATACTAGAACACACAATCATCACAGTGATATTTGATTCTGCGCTTCCGCTCCCTGGAGTACAAATTGATAGTAAATTTTAAAAATTGAAATTATAAATCATGAATAGAAAATAGAAAATGGAAAGTAAGGTCGTGCAAAAAAAACGAGAGGCAGGACCGGATATTTGGAGGGTACGGCCCAGATCCGGGTCATAATAAATAAATAAATTTCAGTATGTGTACATTGAATAGATTAAAAATTATGCAAAAACAGAAATAATATATATTAACCAAGTGAGGGAGTGTTCGAGGGTTCAATGGCCATTTAGGAATTGGATGGTAGAGGAGAAGAAGCTGTTCCTGAATCGCTGAGTGTGAGCCTTCAGGCTTCTGTACCTCCCACCTGATGGTAAAAGTGAGAAAAGGGAATGCCCTGGGTGCTGAATGTCCTTAATAATGGACGCTGTCTTTCTGAGACACCGCTCATTGAAGATGTCCTGGGTGCTTTGTAGGCTCGTACCCAAGTTGGAGCTGACTAAATTTACAACCCTTCTTTCGGTCCGGTGCAGTACTCCCCCCAATACCAGACAGTGATACAGTCTGTCAGACTGCTTTCCACAGTACATCAATAGAAGTTTCTGAGTGTTTTTGTTGACAGACCAAATCTCTTCAAACTCTCCAAGTAAATCTCTTCAGACAAAATCTCTTCAAGTATATTCACTGTATTGCTTTCATTGTAACTGCACCGATATGTTGGGACCAGGTGAGATCCTCAGAGATCTTGACAGTCAGGAACTTGAAACCGCTCAGTCTCTCCACTTCTGCTCCCTCTATGCGGATTGGTATGTGTTCCTACGTCTTACCCTTCCTGAAGTCCACAATCAGCTTTTTCATCTTACTGATGTTGAGTGCAAGGTTGTTGCTGTGACACCACTCCCCTGGTTGGTGTATCTCGCTCCTGTACGCCCCCTCACCTCCATCTGAGATTCTACCAACAATACAATGGTTGTATCATCAGCAAATTTATGGATGGTATTTGAGCAATGCTGAGCCACAGTCATGGGTATAGAGAGGGTAGAGCAGTGAGCTAAGCACACACCCCTGAGGTGCCCCAGTGTTGATCATCAGCGAGGAGGAGACATTATTGTCAATCTGCACAGATTGGTCTTCCAGTTAAGAAGTTGAGCATCTAATTGCAGAGGGAGGTACACAGGCCCAGGTTCTGTAACTTATCTCCCGCTGCAAAAGTCGAGCCAACCCATGCCTGTAACTGTCTTGTACGGTTGCCCACTCGGTTCCAGGCGGATCCAGCAACACACTGTGGATTTGAAGATGAGGATATGGGATCATGTGGAAGAGAGGACCAAAGAGACGCCCCAACATTCTGGGGAACTTGCAGCTAAGCTTAAGAACACAGCCACCAGGTCTCAAGTAATGGAACAGACTCCATTATGCCGAGCTTTGAAGCCTATTTGCTGGAGGGAACGTACCCTCAGTAAAGTCTTGCTGCCGTCGCCTGAGGATTTCGATTGGGATTTAGACTCTAATTTGGCCTGTTTCCACAAATGAGCTTCATGAGCCCAGGGAGCAGACTCTGAGGTTGGTTGAGTCACCCTGTCACCTAAAAAAACAAAGGGGTCATCCTCGAAAGAAGATCCCGAGGGGTTAGCACACCCAAACCTGTCGTAAGTAGCCAGGGTCGGCAGGAATCAGCGTACATAATAGGTCCTGTTACGAGGCACCCCCAACAGTCCCTGTTTCCGTAATTTCGACTCTGACTCTTCGCAGTGCAGATAGCTGGTGCAGCCCCTTTAAGGATTCTGGATGGTCCAGCTAATTGGTAACGATGTTTTGGGCACAAAGATACCCCAGCAATTGAGTCCAAACCATCCTCATCAAGGACTCTCGTCACAATCTTTGTACATATTGGCACAAATGACATAGGTAGATAAGGTGAGGTGGTCCCAAAGAGAGATATTAGGAAGCAAGGTACAAAGCTGAGGAACAGAACCTCCAGGGTAGTAATCATTCGATTGCTGCCTGAGCCACATGTCAATGAGGGTAAGAATAGGCTGATTTGCAGGTGAATGTCTGGCTCAGGAACTGGTGCAGGAGGCATGGGTTCAGATTTATGGATTATCAGGACCTCTTCTGGGGAAGATATAACATATACAAAGAGATAGGTTACGCCTGAGCCTGAGAGGTCCCATATCCTTGCAGGCAGATTGACTATTCTGTATTGGGTGTTCTACAATGAACTGGAATTGATTAGTGAAATCTGAGAAGAAGAAGCTAAAGTTAGATGTATCATTATTACAGTGGAGCAAAGGAAGTTATAGAGGCATGAGAGAGGAGTTGATTGCTATAATGGATTGGAAAAGAACACTGGCAGGGATGATGGTCGAGCAACAATAGCTGGAATTTCTGGAAGCAATTCAGAGGGCAAAAGATCTATACATTCCAAAAAGGAAAAAGTATTCTAAAGGCAAGATGACTCAGCCATGCCGAAGAAGGAAAGTCAAGGCCAACATAAAGCCAAAGAGAGGGCATATAACTGAGCAGAAATTATTGAGAAGTTAGTGTTATAAGCTGGGCATGGATGGCGGACCCAAAAGCAAGACAGAGACTAGGTTTATCGAGATAGGAAGGTGAGTAAGGAAGAAACAACGCTGGACATTGACACAGGCCCTGGATGAGACTAGGATTCAGGGCCAGGGCTAGGACTTGGACTAGAAACACAGGACCCGGACAGGGAACTAGGCATGAGCAGCCTGGACTAGGAACATGGAACTCTGGAACCAGAACCTGGACAAGGACCCGGAACCTGGGTCTTGGTTTGGACTCGGACTCAGAACCGGAACCCGGGTCTGGGCTAGGACTCGGGATTAAGATCTTGGCAAGGACAGGACATGGCTACAAGACAGGACGAGGAACCCCTGGGCTAGCCGAGGAACCGGGACTAGATGAGGGCACGAAGCTCAGATTTGGACCAGGCTTGGTCTTGGAACACAGAGCCTTGGACTTGAACTGGACGCTCAGAGCCTTGGACTTGAGATACTCCAGGGCAGGACGTGGCTCTTGGACTAGGTCTGGCTCGGCTCTTGGACTCGGCTTTGTTAGGCTCTGGGACGCAGGGCCGGGACCCTTTCTGGGACGCGGGGCCAGGACCCTTTCTGCTGAGGACACTTGCCGAGGGAACTGCCGAGGTAAACTGCCAAGGGACTCCTGGACTGGATGAGAACACAAAGCCTTGACTTGGACAGGACTGGAACACAGCGCCTGGAACACAGAACACAGAGCCAGGACACCTCCTTGGGAACAGGACTTAGGGCCGGGACTTTACACAGAGTCAGGACCCCTCCTTGGGAACAGGAGCTAGGGCCAGGACTCTTCTTTGACACAGACACTAAACACAGGGACACAAAGAGATAGTTCCAAACTCAACAATAAATAGTTCCTTATCTTGGCATGGCAAGGCTCCGGTCTCACTCTGGCAGTTGAACTTGACGGGGATGCAGGCAGGGCTTCAGAAGGAAGGGGAAGGGAACAGCCCAGCAGAGAATTCTTGGTTTGAGAGGTATTTATGTGCCAGCCAAAAACGAGAATCAGATGCCTCAATTAAGGCACCCAATAGAACCTGGGAAAACAGGGAAAACCCGGAATATGGATCGAAGGACCGGACAATGAACCGGAATGTGGACTTCACGGACAAGACCATGACAGTTGGAGGACTGGGAAGCTTTTGAGAACCAGCATAAGTTAACTGAAAAAGTCTGTAAGAAGTTAAAGGTGGAATACGAAAGTAAGCTAGCCAATAATATTAATGAGGATACCAACAGTCTCTTCAGATATATGAAGTGTAAAAGAGAGGTGAGAGGTCATATTGGCCCACTGGAAAACGATGCTGGGAGGGTGGTAATGAGGGACAAGGAAATGGCCGAAGAACTGAATAAATACATTTCATCAGTCTTCACTGTGGAAGACACAATCAGCATGGTAGAAGTTCCAGGTGTCAGGGGTCATGAAGTGTGCTACCATTACCATGGAGAAGATTCTTGAGAAACTGAGGTAGATGAGTCACCTGGAGCAGATGGTGTACACCACAACATTCAGAAAGAGGTGGCTGAAGACAATATAGAGGCATTAGTAATGATCTTTCAATAAGCACTGGATTCTGGAATGGAGGACTGGAAAATTGCAAATGTCACTCCACTCTTCAAGAAGGGAGAGAGAGAGAGAAAGGAAATTATTGGCGAGTTTGTCATAGGGGAGGGGCAGGTAGTTTTTTTTTAGGGAGGCTACAGAAAGACTTCAGCAGATGCAGACTGTGCAAAGAACTGACAGATGGAATACAATGTCAGCAAATACATGGTCATGCTCTTTGGTAGAAGAAATTAAAGCTTTAACTTTTGACCAGGTGGACAGAAAATACAAAACTCTGAGGCACAAAGGAATTTGAGAGCCCTTGAGCAGGATTCTCTAAAGGTTAATTTGCAGGTTGAGTCTGTGGTGAGGAAGGCAAATGTGATGTTAGCATTCATTTCCAGAGGACTGGAATATTAAAACAAGGATATAATGTTGAGACTTTATAAAACACTGTTGAGGCCTCACTTCATCTTCCATCAGATTCTATTATATTCAGCCTTTTGTCACTTCCACCCATCACCTACCAGGGGGCACAGTTTTCAGGACATCGGGGTCTCTCTTCCCGCCAATACAGACATTTACACCACACGCTGCATCCGTAAAGCAAACAGCATTATGAAGGACCACACGCACCCCTCATACAAACTCTTCTCCCTTCTGCAATCTGGCAAAAGGCACCGAAGCGTTCAGGCTCTCACGACCAGACTATGTAACAGTTTCTTCCCCCAAGCCATCAGACTCCTCAATACCCAGAGCCTGGACTGACACCAACCTACTGCCCTCTACTGTGCCTATTCTCTTGTTTATTAGTTATTGTAATGCCTGCACTGTTTTCTGCACTTTATGCAGTCCTGGGTAGATCTGTAGTCTAGTGTAGTTTTTGTGTTGTTTTACGTAGTTCAGTGTGGTTTTTGTATTGTTTCATGTAGCACCATGGTCCTGAAAAACGTTGTCTTGTTTTCACTGTGTACTGTACCAGCAGTTATGGTCGAAATGACAATAAAAAGTGACTTGACTTGACTTGCTTGAAAGTTAACCTTTATATTTTGGTAGGAGTAATCAAAATGGGGCATACATGGTAAATGGTACGGCATTGAAGAATGCAGTAGAACAGAGTGATCCAGGAATAAAGGTGCATAGTTCCCTGAAGGTAGAATCTCATGTGGATAGGGTGGTGAAGAAAGCTTTTGGTATGCTGGCCTTCATAAATTAGAGCACTGAGTAGAGTACAGAGAAGAGTTACTAGAATGTTACCTGGGTTTCAGCACCTGATTTACAAAGAAAGGTTGAACAAGTTAGGTCTTTATTCTTTGGAGTGTAGAAGGTTGAGTGGGGACTTGATAGAGGTATTTAAGATTATGAGTGGGACAGACAGAGTTAACGTGGATAAGCTTTTTCCATTGAGAGTAGGAGAGATTCAAACAAGAGGACATGAGTTGAGAGTTAGGGGGCAAAAGTTTAGGGGTAACACGATGGGGAACTTCTTTACTCAGAGAGTGGTGGCTGTGTGGAATGAGCTTCCAGTAGAAGTGGTAGAGGCAGGTTCGATATTGTCATTTAAAGCAAAATTGGATAGGTATATGGACAGGAAAGGAATGGAGGGTTATGGGCTGAGTGCAGGTCGGTGGGACTAGGTGAGAGTAAGCGTTCGGCATGGACCAGAAGGACCGAGATGGCCTGTTTCCATGCTGTAATTGTTATATGGTTATAGGGTGTTCTGCAAAAGGCCTTTCAAGTTCCTTTCATCTCAGATTTTTGGATTTTCTCCATTTAGAAAATACTCCACACATTTATTTCTACTACCAAAGTGCATGATCATTCATTTTCCAGTATTATATTTCATTTGACATTTCTCGCCCATTCTCCAAAACCGTCTGTCCTTCTGCATCATACCCGTTTCCTCAACACTACCTGTTCCTCCACCAGTCTTTGTCTCATCTGCAAACTTGGCAACAAAGCCATCTATTTCATTATCTAAATCATTTATATACAGCATAAAAAATGTGGGCCCAACACTGACCCCTGCGGAACACCACTAGTCACTGGCAGCCAACCAGCCCAGGCCACTTTTATTCCCACTCGCTGACTTCTTCCAATCAGCCAATGCTCCAACCATCCCAGTAATGTTCCTGAAATACCATGGGCTCTTAACTTGCTAAGCAGCCTCATGTGTGGCACCTTGTAAAAAGCCTTCTGAAAGTCCAAATATACGAAATCCACTACATCCCGTTTATCCATCCTACTTGTAATCTCCTCAAAAAATTCCAACAGGTTTGTCAGGCAGGGTTTTCCCTGATGGAAACTGCGCTGACTTAGTCCTATCTTGTCCTTGGTCACTGAGTATTCCGTCACCTCATCCTTGACAATTGACTCGAACATCTTCCCAACCATTGAGGTCAGGCTAACTTGTCTATAATTTCCTTTCTGCTGTCTTCCTCCTTTCTTAAAGAGTGGAGTGACATTTGCAATTTTCCAGTCCTCTGGCACCATGCCAGAGTCCAATGATTTTTGAAGGATCATTTCCACTGCCACCACAATCTCTAATGCTCCCTCTTTCAGAACGCCAGGGTGCAGTTTCTCTGGTCTAGGTGACTTATGATCTTTTGGGTCTTCAGCCTTCTCTCTTGTAATAGAAACAGCACCCACTTCTCTTCCTTCCCACACTACAACATCGGGCATACTGCTGGTGTCTTCCACAGTGAAGACTGATGCAAAATTTTCATTTAATTCACCTGCCATCTCCTTGTTCCCCATTATTATTTCTCCTGCCTCATTTGGTAGCGGTCCTATATCCACTCTCATTTCTCTTTTAATTTCTACATACTAGAAAAAGCTTTTGCTATCCACTTTGATATTACTGCTAGCTTGCTTTTATATTTTATCTTTTCCCTTCTAATGATTCTTTTCATTGTTCTCTGTAGGTTTTTAAAAACTTCTCAATCCTCTGCCTTCCCAATAATTTCGCTTTGTTGTATGCCCTCTCTTTTGTTTTTACATCAGCTTTGAATTCCCTCGTCAGCCACAGTTGTACTATTTTACCATTTCAGTATTTCTTCATATTTGGAATACACATGTCCTGCACCTTCCTCATTTTTCCCAGAAACACATGGCATTGCTGCTCTGCTGACATCCCTGCTCGCAGATCCTTCCAATTTACTTTGGCGAACTCCTCATACCACTGTAATTTCCCTTACTCCACTGAAATATTGCTATGTCAGACTTTACTTTCTCCCTATCCAATTTCAAGATGAACTCAATCACATTGTGATCACTAGTTCCTAAGGGTTCTTTACCTTAAACTCCCTGATCACCTCCGGTTCAGAATCAGAATCAGAATCGGGTTTGTTATCACCAGCATGTGACGTGAAACTTGTTATCTTCACAGCAGCAGTTCAATGCAATACATAATCTAGCAGAGAGAGAAAAATATAATAATAAATAAAATAAAACATAATAAACAAACAAGTAAATCAATTACGTATATTGAATAGATTATTAAAAAATGCGCAAAAACAGAAATACTGTATATGAAAAAGTGAGGTAGCGTCCAAAGCTTCAATGTCCATTTAGGAATCGGATGGCAGAGTGGAAGAAGCTGTTCCTGAATCGCTGAGTGTGTGCCTTCAGGCTTCTGTATCTCCTACCTGATGATAACAATGAGAAAAGTGCAAGCCCTGGGTGCTGAAGGTCTTTAATAATGGACGCTGCCTTCCTGAGACACCACGGAAAGACGAGGAAACCTGCAGATGCTGGAAATTCAAGCAACACACACAAAAAATGCTGGTGAACGCAGCAGACCAGGCAGCATCTATAGGAAGAGGTACAGTTGACATTTCGGGCAGAGACCCTTCGTCAAGGCTAACTGAAAGAAGAGATAGTGAGAGATTTGAAAGTGGGAGGGGGAGGGGGAGATCCGAAATGATAGGAGAAGCCAGGAGGAGGAGGGATTGAGCTAAGAGCTGGAAAGTTGATTGGCAAAAGGGATACGAGGCCGAAGAAGGGAGAGGATCAGGGGACATGAGGCCTAGGGAGAAAGAAAGGGGGAGGGGAGCCCAGAGGATAAGCAAGGCTGTCCACCAGAGAAAGCAGGATCTCCCAGTGGCCACACATTTTAATTCAACGTCCCATTCTCATTCTGATATGTCTATCCACGGCCTCCTTTACTATCAAGATGAAGCCACACTCAGGTTGGAGGAACAACACCTTATATTCCATCTGGGTAGCCTCCAACCTGATGGCATGAACATTGACTTCTCTAACTTCCGTTAATGCCCTACCTCCCATCCCTTATTTGTTTGTTTGTTTATTTCTTACTTACTTATTTTTTTCCTCTCTCTTTTTTTCTCCCTCTGTCCCTCTCACTATAACTCCTTGCCCTCAGATAAATTCGACCTCAGATACCTGCTTGTGCATGAATGTGGTCCACAGTCAGTGGGAATTAACATTCATTTTATGTGCATGGAGTGTGGATGTGAAGATGGAGGTATTTGAAAACTATATGTAATTCAAAGGGAGTATTCTAAGTAATATTGTAACTACAAAATTGTCCTGCTGTTACGTTTCATATTTAGCATATAAAAATGTCATGTAATATTGGGTCAGGCAGGCCTCTTCTTCCAAGAGTGTCTGAGTATGATCTCTGCTGCTTGTTTTGCTGAATAAAGACTTCTATCACCACCAGCTTCACTGTCTCTCTGGTGACTTCGTTCACAGTAACAACAAGGGCTTTAACTGTGATGATCTAGTCTGTATCCATAAATTTTTGTAGGCTTTTCTCTTCAAGGGTGTTTCCTATACCAGTCCGAGACACAACCCACACACTCATCCCACTGGTTCCCGTCCCCACTACTCCCCTCTGTCCTCCGCACCTCCCTCCCTTTAGTTCATGCTCCACCTTCCTCTCCCATCAGATTCCATTATCTTCAGCCTTTTGCCACAATTCCATTCCCTATCCGCCTGTCCACCCGCTCACCTGGCGGCCCCTATCACCTGACAGCACCTGCTCTACCCCTTCCCTCGCCTCTTTACCCCGGTCACCTCCCCTCTGTCTTTCAGTCCACATGAAAGGTCTCAACCCTACTTCGTCTCCAGTTCCACTCGAGATAGAGCTTATTCTAAGCGCACGGGCATTTGGGTAGGACATGTCTCTATTTCATTATTTGGAAGACAATCGCAACTGCCATTAAGCATAGTTTTCTTTTTTCAAAACATCAAAGCATGTGACCGTGAAATAGCAAATTCGTTCCCAATGTTCCCCGAGTCTTCAGAGATACCGTACGGAAATAATAATTTATACGGCAATGACCGGTAAACATCACCATTCGGTGCAGGCGTAAGGCTGCTACGCTTTTGTTCCCAAAGTTTTCTGTGTTCAATCATAAAATTTATAACCTCCAAATTTTACAGCTTTGATGAACCATCCACTTTAATTTTGTGAACCAAATGGACCTTTCCGAAATGTTTTCATGCGATTCAACCGCAGCTCGTTTTTTAAAACAACTTGACCAATGGTAGAGCACGTCGTATGACGGCTATGCGCGCAAACCAATGGGTGGCAACGTGCGGACCACCAATCAACCAATAGCGACAGGCGGTCTGCATGTTTCTCTAATCCCGTGAAAGATGGGTGGGAGGACCGTCGGTCCTTTTAACCAACAGCGGCAAGGATAGAAACCGGAAGGTGGGACGTCTGATTCACTAAATATGTGTGTGTGTGTGTGTGTGTGTATATATATATATATATATGTGTGGTGTGTGTGTGTGTGTGTGTATATGTATATGTATCATTATCATTTAGAACACAGAACATAGAACACACAATAGTACAGCACAGTCTAGGCCCTTCGGCCCACAATGTTCTGCCGACCCTCAAACCCTGCCTCCCATATAAGCCCCCACCTTAGATTCCTCCATATACCTGACTAGTAGTCTCTCAAACTTCACTAGTGTATCTGCCTCCACCACTGACTCAGGGAGTGCATTCCATGCACCAACCACTCTCTGAGTAAAAAACCTTCCTCTAATATCCCCCTTGAACTTCCCACCCCTTACCTTAAAGCCATGTCCTCTTGTATTGAGCAGTGGTGCCCTGGGGAAGAGGTGCTGGCTATCCACTCTATCTATTCCTCTTATTATCTTGTACACCTCTATCATGTCTCCTCTCATCCTCCTTCTCTCCAAAGAGTGAAGCCCGAGCTCCCTTAATCTCTGATCATAATGCATACTTTCTAAACCAGGCAGCATCCTGGTAAATCTCCTCTGTACCGTTTCCAATGCTTCCACATCCTTCCTATAGTGAGGTGACCAGAACTGGACACAGTACTCCAAGTGTGGCCTAACCAGAGTTTTATAGAGCTGCATCATTACCTGTCGACTCTTAAACTCTATCCCTTGACTTATGAAAGCTAACACCCCATAATCTCTCTTAACTACCCTATCCACCTGTGAGGCAACTTTCAGGGATCTGTGGACATGTACCCCGAGATCCCTCTGCTCCTCCATACCACCAAGTATCCTGCCATTTACTTTGTACTCTGCCTTGGAGTTTGTCCTTCCAAAGTGTACCACCTCACACTTCTCCGGGTTGAATTCCATCTGCCACTTCTCAGCCCACTTCTGCATCCTATCAATGTCTCTCTGCAATCTTCGACAATCCTCTACACTATCTACAACACCACCAACCTTTGTGTCATCTGCAAACTTGCCAGCCCACCCTTCTACCCCGACATCCAGGTCATTAATAAAAATCACGAAAAGTAGAGGTCCCAGAACAGATCCTTGTGGGACACCACGAGTCACAATCCTCCAATCTGAATGTACTCCCTCCACCAACACCCTCTGCCTTCTGCAGGCAAGTCAATTCTGAATCCACCTGGCCAAACTTCCCTGGATCCCATGCCTGCTAACTTTCTGAATAAGCTTACCGTGTGGAACCTTGTCAAATGCCTTACTAAAATCCATATAGATCACATCCACTGCACTACCCTCATCTATATGCCTGGTCACCTCCTCAAAGAACTCTATCAGGCTTGTTAGACACGATCTGCCCTTCACAAAGCCAAGCTGACTGTCACTGATCAGACCATGATTCTCTAAATGCCTATGGATCCTATCTCTAAGAATCTTTTCCAACAGCTTTCCCACCACAGACGTAAGGCTCACTGGTCTATAATTACCCGGACTATCCCTACTACCTTTTCTGAACAAGGGAACAACATTCACCTCCCTCCAATCCTCCGGTACCATTCCCGTGGACAACGAGGACATAAAGATCCTAGCCAGAGGCTCAGCAGTCTCTTCTCTCACCTCATGGAGCAGCCTGGGGAATATTCCGTCAGGCCCCGGGGACTTATCTGTCCTAATGTATTTTAATAACTCCAACACCTCCTCTCCCTTAATATCAGCATGATCCAGAACATCAACCTCACTCATATTGTCCTCACCATCATCAAGTTCCCTCTCATGGGTGAATACCGAACAGAAGTATTCATTGAAGACCTCACTCACTTCCACAGCCTCCAGCCACATCTTCCCACCTTTATCTCTAATCGGTCCTACCTTCACTCCTGTCATCCTTTTTTTCTTCACATAATTGAAGAACGCCTTGGGGTTTTCCTTTACCCTACTCGCCAAGGCCTTCTCATGCCCCCTTCTTGCTCTTCTCAGCCCCTTCTTAAGCTCCTTTCTTGCTTCTCTATATTCCTCAATAAACCCATCTGATCCTTGCTTCCTAAACCTCATGTATGCTGCCTTCTTCCTCCTGACTAGATTTTCCACCTCACTTGTCACCCATGGTTCCTTCACCCTCCCATTTTTTATCTTCCTCACCGGGACAAATTTATCCCTTACATCCCACAAGAGATCTCTAAACATCGACCACATGTCCATAGTACATTTCCCTGCAAAAACGTCATCCCAATTCACACCTGCAAGTTCTAGCCTTATAGCCTCATAATTTGCCTTTCCCCAATTAAAAATTTTCCTGTCCGTTTGATTCTATCCTTTTCCATGATAATTATAAAGGCCAGGGAGCGGTGGTCACTGTCCCCCAGATGCTCACCCACTATCATTTATATATCATTTTTATATAAAAAGATCTGTGCTCTGAAGTAATAGAACTATTATTTAAAGCAATAATCCTCTGATCCTTCCTGCAAAATGCTGTTAATGTTAAATCGTATTGAGATAACTTTTAAATCGTCCATCCCCTCTTGATTATGTCTTGTTGATTACAATATTCACACCTCCCATTGTTGTGTTTCTTTATGAAAAACAATGTACTTTAACCCTGTACAATGTCCTGACGAAGGGTCTCGGCCCGAAACATCGACTGTACCTCCTCCGAGAGATGCTGCCTGGCCTGCTGCGTTCATCAGCAACTTTGATGTATGGTACTTTAACCCTGCGTGCCCAAACCTCAGTCTCGATATTATCACCTCCCCCTTCCTACTCTTTCCTGCATTCCTAAGCTACCCCACTTCTCTCTGGATACCATTTTAAATTGAAATAAGGTTTGTATTATCCCACATACAACCTCTGGTTTTCCCACTGAATGCAAATCTTTTAGACTCTGGATTGTTGTGCTTGAATCAGACAATATTACAACTCGCATGGTCTCATTTTCTCCACCCACTGCAAAGCCAATAGTCCAGCTGTCATTTCACCTGTATACACTGAGAAATCATCATTTATCCTCTCCTGCATTTTCATGTTAAAATCAGGCACTACCAATCCTACCCCTAATCTACAACAGTGTTACCGTTTTTGAAACATCTGTGTAAATTTGTAAATATCCCTAATTATTATTATTTACATAACATTCAACTATATCTTGATTTAAGTAGACTTCTCTACTTTTCCATCTCTTTCTGAATAATTTAGGATCCACCTCTGGTGCTTCACACAGTCATGGAGTCAGCCCAGGAAAAGACACTGTATCACTCAGGGCCTTATTACTTATTACTAATTTCTGCTTTCCTTTCAATAGTCCGTGCAAAATCTCTGAATTTCCTTCTTTCCTTTTCCCAGCATCGATCTAAAACCTGTTAACTTGGATGATTTTCTCCAGGCCCTTGTACGTTTACCCAATATGTTAACACAAGCTGTGATCTTCTCAGTTCCAGAGGTGTCTCTCCCAACTCCACCTGCATTGCCACCACTGGTGTTGTCCTCATTGCCCCACTGATTAAACTTACTTTCTTACTTTGGGTTTTTATTTCTTTAATACATGTTGACCATGTGAGTTTTTTATCAAACCAAATTCCTAAAAATTTAAAAGGGTCTGCAGTTTCTAATTTTAATCGATAATCAATTAAATGTAGAGATAAGGCTGAGGATCGAGTTGTTGATTTTCAAACAAAGGCAGTCTTTAGTGAGACTGCTGGCAAGTAGAGGCTGATGACAGGGCAAAACTGCAGTCAATGGGATGCAAAAGGGGGCCAAAAATCAAAAAAGGTGATGAATACTGGATTGAAAGTGTTATCTTTGAATTCAGATAGTATACAGAATGAGATAGATTAACTTGTAGCACAGCTACAGATTGGCATGTATGACAGTGTGGGCATCACTGAATTGTGGCTGAAAGATGATTATAGTTGGGAGCTTGATATCCAGGGATACACATTGTATCGAAAGGACAGGCAGGTTGGCAGAAGGCGTGATATAGCTCTGTTGGCAAAAAATTAAATGAAATCATTCAAAAGAGGTGACATAGGATGGGAAGGTGTAGAATAATTCAGGGTATACCAAGGAGTATTATGGTTAAGGGTGATGAAATGAGAGCATGGATCAGTACATGGAACTACAATGTTGTAGGCATTACTGAAATTTGGTTGAGTGAGGGGCAGGAATGGGTGATTAATGTACCAGGTTTTTGAAGTTTTAGAAAAGATAGAGGAGGAGATAAAGTGGGGGTATTGCATTAACAGTCAGGGACAATATCACAGCTGCACGCAGAGGAGACATAATGGCGAGGTAAGAAACTGAGTCCATTTGAGTGAAACTCAAGAACAGGCAGGGTACAATCACACAGATGGGATTGAACTTGGGGACGCAGCCTCAAGATTTGGGGGAGTAGATTTAGGATGGAAATGAGGAGGAACTGTTTATCCCAGAGAGTGGTGAATCTCTGTGAATTCAATGCCTAATGAAGCAGTGGAAGCTACCTCAGTAGATATACTTATGACAAGGTTGGATAGATTTTTGCATAGTAGTGGAATTAAGGATCATGGGGAAAAGGCAGGTATGTGGAGATGAGTCCATGGCCAGATCAGCCATGATCTTATTGAATGGCAGAGCAGGCTCAACGAGCCAGATGGCCTACTCCCATATATTTCTAATCCTGGGAAATCCATTCCCGCTATTTTATCTTTGTTGGCTCAGTTTAGAAATTTTTCTGGTTATAAGTTCCTATTTATGGATGTTTACCATTTAAATTGGTCACCAACTTTTTTACATGTTTGGGGGTTAATAGTACGAAAAAGTATAAGGATTTATTTAAGGCAAATTTTTTACCTTTAATTGATCAGGTTAAACTTTTGTTTACTAAATGGTCACCAGCGTCTCTGTCATTGATCGGTCGGATCAATGCTATCAAGATGATTATTTTGCCTAAATTTTTATATTTATTTCAAGGGTTGCCGATTTTCATTCCGAAAGCCTTTTTTGATAATGTTGATTCCAAAATTTCTTCATCTATATGGCAGAACAAAAATCCTAGGTTAGGTAAAAGACATATACAGAAATCTAAAAAGGAGGGGGGTTTAGCTTTGCCAAATTTTAGATTTTACTATTGGGCAATTAATATTCGATATTTAAAATTTTGGTTAGCGGACGGACGTAACTTCAAGTCCACATTGGGTAAATCTTGAACGTAGTTCTTTACAAGGGTTTTCACTGGGTTCTATTTTAGGGACTTTGCTTCCCTTTACTCATTTTAAATTGTATAAACAAATGGATAACCGAATAGTAAAACATACTTGATGTATAGGTGTGGAACGCGCTGCCTCAGAAGGCAGTGGAGACCAATTCTCTGGATGCTTTCAAAAAGGAGCTAGATAGGTATCTTATGGATAGGGGAATCATGGATTATGGGGACAAGGCAGGAACCAGGTATTGATAGTAGATGATCAGCCATGATCTCAGAATGGCGGTGCAGGCTCGAAGGGCCAAATGGTCCACTTCTGCACCTGTTGTCTATTGTCTATTGTATATGGTTTCAATTTCGAAAATTTTTTGTGTTGAATCAATTTATTTTGGCAAGTCCTATTATCTCTAATTTCTTCTTTCAACCCTCTATTATGGATCAAGCATATCTGGCTTGGAGAATTAAAGGAATAGTATGATTTTGTGATCTACCTTTGGATAATTGTTTCATATCCTTTGAACAATTATCTAATAAATATAACTTGCCTCGATCCCATTTTTTTTTAGATATTTACCGATTAGAAACTTTTTAAATACTGTTTCTCCTACCTTCCTGAATTTATATTCAATGGATATTTTGGAAAAAAATTTAGATTTAAATCCTTTTCAGAAAGGTGTAATAGCAATTATTTATAATATAATTATGAAAATATGTCCAGATGTATCTAATAAAGTTAAGACTGATAAGGAAAGGGAACTTCAGATTACTGATTGAAAAATGGGAAAAAAATTCTTCAATTAGTTAACTCATCCTCTATACGTGCTAAACATGCATTGATACAGTTTAAAGTAGTGCATAGGGCTCATATGTCTCAGGATAAATTAGCTTGTTATTATTCTCATATAAATCCTTAATGCGATAGATATCACTTTGAGGTAGCTTCTTTAATTCATATTTTTTGGTCATGTCCTTTTTTGAAAAATATTGGAAAGATATTTTTGATACTATTTCAACTGATTTTTTTATCAATAATAATCAAAAAACAAAGTGTTAAAGCTTTTTTTATGGAAAAAAGAAAGAAAGAAAAAAAGAACCCCTACTAACTAAAACAGAGAAAAACCCTAATAATGAAAAAAAAGGAAAAAAAAATACCCATTTGGAGCACAAACCCGGAGCTATACACCGTACACGCTTCCTTTAAAAAAAGACATCAAACCACCAACCATCAGAAAAGGACCATCTTTATTAACTCATGTCAAATGATAATAACGGGCAAAAGAACCCCACCTTTTCTCGAAGTCAAATCTAGGATCAAAAGCTTGACTTCTAATTTTTTCCCATACTAAGACATAACCTCACCTGAGAGAACCATTGTATCATAGTGGGAACAGAGGCATCTTATCATTTTAATAAAATAGCCCTTCTAGCCAATAATGTGACCAATGCAATTACGTATTGGTCAGATATAGAAATACCGTGAATATGTTGAGGAATTATACCAAACAAAACTGTCAATTTATTAGGTTGTAAATTGATTTTCAAAGCTTTAGAAATTGTAGAAAAAGTAGATTTCTAAAATTGTTTCAATACAGAACACGACCAAAACATATGCGTCAATATGGCTATCTCAGTTTTGCATCTATCACACAGACTATTTACATTAGGAAATATTTTAGACAATCTCTCCTTTGTCAAATAATAACGATGTACAATTTTAAATTGAATTAGAGAATGATTGGCACAAATCGAAGAAGAGTTAACCAGCTTCAAAATTTGCAACGAATCCTCTGTTATTAAGGTCATATTAAGCTCTCTTTCCCAATCTTGCTTAATCTTAAGTAAAGGATAATTATCCTGTTGTAATAGTAAATTATAAATTTTCCCTATAAAACCTTTCACTAAAGGGTTCATATTTAAAATAATGTCTAACAGGTCAGAGTCTTGTATATATGGAAAATTACTTAAATATTCTTGTAAGAAATGTCTGACCTGAAGATATTGCAAAAAATGTGAATATGAGAGAGAGTATTTAGTTACTAATTTCTCAAAGGACATCAATCGTCCTTCTTGAAACAAGTCCACCAAGGAAAAAATTCCTTTATTCCACCAAAGAGAAAAGGTTGGATCACTAAGTGAAGGTTTAAATAAATAGTTTCAATAAATTAAACTAAGAAGGTTAAATTTTTTAAGATTAAAAAACTTTCAAAATCGGTACCAGATTCATAATCATTGGTTAATCATAGGATTTATATTTAGAATAGAAATTTTGGCTAATTGTACAGGTAAAGGAGCTCCTAATAACGAAGTTAAATGAAATTGTTTCACAATTTTCAATTCCAAATCAACCCAAGATGGTCGTTCCTTTTTATCCGTCCAATATAACCAAGAACACACATAACGTATATTAACCGCCCAATAATACCTTCTTAAATTAGGCAAAGTAAGACCTCCATCCTTTTTTAATTTTTGTAAATGACATTTTCCAATTCTTGGTCTTTTATTATTCCAAACAAAAGATGAAATAATAGAGGCAACCTGATCAAAAAACTTCTTAGTTAAAAAAATAGGAATATTTTGAAATACATATAAAAATTTTGGTAAAATCATCATTTTCACTGCATGAATTCGACCTGCTAACGAAGTGTAAGTGGATTCCACCTAGAAAAAATTGCTTCATAAAATCCACTAAGGGAACTAAATTAGCTCTATAAAGGTCTCCATAATTTTTAGTTATGATAATACCTAAATATTTAAAAGAATACGTAACTTTTAGAGAAATGTCATCATATATAGAAGCAGAATCATTTAAAGGAAATAATTCACTTTTATGCAGGTTTAATTTATATCCTTAAAACAATTCATATTCATTTAATAATTTCAGTAAGTTAGGAATAGATTCTTCGGGATTCGAAACATAAACCAAAAGATCATCCGCATAAAGGGAGATCTTATGAATAGTCCCATTTATAGAAATTCCTTGAATATTTTTAGCTTCAAGAAGTGCAATAGCCAAAGGTTCCAACATCAAATTAAATAACAGAGGACTTAACGGACATCCTTTTTTCATACCCCGGGAAAGTTGGAAAAAGGGGGATCTACAGTTATTAGTAATAACAGTGGCAATGGGGCTTTTATATATCAATGTAATCCATTTATTAAAATTAGTACCAAAGCTAAATTTCTTCAAAACTTTAAATATTCTCCATTCAACTCTATCAAATGCCTTTTCAGCATCTAGAGAAACAACACATTGGGAATCTTAGATAGGGATGAGTATATAATATTTAACAATCTCCAAGTGTTAGAAAAAGAATAACAGCCTTTTGTAAAACCCATTTGATCCTGAGAAATAATTTTAGCTAGTATATTCTCCATCCGATTAGCCATTATTTTTGAAAGAATTTTGGCATCCACATTTAATAATGAAGTAGGTCTACATGAAGTACAATCAGTAGGGTCTTTATCTTTCTTAAGAATTAAAGAAATAGCAGCTTCATAAAATGTGGAAGGTAACTCTCCTAACAGGAGAGAATCTTTAAGCATTTCCAACATATAAGGAGTAAGCAAATGTTCAAGTTTTTTATAAAATCCTACGGTAAAACCATCCAATCCAGGACCTTTACCAGATTGCATTGAAAGAATAGCTTTCTGAATTTCTCTTTCAGTAAAAGGAGCAGCAAGAATTTGCTAATTTTCAACAGATATTCCAGGAAAATCAATCTTTTGTAAAAAGGCAAACATATTAGAAGGGTCAGCTGGAAACTGAGAGTTATAGAGTTAACTATAATAGTCTTGAAAATTTTTATTAATATCTTCATAATTACAAGCTAAACTACCATCTCCCTTACGAATTTTAAAAATTTGTTTTAGCTCTAACTGCTTTAAGCTGAGATGCTAATAACTTGTTACTTTTATCTCCAAACATATAAAATTGATTTTTTAATTTAAGCAAATTTCTTTCAATAGGATAAGTTAATAGTAAATTATATTGTGATTTAAGTTCAACCCTATGTTTAAATAAATCAACATTAGGAGAAACTGCATAAGAATTATCCAGACCTTCAATTAGTTTGGAAATTCTATCTAGCTCTATTTTTGTCTGTTTCTTGAGTTTAGCCAAATAAGATATTATCTGACCTCGCAAATATGCTTTGAGTGTATCCCATATAATCAATTTCGAGACATCTCCCGTATTATTAAGAAGGAAGAAATCTTTTATCTGAATCTCTATAAATTTAACAAAGTCCGAACTTTGTAATAAATTTTCTGGAAAGCGGCAAGGCAAGTTTACATAACTAACATCATTTAACTCAAAAGTTAAGCTTAAAGGCGCATGATCCGAGACTGCAATAGCATCATATTCACATTTCTGGACTTTGGACAAAAATCGGAAATCAGCTATAAAATACTCAATTCTCGAATATTTATTATGAACATATGAATAAAAAGAATAATCTCTGTCATTAGGATGTAAATTTCTCCAGATTTCTATCAGAACATAATCAATTAAAAAAGAATTAATAAGTGTTGCCGAACGACTCGGAAGCTGCTGATTGGTTGAACTCTTGTCAATCAAAGGGTTTAAACAACAGTTGAAGTCACCTCCCATCAGCAGCATATATTCATTTAAGTCTGGTAATAAACCAAATACATTTTTTAAAAAAGGATCATCTACATTAGGTCCGTATAGATTGACCAGGGCAATTTTTCTATTACAAATTGTTTCTTTAATAATTAAAAATCTACCATTATTATCTGAGAAAATGTCTTCTTGAATAAATAAAATATTAGATTCAATAAAAATAGATACTCCCTTTGTTTTATTTTGACAGGTAGCATGGTATTGCAGACCCTTCCATGTTTTAAAAAATCTATTTTGATCGCCCGTTCTGATATGCGTTTCTTGAGCAAAAATTATATCGGGCTGGAATCGATTAAAAACTGTAAATGTCTTCTTTCGCTCAACAGGGTGATTCCAGCCACGTACATTCCAACTAATAATGTTTATCTGTTTAAGTACCATTGGATATTATTCTTAAACACAATACACGCAGACCACCGCGGGCTAATCAAAGATGGCGGGGATAAATAGAACCAAATAGAAAACGCGCATGCTCCGGAACTCCGTAATGGGGAAAAAATACAGAAAATGTGTGAAAAAAATCCCACAATAAACTGTTCTGAATATTGATTTACAACCTCACCCTATTACTGCAATTTTTTGGGTTATCATTGACAGAATCAAGTCATTTAACCTCTTCAGCTCGTCGGATGATTGCATTTCTTACATTGATGGCTAGAAGATCCATTTTGCTGAATTGGAAAGAGATTGATTCTCCCACTACGTTTCATTGGTTCTCTCAAACTATGTTGTGTTTAAACTTAGAAAAAATTAGCAGTGTTATTTATGATCCCTCTACTAAATTCGAAAAGACTTGGAGGCCATTTATTCAACATTTCCATATGTTGTAATTTGACCTTTTCCAAATGTATTCTATTTCTTTTTAATATATGTCGAGAGGAGCGGAGTCGCCGACACTAATGGTTCCTTTTTTTGATGTTACATAACAGCCCATGTCTTTTTTTTCTTAGTTTGGTTGATTAACACTGTTTAGGTTAGTTTTTCTATTGGGGTATATTTTTATATTTTTTTTTGCTTTTTCATGATTTTATTTTTATTTTTTTTGTACATTATATTTGTATCCTCTATGATTGGGAGGTTTAATACCCATGTGTCAACTGGGTTTATATTCAACTATGTTAATTATAACAATGTAATCCCAATAACTTTGTATCAATACTATGGTATGTTTATCATTATGAAACCAATAAAAAGATTGAAAAAGAAAGATGGCCTCCTCCTGCTCCTGTGTGTTATGTACGACAGACCCCCTAATAGCCACCAGGACACTGAGGAACAGGTATGTAATCTGATTAAGGAAATGTGTAAAAATAATAGGGTTGTTGTCATGGGCATTTTAAAATTTCCGCATATAAACTGGGACCTGCTTAGTGTAAGGGTTTCAGATGGGGCTGAATTTATTCAGTGCATCCAGGAAGGTTTCTCAAATCAGTATGTGCATGGTCCAATGAAAGTAGGGGCCATACTGTACCTGGTGTCGGGTAATGAGCCTGACCAGGGAACTGATCTTTCAGTGGATGAAGAGTGACCACAACTCCTAATCTTTCAGGAAGTTTCAGACTACTGTGCTATTCCATGCCCTCACTTTGGGAAGTCAGATCATCTGGTTATACTTCTACTCCCTGAATATAGACAGAGACTGAAGACTGCAGCACCAGTAGTGAGGACCAAGAAGGTATGGACCAGGGAAGTACAGGAGTGCTTACAGGACTGCTTTGAATCGGTGGTCTGGACCGTATTCAGGGATTCATATTTGAATCTGAACTAGTATGCCGCAGTTGTTACGGACCTCATTCAAACCTGTGTGGATTTTTCAAGATTTTTATACTGAACTTTATAACTCTGTCCAGTAGATTCTTCTAAAATTAATACTTTCTTACAAAAGATTGCTTTTCCTCAAATTTCTGTTGAGGATCAAAAATCTCTTGATGCCCAAATTACTGAAGCCAAAATTTATAAAGCTATTTTTTTAATGCAATCTGGTAAGGCCCCTGGGCGTGATGGCTATCCTGTAGAATTTTATAAAAAATTTGGAAAATTGCATTCTCCATATATGTTGGAATTGTTTAAGGATTCATTTGTGAAAGCTGATTTACCCTCTACTTTTTATGAGGCTTCTATTTCTTTAGTTCTTAAAAGGGATAAAGATCCTACTGATTGTGCCTCATATAGACCTATTTCATTATTGAATGTCAATGCTAAGATTCTGTCAAAGTTAATGGCCATTATTTTTAAAGATCAAACAGGCTTTATAAAGGGTCGTTATTCTTTTTCGAATGTTTGGAGATTATTTAACATCATATATTTGTCCTCTTTTAAAACTCCACAATGCATTGTCTCTTTGGATGCTGAAAAAGCGTTCGATCAAGTCGAATAGAAATATTTATTTAATGTTTTAGAGAAATTTGTCTTTGGTATTAATTTTAATAATTGGATTAGAATGATATATAAAACTATTGCTACTGTTATTACTCATAACTGTAGATCCCCTTTTTTCAGCTTTCACGGGGGACAAGACAAGGTTGTCTATTAAGTCCTTTGTTATTTAATTTAATACTAGAACCCCTTGCTATTGCTCTTCGTGAAGCTAAAGATATTTTTGGGAATTTTGTGAATGAGACCATTCATAAGATTTCTCCTTATGCTGATGATTTAATGGTTTAAATATCCAATCCTGAGGAATCTATTCCTGCCTTGCTAAAATTATTTAATGAATTTGGAGATTTTTCAAGATATAAAATAAAATTTAGTAAAAGTGAACTGTTTCCTTTAAATGAAACTGTTTCTATATATGATAATACTCCTTTCAAAGTCACGGATTCCTTTAGATATTTAGGTGTTATAATCATTAAAAAATATCAGGATCATTATAAAGCTAATTTTGTTCCCTTGGTGGATTCTATGAAGTATTTATTTAGTAGATGGAACCCACTTACCTTTTCACTTGTTGGTCGCATACATATAGTCAAAATCATGATTTTACCAAAATTTTTATATTTATTTCAGAATATCGCTGTTTTTCTGACTAAGAAGTTTTTTGATCGGATTGATTTTATTATTTTATCTTTTATTTGGAATAATAAAAGACCAAGAATTAGTAAATGTCACTTACAAAAGTTGAAAAAGGATGGAGGTCTCGCTTTGCCTAATTTAAGCATGTATTACTGGGCTGTTAATGTGCGATAGATGTCCTTTTGGTTACACTGGGTTGATAAGAACGATCGGGCAATTTGGGTAGACTTGGAATTGAAAGCTGTGAAACAGTTTTATTTAACCTCGTTATTGGGAGCTGCTTTACCTATACAATTAGCTAAAGTTGCTAATTTAAATTTATACCCTGTGATTAAGCATTCTTTACAAATTTGGCTCCAGTTCTGCAATTTTTTTAATCTTAAAAAATTTAAACTTTGTAGTTTAATTTATCAAAATTTGTTTTTTAAGCTTTCTTTGAGTGATCCATTTTTTTTTACTTTGGAAAAATAAAGGTATTAATTCTTTTTCTGGATTTATTTAAAGAATATAGACTGATGTCTTTTGAACAATTAGTTGATAAATATTTTCTTTCATACTCACAGTTTTTACAATATCTTCAAGTTAGACATTTCTTACAAAAATATTTAAGTAATTTTCCTTACATATTGGATGCCGACCTGTTGGATACTATTATGAGTATGAACCCTTTGATGAAGGGTTGCATTGGAAGAATTTATAATTTATTATTACATAGAAACATAGAAAATAGGTGCTGGAGTAGGCCATTCGGCGCTTCGAGCCTGCACCGCCATTTATTATGATCATGGCTGATCATCCAACTCAGAACCCCGCCCCAGCCTTCCCTCCATACCCCCTGACCCCCATAGCCACAAGGGCCATATCTAACTCCCTCTTAAATACAGCCAATGAACTGGCCTCAACTGTTTCCTGTGGCAGAGAATTCCACAGATTCACCACTCTCTGTGTGAAGTAGTTTTTCCTAATCTCGGTCCTAAAAGGCTTCCCCTCTATCCTCAAACTGTGGCCCCTCGTTCTGGACTTCCCCAACAACGGGAACAATCTTCCTGCATCTAGCCTGTCCAATCCCTTTAGGATCTTATACGTTTCAATCAGATCCCCCCTCAATCTTCTAAATTCCAACGAGTACAAGCCCAGTTCATCCAGTCTTTCATCATATGAAAATCCTGCCATCCCAGGAATCAATCTGGTGAACCTTCTTTGTACTCCCTCTATGGCAAGGATGTCTTTCCTCAGATTAGGGGACCAAAACTGCACACAATACTCCAGGTGTGGTCTCACCAAGGCCTTGTACAACTGCAGTAGTACCTCCCTGCTCCTGTACTCGAATCCTCTCGCTATAAATGCCAGCATACCATTCGCCTTTTTCACCGCCTGCTGTACCTGCATGCCCACTTTCAATGACTGGTGTATAATGACACTCAGATCTCGTTGCACCTCCCCTTTTCCTAATCGGCCACCATTCAGATAATAATCTGTTTTCCTATTTTTGCCACCAAAGTGGATAACTTCACATTTATCCACATTAAATTGCATCTGCCATGAATTTGCCCACTCACCCAACCTATCCAAGTCATCCTGCATCCTCTTAGCATCCTCCTCACAGCTAACACTGCCACCCAGCTTCGTGTCATCCGCAAACTTGGAGATGCTGCATTTAATTCCCTCATCCAAGTCATTAATATATATTGTAAACAACTGGGGTCCCAGCACTGAGCCTTGCGGTACCCCACTAGTCACCGCCTGCCATTCTGAAAAGGTCCCGTTTATTCCCACTCTTTGCTTCCTGTCTGCTAACCAACTCTCCACCCACACCAATACCTTACCCCCAATACCGTGTGCTTTAAGTTTGCACACTAATCTCCTGTGTGGGACCTTGTCAAAAGCCTTCTGAAAATCCAAATATACCACATCCACTGGTTCTCCCCTATCCACTCTACTAGTTACATCCTCAAAAAATTCTATGAGATTCGTCAGACATGATTTTCCTTTCACAAATCCATGCTGACTTTGTCCGATCATTTCACCGCTTTCCAAATGTGCTGTTATCACATCCTTGATAACTGACTCCAGCAGTTTCCCCAGCACCGACGTTAGGCTAACCGGTCTATAATTCCCCGGTTTCTCTCTCCCTCCTTTTTTAAAAAGTGGAGTTACATTAGCCACCCTCCAATCCTCAGGAACTAGTCCAGAATCTAACGAGTTTTGAAAAATTATCACCAATGCATCCACTATTTCTTGGGCTACTTCCTTAAGCACCCTGGGATGCAGACCATCTGGCCCTGGGGATTTATCTGCCTTCAATCCCTTCAATTTACCTAACACCACTTCCCTACTAACATGTATTTCGCTCAGTTCCTCCATCTCACTGGACCCTCTGTCCCCTACTATTTCTGGAAGATTATTTATGTCCTCCCTAGTGAAGACAGAACCAAAGTAATTATTCAATTGGTCTGCCATGTCCTTGCTCCCCATAATCAATTCACCTGTTTCTGTCTGCAGGGGACCTACATTTGTCTTTACCAGTCTTGTCCTTTTTACATATCTATAAAAGCTTTTACAGTCCGTTTTTATGTTCCCTGCCAGTTTTCTCTCATAATCTTTTTTCCCCTTCCTAATTAAGCCCTTTGTCCTCCTCTGCTGAACTCTGAATTTCTCCCAGTCCTCAGGTGAGCCACTTTCTCTGGCTAATTTGTATGCTTCTTCTTTGGAATTGATACTATCCCTAATTTCTCTTGTCAGCCACGGGTGCACTACCTTCCTTGATTTATTCTTTTGCCAAACTGGGATGAACAATTGTTGTAGTTCATCCATGCAACCTTTAAATGCTTGCCATTGCATATCCACCGTCAATCCTTTAAGTGTCATTTGCCAGTCTATCTTAGCTAATTCACGTCTCATACCTTCAAAGTTACCCCTCTTTAAGTTCAGAACCTTCGTTTCTGAATTAACTATGTCACTCTCCATCTTAATGAAGAATTCCACCATATTATGGTCACTCTTACCCAAGGGGCCTCTCACGACAAGATCACTAATTAACCCTTCCTCATTGCTCAAAACCCAGTCCAGAATAGCCTGCTCTCTAGTCGGTTCCTCGACATGTTGGTTCAAAAAACCATCCCGCATACATTCCAAGAAATCCTCTTCCTCAGCACCTTTACCAATTTGGTTCACCCAATCTACATGTAGATTGAAGTCACCCATTATAACTGCTGTTCCTTTATTGCACACATTTCTAATTTCCTGTTTAATACCACCTCCGACCTCACTACTACTGTTAGGTGGCCTGTACACAACTCCCACCAGTGTCTTCTGCCCCTTAGTGTTACGCAGCTCTACCCATATCGATTCCACATCTTCCCGGCTTATGTCCTTCCTTTCTATTGTGTTAATCTCTTCTTTAACCAGCAACACCACCCCACCTCCCCTTCCTTCATGTCTATCCCTCCTAAATATTGAATATCCCTGAACGTTGAGCTCCCATCCCTGGTCACCCTGGAGCCATGTCTCTGTGATCCCAACTATATCATAATCATTAATAACAAGCTGCACTTTCAATTCATCCACCTTATTACGAATGCTCCTTGCATTGACACACAAAGGGATAAGCGTCCTTTATTTAAGATTAAACAAGATTGGGAAAAGGAACTTAATTTGACTCCTATGACGGAGGATTGGACGCGGATTCTGAAATTGGTTAACTGTTCTTCAACCTGTGCCAGTCATTCACTGATTCAATTTAAAATTGTTCGTCGTTACTATTTGACGTAGGAGAGATTGTCTAAAGAGTTTCCTAATGTTGATAGTTATTGTAATAGATGTAAAACTGAGACAGCTACACTGACACACATGTTTTGTTCCTGTTCTATACTGGAATAGTTCGGGAAGTCAATTTTTTCTACAATTTCTAAAGCACTTAAAACTAATTTACAACCCAACAAATTAACTGTGCTTTTTGGAATAATTCCTCAAAATATCCACGGTATCTCTTTGTCTGACCAACATGTAACTGCACTTGTTACATTAATAGCTAGGAGGGCCATTTTGTCGAAGTGGAAGGAGACATCGGCTCCCATTTTGTCACAATGGCTCTCTCAAGTGATGCTATGTCTTAGTTCGGAGAAAATTAGAAGTCGAACCTTTGAACCTACGTTTGATTTTCATCTCCACCTACCTGCCTTTTCCCCATGATCCTTAATTCCACTACTATGCAAAAATCTATCCAACCTTGTCATAAATATATCTACTGAGGTAGCTTCCACTGCTTCATTAGGCATTGAATTCACAGAGATTCACCCCTCTCTGGGATAAACAGTTCCTCCTCATTTCCATCCTAAATCTACTCCCCCAAATCTTGAGGCTGCGTCCCCAAGTTCAATCCCATCAGTGTGATTGTACCCTGCCTGTTCTTGAGTTTCAATCAAATGGACTCAGTTTCTTACCTCGCCATTATGTCTTCTCTGCGTGCAGCTGTGATATTGTCCCTGACTGTTAATGCAATACCCCCACTTCATCTCCTCCTCTATCTTTTCTAAAACTTCAAAAACCTGGTACATTAATCACCCATTCCTGCCCCTCTGTCAACCAAATTTCAGTAATGCCTACAACATTGTAGTTCCATGTACTGATCCATGCTCTCATTTCATCACCCTTAACCATAATACTCCTTGGTATACCCTGAATTATTCTACACCTTCCCATCCTATGTCACCTCTTTCAAATGATTTCATTTAATTTTTTGCCAATACAGGCACACCACAATTTTTTTGCCAACACAGGCACACCTCGCCTTCTGCCAACCTGCCTGTCCTTTTGATACAATGTGTATCCCTGGATATCAAGCTCCCAACTATAATCTTCTTTCAGCCACAATTCAGTGATGACGAAGGGTCTCGGCCTGAAACGTCGACTACACCTCTTCCTAGAGATGCTGCCTGGCCTGCTGCGTTGACCAGCAACTTTGAAAAGTATTCTAAAGGCAAGGTGACTCAGCCATGCCGAACAAGGAAAGTCAAAGCCAACATAAAACCAAACAGAGGGCATATAACTGAGCAGAAATTATTGGGAAGTTAGTGTTATAAGCTGGGCATGGATGGCGGACCCAAAAGCAAGACAGAGACTAGGTTTATCGAGATAGGAAGGTGAGTAAGGAAGAGACAATGCTTGAAATTGACACAGTCCCTGGATGAGTCTAGGGTTCAGGGCCAGGGCTGGGACTTGGACTAGAAACACAGGACCCGGACAGGAAACTAGGAACGAGGAGCCTGGACTAGGAACACGGAACTCCGGAACCAGAACCTGGACAAGGACCCGGAACCTGGGTCTTGGTTTGGACTTGGACTCAGAACTGGAACCCGGGTCTGGGCTAGGACTCGGGACTAGGATCTTGGCAAGGACAGGACGTGGCTACAGGTCAGGACGAGGTACCCCAATGGTGGGTGAGGAACCCCTGGGCTGGCTGAGGAACCAGAACTAGTTGAGGACACAAAGCTCAGACTTGGACCAGGCTTGGTCTTGGAACACAGAGCCTTGGACTTCAACTGGACACTCAGAGCCTTGGACGTGAGGTACTCCAGGGCAGGACGTGGCTCTTGGACTAGTTCTGGCTCGACTCTTGGACTCGGCTTTGTTAGGCTCTGGGACGCGGGGGCGGGACCCTTTCTGCTGAGGATACTTGCCAAGGGAACTGCCGAGGTAAACTGCCAAGGGACTCCTGGACTGGATGAGAACACGAAGCCTAGACTTGGACAGGACTGGAAACAGCGCCTGGAACTTGGAACACAGAGCCGGGACCCCTCCTTGCGAACAGTACCTAGGGCCGGGACTCTTCTTTGACACAGACACTAAACACGGGGACACAAAGAGATAGTTCCAAACTCAACAATAAATAGTTCCTTATCTTGGCATGGCAAGGCTCCGGTCTCACTCTGGCAGTTGAACTTGACGGGGATGCAGGCAGGGCTTCAGAAGGAAGGGGAAGGGAACAGTCCAGCAGGGAATTCTTGGTTTGAGAGGTATTTATGTGCCAGCCCAAAACGAGAATCAGGTGCCTCAGTTAAGGCACCCAATAGAACTGGGGAAAACAGGGAAAACCCGGAGTATGGATCGATTGAACAGACCGTGAACTGGAATGCAGACGTCACGGACAAGACCATGACAGCTGGAGGAATGGGAAGCTTTTGAGAACCAGCATAAGGTAACTGAAAAAGTCTGTAAGAAGGTAAAGGTGGAATACGAAAGTTAGATAGCCAATAATATTAATGAGGATACCAACAGTCTCTTCAGATATATGAAGTGTAAAAGAGAGGTGAGAGGTCATATTGGCCCACTGGAAAACGATGCTGGGAGGGTGGTAATGAGGGACAAGGAAATGGCCGAAGAACTGAATAAATACATTTCATCAGTCTTCACTGTGGAAGACACAATCAGCATGGTAGAAGTTCCAGGTGTCAGGGGTCATGAAGTGTGCTACCATTACCATGGAGAAGATTCTTGAGAAACTGAGGTAGATGAGTCACCTGGAGCAGATGGTGGACACCACAACATTCAGAAAGAGGTGGCTGAAGACAATATAGAGGCATTAGTAATGATCTTTCAAGAAGCACTGGATTCTGGAAAGGAGGACTGGAAAATTGCAAATGTCACTCCACTCTTCAAGAAGGGAGAGAGACAGAAGAAAGGAAATTATTGGCGAGTTTGTCATGGGGGAGGGGCAGGTAGTTTTTAGGGAGGCTACAGAAAGACTGAAGCAGATTAGCAGACTGGGCAAAGAAGTGACAGATGGAATACAGTGTCAGCAATTGTATGGTCATGCTCTTTGGTAGAAGAAATTAAAGCTTTAACTATTGACTGAGTGGACAGAAAATACAAAACTCTGAGGCACAAAGGAATTGAGAGCCAATGAGCAGTATTCTCTGAAGGTTAATTTGCAAGTTGAGTCTGTGGTGAGGAAGGTAAATGAGATGTTAGCATTCATTTCCAGAGAATTGGAATATTAAAACCAGGATGTAATGTTGAGACTTTATAAAACACTGTTGAGGCCTCACTTCATCTTCCATCAGATTTTATTATCTTCAGCCTTTTGTCACTCCCACCCATCACCTACCAAGGGGGAGCAGTTTTCAGGACAGAGTTAAAAGATTTGATGGGAACAGAAGGAACAAGTTTTTCAACCAGAGGACGGTCTGCATATGGAATCAGCTGCCTGATGATGTGGGTGAGGCAGATACAAGAACAACACTAAAAAAACACTTGGACAAGTACATGAATTGATAGGATTCAGAGCAGGGGTTCCTAACCTTCGGTACCTGGACCCCTTGCTTAATGGTATCGGTCAATGGCATAAAAGGGTTGGGAACACTTGCTTTACAGGGATGTGGGGTACGCACTGGTAAATGGGCAACTTTGATGCAAAACTTGGTCCACATTGACCAGTTGGGCCAAGAGTCCTATTTCCATGCTCTATGACTCTGCATGAGATGTTCCAGTTTGTGAAGTCAAACCAGGCAAAGTCTTTCACAGTAAACAGTTGGGGCCTGGGGTTGCTGATATTCTCCAGGGGAGCCAACACCTTGACAGCATTAAAATTGATTTCTTCAGCATCCAATAACTGCTCCCCTCCTCTGTCCCTTACCTCCCGCCTCCTGATCTCCCTGACCCACAACACCGTCTCTTTCTCATCCTCCACCCTCTGTATCATTCTGGTAATACCATGGGCTCTTAAGCTGGTAAGCAGCCTAATGTGTGGCACCTTGTCAAAGGCCTTCTGAAAGTCCAAAGTTCAAAGTAAATTTATAATCAGAGTACATAGATGCCGCCATATACTACCCTGAGATTTATTTTAGACCATAAGACATAGGAGCAGAATTAGGCCATTTGGCCCATCTAGTCTGCTCCACTGTTCAATTATGGCTGATCCTTTTTTTATCTCCTCCTCAACCTCAGTTCCCAGCCTTCTCCCCACAACCTTTGATATCATGTCCAGTCAAGAACCTATCAATCTCTGCCTTAAATACACACAAAGTTCTGGCCTCCACAGCTGCATGTGGGAATAAATTCCACAGATTCGTCACCCTCTGGCTGAAGAAATTTTTCTGCATCTCTATTTTGAATGGACGCTCTTCTATCCTGAAGCTGTGCCCTCTTGTCCTAGACTCTCCCACCATGGGAAACAGCCCTTCCACATCTACTCTGTCCAGGCCTTTCAATTTTCAACAGGTTTCAATGAGATTCCCCCTCATCCTTCTGAATTCCAGCGAGTACAGACACAGAAGCATCAAATGCTCCTCATATTATGACACTTTCATTCCTGGAATCATCCTTGTGAACCTCCTCTGGACCCTCTCCAATGCCAGCACATCTCTTCTAAGATGAGGAGCACAAAACTGCACACAATATTTAAGGTGAGGCCTCACCAGTGCCTTATAATGCCTCAGCATCACATCCCTGCTCTTGTTTTCTGGACCTCTTGAAATGAATGTTAACTTTGCATTTGCCTTCCTCACCACCGAATCATCCTGGCGGAGAAACTCACCTGGTCCCTCAACACCAGCTCCATGGCAAAGAAATCCCAGCAGCATCTCTACTTTCTGCAAAGGCTGAGAAAAGTCCATCTCCCAACCCCCATCCTCACCACATTCTACAGAGGTTGTATTGAGAGCATCCTGAGCAGCTGCATCACCGCCTGGTTCAGAAATTGCATCATCTCGGATCGCAAGACCCTGCAGCGGATAGTGAGGTCAGCTGAGAAGATCATCAGGGTCTCTCTTCCCACCATTACAGACATTTACACCACGCACTGCATCCGTAAAGTAAACACCATTATGAAGGACCACATGCACCCCTCATACAAACTCTTCTCCCTTCTGTAATCTGGCAAAAGGCACCGAAGCGTTCAGGCTCTCACGACCAGACTATGTAACAGTTTCTTCCCCCAAGCCATCAGACTCCTCAATACCCAGAGCCTGGACTGGCACCAACCTACTGCCCTCTACTGTGCCTATTGTCTTGTTTATTATTTATTGTAAAGCCTGCACTGTTTTGTGCACTTTATGCAGTCCTGGGTAGGTCTGTAGTCGAGTGTAGTTTTTGTGTTGTTTCACGTAGTTCACTGTAGTTTTTGTATTGTTTCATGTAGCACCATGGTCCTGAAAAAGGTTGTCTTGTTTTAACTGTGTACTGTACCAGCAGTTATGGTCGAAATGACAATAAAAAGTGACGATTTGACTTGAAAGTTTACCTTTATATTTTGGAAGGACTAATCAAAATAGGACATACATGGTAAATGGTACGGCACTGAAGAATCCAGTAGAACAGAGGGATCCAGGAATAATGGTGCATAGTTCCCTGAAGCTAGAATCTCATGTGGATAGGGTGGTGAAGAAAGCTTTTGGTATGCTGGCCTTTATAAATCAGAGCATTGAGTATAGGAGATGGGATGAAATGTTAAATTGTACAAGGCATTGGTAAGGCCAAATTTGGAGTCTTGTGTACAGTTCTGGTCCCCAAATCACAGAAAAGATGTCAACAAAATGGAGAGGGTCCAGAGAAGAGTTAGTAGAATGTTACCTGGGTTTCCGCACCTGAGTTACAGAGAAAGGTTGGACAAGTTAGGTCTTTCTTCTTTGGAGCGTAGAAGGTTGAGGGGGGACTTGATAGGGGTATTTAAAATTATGAGTGGGACAGATAGAGTTGACGTGGATAAGCTTTTTCCATTGAGAGTAGGGGAGATTCAAACAAGAAGACATGAGTTGAGAGTTGGGGGCAAAAGTTTAGGGGTAACACGAAGGGGAACTTCTTCACTCAGAGAGTGGTGGCCGTGTGGAATGAGCTTCCAGTAGAAGTGGTAGGGGCAGGTTCGATATTGTCATTTAAAGAAAAATTGGATAGGTATATGGACAGGAAAGGAAAGGTTTATGGGCTGAGTGCAGGTCGGTGGGACTAGGTGAGAGTAAGCGTTCGGCATGGACGAGAAGGGCCGAGATAGCCTGTTTCAGTGCTGTAATTGTTATATGGTTATAGGGTCTTCTGCAAAAGGCCTCACAAGTCCCTTTCATCTCAGATTTTTGGATTTTCTCCCTGTTTAGAAAATACTCCACACATTTATTTCTCCTACCAAAGTGCATGATCATTCATTTTCCTCCATTATATTTCATTGGCCACTTTCTCGCCCATTCTCCAAATCCGTCTGTCCTTCTGCATCATAACAGTTTCCTCAACACTACCTGTTCCTCCACCAGTCTTTGTATCATCTGCAAACTTGGCAACAAAGCCATCTGTTTCATTATCTAAATCGTTTATACACAGCATAAAAAATGTGGGTCCAACACTGCCCCTGCGGAACACCACTAGTCACTGGCAGCCAACCAGCCAAGGATCCTTCTATTCCCACTCGCTGACTTCTTCCAATCAGCCAATGCTCCACCCATCCTAGTAACGTTCCTGAAATACCATGGGCTCTTAACTTGCTAAGCAGCCTTATATGTGGCACCTTGTCAAAGGCCTTCTGAAAGTCCAAATATACAACATCCACTACATCCCCTTTATCGATCCTACTTGTAATCTCCTCAAAGAATTCCAACAGGTTCATCAGGCAGGGTTTTACCTGATGGAAACAGCGCTGACTTTGTCCTGTCTTGTCCTGGGTCACCGAGTACACCGTCACCTCGTCCTTAACAATTGACTCGAACATCTTCCCAACCATTGAGGTCAGTCTAACTTGTCTATAATTTCCTTTCAGCTGCCTTCCTCCTTTCTTAAAGAGTGGAGTGACATTTGCAATTTTCCAGTCCTCTGGCACCATGCCAGAGTCCAATGATTTTGAAAGGATCATTTCCACTGTCACCACAATCTCTAATGCTCCCTCTTTCAGAACGTTAGGGTGCTGTTTCTCTGGTCTGGGTGACTTATGATCTTTTAGGTCTTCAGCTTTCTCCCTTCTAATAGTAACAGCACCCACTTCTCTTCCTTCCCACACTACAACATCAGGCATGCTGCTAGTGCCTTCCACAGTGAAGACTGATGCAAAATATTCATTTAATTCATCTGCCATCTCCTTGTTCCCCATTTATTATTTCTCCTGCCTCATTTGGTAGTGGTCCTATATCCACTCTCATTTCTCTTTTAATTTCTACATACTACAAAAAGCTTTTGCTATCCACTTTGATATTACTGTTAGCTTGCTTTTATATTTTATCTTTTCCCTTCTAATGATTCTTTTCGTTGTTCTCTGTAGGTTTTTAAAAACTTCTCAATCCTCTGTCTTCCCAATCATTTCGCTTTGTTGTATGCCCTCTCTTTTGTTTTTACATCAGCTTTGAATTCCCTCATCAGCCACAGTTGTACTATTTTACCATTTGGGAATTTCTTCATATTTGGAATAGATATGTCCTGCACCTTCCTCATTTTTCCCAGAAACACATGGCATTGCTGCTCTGCTGACATCCCTGCTCGCAGATCCTTCCAATTTACTTTGGTGAACTCCTCATACCACTGTAATTTCCCTTACTCCACTGAAATATTGCTATGTCAAACTTTACTTTCTCCCTATCCAATTTCAAGTTGATCTCAATCACATTGTTATCACTAGTTCCTAAGGGTTCTTTACCTTAAACTTCCTGATCTCCTCCGGTTCAGAATCAGAATCAGAATCGGGTTTGTTATCACTAGCATGTGACGTGAAACTTGTTATCTTCACAGCAGCAGTTCAATGCAATACATAATCTAGCAGAGAGAGAAAAAATATAATAATAAATAAAATAAAACATAATAAACAAACAAGTAAATCAATTACGTATATTGAATAGATTATTAAAAAATGCACAAAAACAAAAATACTGTATATGAAAAACGTGAGGTAGTGTCCAAAGCTTCAACGTCCATTTAGGAATCGGATGGCAGAGTGGAAGAAGCTGTTCCTGATCGCTGAGTGTGTGCCTTCAGGCTTCTGTATCTCCTACCTGATGATAGCTGCTCCGGCCTATGGTCAGGCCACACTTAGATCCCCTCCAGTTCGCCTACCAGCCCTGACTAGGAGTTGAGGATGCCATCGTCTACCTGCTGAACCGTGTCTACGCCCACCTGGACAAGCCAGCGAGCACTGTGAGGGTCATGTTTTTTGACTTCTCCAGTGCGTTCAACACCATCTGCCCTGCTCTGCTGGGGGAGAAGCTGACAGCGATGCAGGTGGATGCTTCCCTGGTATCATGGATTCTTGATTAGCTGACTGGCAGACCACAGTACATGTGCTTGCAACAACATGTGTCCGACAGAGTGATCAGCAGCACTGGGGCTCCACAGGGGACTGTCTTGTCTCCCTTTCTCTTCACCATTTATATCTCGGACTTCAACTACCGCACAGAGTCTTGTCATCTTCAGAAGTTTTCAGATGACTCTGCCATAGTTGGATGCATCCGCAAGGGAGATGAGGTTGAGTACAGGTCTACAGTCGGAAACTTTGTCACAAGGAGTGAGCAGAATTATCTGCAGCTTAATGTGAAAAAGACTAAGGAGCTGGTGGCAGACCTGAGGTGAGCTAAGGTACTGGTGACCCCTGTTTCCATCCAGGGGGTCAGAGTGAACATGGTGGAGGATTACAAATACCTGGGGATATGAATTGACAATAAACTGGACCGATCTAAGAACACTGAGGCTGTCTACAAGAAGGGTCAGAGCCGTCTCTATTTCCTGAGGAGACTGAGGTCCTTTAACATCTGCCGGACTTTGCTGAGGATGTTCTACGAGTCTGTGGTGGCCAGTGCTATCATGTTTGCTGTTGTGTGCTGGGGCAGCAGGCTGAGGGTAGCAGACACCAACAGAATCAACAAACTCTTTCGTAAGGCCAGTGATGTTGTGGGGATGGAACTGGACTCTCTCACAGTGGTGTCTGAAAAGAGGATGCTGTCTAAGTTGCATGCTATCTTGGTCAATGTCTCCCATCCACTGCATAATGTTCTGGGTGGGCACAGGAGTACATTCAGCCAGAGACTCATTCCTCCGAGATGCAGCACAGAGCATCACAGGAAGTCATTCCTGCCTGTGGCCATCAAACTTTACTACTCCTCCCTTGGAGGGTTAGACACCCTGAGCCGATAGGCTGGTCCTGGACATTTAATAATTTACTGGCATAATTTACATATTACTATTTAACTATTTATGGTTCTATTACTATTTATTATTTATGGTGCATCTGTAATGAAAACCAATTTCCCCCGGGATCAATGAAGTATGACTATGACTATGACTATGACTCTGGTAACAGTGAGAAAAGTGCAAGCCCTGGGTGCTGCAGGTCTTTAATAATGGACGCTGCCTTCCTGAGACACCACGAAAGAACTACAGAAGTTTTTGCAAACACGAGGAAATCTGCAGATGCTGGAAATTCAAGCAACACACACAAAAAATGCTGGAGAACGCAGCAGACCAGGCAGCATCAATAGGAAAAGGTACAGTCGACGTTTCGGGCTGAGACCCTTCATCAGGACTAACTGAAAGAAGAGATAGTGAGAGATTTGAAAGTGGGAGGGGGAGGGGCAGATCCGAAATGATAGGAGAAGACAGGAGGGGGAGGGATTGAGCTAAGAGCTGGAACGTTGATTGGCAAAAGGGATACGAGGCTGGAGAAGGGAGAGGATCAGGGGACGGGAGGCCTAGGGAGAAAGAAAGGGGGAGGGGAGCCCAGAGGATGGGCAAGGCTGTCCACCAGAGAAAGCAGGATCTCCCAGTGGCCACACATTTTAATTCCACATCCCATTCTCATTCTGATATGTCTATCCACGGCCTCCTTTACTGTCAAGATGAAGCCACACTCAGGTTGGAGGAATAACACCTTATATTCCATCTGGGTAGCTTCCAACCTGATGGCATGAACATTGACTTCTCTAACTTCCGTTAATGCCCCACCTCCCATCCCTTATTTGTTTGTTTGTTTATTACTTATTTTTTTCCTCTCTCTCTTTTTTCTCCCTCTTTCCCTCTCACTATAACTGCTTGCCCTGAGATAAATTCAACCTCAGATACCTGCTTGTGCATGAATGTGGTCCAGAGTCACTGGGAATTAACATTTGTTTTGTGTGCATGGAGTGTGGATGTGAAGATGGAGGTATTTGAAAATTATATGTCATTCAAAGGGAGCATTCTAAATAACATTGTAACTACAGCATTGTCCTGCTGTTACGTTTCATATTTAGCATATAAAAATGTCATGTAATATTGGGTCAGGCAGGCCTCTTCTTCTAAGAGTGTCTGGAGTATGATCTCCGCTGCTTGTTTTGCTGAATAAAGACTTCTATCACCACCAGCTTCACTGTCTCTCTGGTGACTTCGTTCACAGTAACAACAAGGGCTTTCCCTGTGATGATCTAGTCTGTATCCATGCATTTTTGTAGGCTTTTCTATTCAAGGGTGTTTCCTGTACCAGTCCGTGACACAACCCACACACTCATCCCACTGGTTTCCGTCCTCACTACTCCCCTCCGCACCTCCCTCCCTTTAGTTCATGCTCCACCTTCCTCTCCCATCAGATTCCATTATCTTCAGCCTTTTGCCACAATTCCATTCCCCACCCGCCCGTCCACCCGCTCACCTGGCGGCCCCTATCACCTGACAGCACCTGCTCTACCCCTTCCCTCGCCTCTTTACCCCGGTCACCTCCCCTCTGTCTTTCAGTCCACATGAAATGTCTCAACCCTACTTCGTCTCCAGTTCCACTCGAGATAGAGCTTATTCTACGCGCAAGGGCGTTTGGGTATCTAAAGTCTCCATTTCAGTATTTGGAAGACGATCGCAACTGCCATGAAACATCGTTTTCTTTTTTCAAAACATCACAACATGTGACCATCAAATGGGAAGTTCGCTCCCAATGTTCACCGAGGCTTCTGAGATACCGTACGGAAATAATAATTTATACGGCAATGACCGGTAAACATCACCATTCAGCGCAGGCGTAAAGCTGCTACGCTTTTGTTCCAAAAGTTTTAGGTGGTTAATCATAAAATTTATAACCTCCAAAATTTTCCTGCTTTGATGATCCATCCACTTGCGGACCTCCAAGCAACCAATAGTGACAGGCGGTCTGCATGTTTCTCTAATCCCGTGAAAGATGGGTGGGAAGACCGTCGGTCCCTTTAACCAATGGCGGCAAGGATAGAAACCGGAAGGTGGGACGTCTGGTTCACTAAATCTTCCTGATATTTACTTTGGTTATTCCCTTCTCATAATTCTTCTGTCGGCAAATAGCCTTTGGTGGGAATGGCCTGTGTATGTTTACATCCCGACACTCTCGCAAACATCCTTTTTAAGGTGCATTACCGCCCCTTCTGAACTGGACTGTGGGTCAACGTGTCATGACCCACATATTTATATTTGACCCCATATTTATATATCATTTTATATAAAAAGATCTGTGCTCTGAAGTAACAGAACTATAATTTTAAGCAATAATCCTCTAATCCTTTCTGCAAAATGCTGTTAATGTTAAATCGTATTGAGATAACTTTTAAATCGTCCATCCCCTCTTGATTGTGTCTTGTTGATTACAATATTCACACCTCCCATTGTTACGTTTCTTTATGAAAAACAATGTACTTTAACCCTGTGTGCCCAAACCTCAGTCTCGATATTATCACTCCTCCCTCCTACTCTTTCGTGCATTCCTAAACTACCCCACTTCTCTCTGGATACGATTTTAAGTTGAAATAAGGTTTGTATTATCCCACATACAACCTCTGGTTTTCCCACTTAATGTAAATCTTTTAGACTCCGGATTGTTGTGCTTGAATCAGACAATATTACAACTCGCATGGTCTCACTTTCTCCACCCACTGCAAAGCCAATAGTCCAGCTGTCATTTCACCTGCATCCACTGAGAAATCATCGTTTATCCTCACCTGCTTTTTCATGTTAAAATCAGGCACTACCAATCCTACCCCTAATCTACCACAGTATTACCGTTTTTGAAACATCTGTGTAAATTCGTAAATATCCATAATTAATATTATTTACATAACATTCAACTATATCTTGATTTAAGTTGACTTCTCTACTTTTCCATCTCTTTCTGAATAATTTTGGATCCACCTCTGGTGCTTCACACAGTCATGGAGACAGCCCAGGAAAAGGCACTGTATCACTTGGGGCCTTGTTACTAATTCCTGGCCTTTTTGCTTTCCCTTCAATAGTCCGTGCAAAATTTCTGAATTTCCTTCTTTCCTTTTCCCAGCATCGATCTAAAAGCTGTTTACTTGGATGATTTTCTCCAGGCCCTTGTACGTTTACCTAATATGTTAACACAAGCTGTGATCTTCTCAGTTCCAGAGGTGTCTCTCCCAACTCCACCTCCATTGCCACCACTGGTGTTGTCCTCATTGCCCCACTGATTAACCTTACTTTCTTACTTTTGGTTATTATTTCTTTAATAAATATTGACCATGTGAGTTTTTTATCAAACCAAATTCCTAAAAATTTAGAAGTATCTATCTGCAGTTTCTAATTTTAATCGATAATCAGTTAAATGGAGAGATAAGGCTGAGGGTCAAGTTGTTGGCTTACAAGCAAAGGCAGTGTTTGTGAGACTGCTGGCAAGCAGAGGCTGATGACAGGGCAAAACTGCAGTCAATGGGATGAGTTGCAATGCAAAAGGGGGACAAAAATCAAAAACAGGTGATGAATACTGGACTGAAAGTGTTATCTTTAAATTCAGACAGTATACAGAATGAGATAGATTAACTTGTAGCACAGCTACAGATTGGCATGTATGACAGTGTGGGCATCACTGAATTGTGGCTGAAAGAAGATTATAGTTGGGAGCTTGATATCCAGGGATACACATTGTATCGAAAGGACAGGTCGGTTGGCAGAAGGCGTGATATGGCTGTATTGGCAAAAAATTAAATGAAATTATTAGAAAGAGGTGACATAGGATGGGAAGGTGTAGAATAATTCTGGGTATACCTAGGAGTATTATAGTTAAGGGTGATGAAATGAGAGTACGGATCCGTACATGGAACTATGATGTTATAGCCATTACTGAAATTTGGTTTAGAGAGGGGCGGGAATGGGTGATTAATGTACCAGGTTTTTGAAGTTTTAGAAAAGATAGAGGAGGAGATAAAGAGGGGGTGTGTTGCATTCATAGTCAGGGACAATATCACAGCTGCACTCAGAGGAGACAAAATGGAGAGGTGAGAAACTGAGTCCATTTGAGTGAAACTCAGGAACAGGCAGGGTGCAATCACAGTGATGGGATTGAACTAGGGGACACAGCCTCAAGATTTGGGGGAGTAGATTTAGGATGGAAATGAGGAGGAACTGTTTATCCCAGAGAGTGATGAATCTCTGTGAATTCAATGCCCAATGAAGCAGTGGAGGCTACCTCAGTAGATATATTTAAGACAAGGTTGGATAGATTTTTGCATAGTTGTGGAATTAAGGGTCATGGGGAAAAGGCAGGTAGGTGGAGATGAGTCCATGGCCAGACCAGCCATGATCTTATTGAATGGCAGAGCAGGCTCGAAGGGCCAGATGGCCTACTCCCATATATTTCTAATCCTGGGAAATCCATTCCCGCTATTTTATCTTTGTTGGCTCAGTTTAGAAATTTTGCTGGTTATAAATTGAACCTTAATAAGAGTGAATTTTTTCCCCTAAATATGCAGGTTCCTATTTATGGATGTTTACCATTTAAATTGGTGACCGACTTTTTTTTTACATATTTAGGCATTAAAATTATGAAAGAAGTATAAGGATTTATTTAAGGCTAATTTTTTACCTTTAATTGATCAGATTAAGCTTTTGTTTACTAAATGGTCACCAATGTCTCTGTCATTGATCGGTCAGATCAATGCTATAAAGATGATTATTTTGCCTAAATTTTAATATTTATTTCAAGCGGTGCCAATCTTTATTCCGAAATTCTTTTTTGATAATGTTGATTCCAAAATTTCTTCATATATATGGCAGAACAAAAATCCTAGGCTTGGTAAAAGACATTTACAGAAATCTAAAAAGGAGCGGGGTTTAGCTTTGCCAAATTTTAGATTTTACTGTTGGGCAATTAATATTCGATATTTAAAATTTTGGTTAGCGGACTTGGACGTAACTTCAAGTCCACGTTGGGTAAATCTGGAACGGAATTCTTTACAAGGGTTTTCACTGGGTTCTATTTTAGGGACTTTGTTTCCCTTTACTCTTTTTAAATTGTATTAACAAATGAATAACCCAATAGTAAAACAAAAATGAAGCCACACTCAGGTTGGAGGAACAACACCTTATATTCCGTCTGGGTAGCCTCCAACCTGATGGCATGAACATCGACTGCTCTAACTTCCGCTAATGCCCCACCTCCCCCTCGTACCCCATCCGTTATTTATTTTTATACACACATTCTTTCTCTCACTCTCCTTTTTCTCCCTCTGTCCCTCTGCTATACCCCTTGCCCATCCTCTGGTTCCCACCCCCTCACTTGCCTTTCTCCTGGGACCTCCTGTCCCGTGATCCTCTCACATTCCCTTTGCCAATCACCTGTCCAGCTCTTGGCTCCATCCCTCCCACTCCTGTCTTCTCCTATCATTTTGGATCCCCCCCTCCCCCCTTCAAATCTCTTACTATTCCTTCAGTTAGTCCTGACGAAGGGTCTTGGACTGAAACGTCGACTGTACCTCTTCCGAGAGATGCTGCCTGGCCTGCTGTGTTCACCAGCAACTTTGAGGAGTGTTGCTTGAGTAAAACATACTTGACGTATATGGTTTCAATTTCAAATATTTTTTGGCTTGAATCAATTTATTTTAGCAAGTCCTATTATCTCTAATTTCTTCTTTCAACCCTCTATTGTGGATCAAGCATATCTGGCATGGAAAAGTAAAGGTATAGTATGATTTTGTGATCTACCTTTGGATAATTGTTTCATGTCCTTTGAACAATTATCTAATAAATATAAATTGCCTAGATCCCATTTTTTTTTTAGATATTTACAGATTAGAAGCTTTATAAATACTGCTTCTCCTAACTTCCCAAATTTATATTCAACGGATATTTTGGAAAAAATTTTAGATTTAAGTTCTTTTCAGAAAGGTGTAATAGCAATTATTTATAATATAATTAAGAAAACATGTCCAGATGTATCTAATAAAGTTAAGACTGTTTGGGAAAGGGAACTTAAGATTAAAAAATGGGAAAAAATTCTTCCATTAGTTAACTCATCCTCTATATGTGCTAAACATGCTTTGATACAGTTTAAAGTAGTGCATCGCGCTCATATGTCTCAGGATAAATTAGCGTTATTATTCTCATAAAAATGCTGTATGTGATAGATATCACTTTGAGGTAGCTTCTTTAATTCATATGTTTTGGTCATGTCCTTTTTTGAAAAAATATTGGAAAGATATTTTGATACTGTTTTAACTGCTCTTTTTTTTATCAATAATAATCAAAAACAAAGTGTTAAAGCTTTTTTTTATGGAAAAAAGAAAAAGAAAAAAAGAACCCCTACTAACTAAAGCAGAGAAAAACCGCTAATAACTAAAAAAAATACCCATTTGGAGCACAGATCCGGAGTTATACGCCGTACAAGCTCCCATAAAAAAGACATCAAACCGCCAACCAAATCCATATACCCAAGCATCAGAAAAGGACCATCTTTATTAACTCAAGTCAAATGATAATAATGGGCAAAATACCCCACCTTTTCTCGAAGTCCAATCTAGGATCAAAAGTTCGACTTCTAATTTTTTCCAAACGAGGACATAACATCACCTGAGAGAACCATTGTCTCAAAGTGGGAGCAGAGGCATCTTTCTATTTTAATAAAATAGCCCTTCCAGCCAATAATGTGACAAATGCAATTACGTATTGGTCAGATATAGAAATACTGTGAATATGTTGAGGAATTATACCAAACAAAACTGTCAATTTATTAGGTTGTAAATTGATTTTCAAAGCTTTAGAAATTGTAGAAAAAATAGATTTCCAAAATTGTTTCAATACAGAACACGACCAAAACATATGTGTCAATGTAGCTATCTCAGTTTTACATCTATCATCTCGTTTGTCAAATAATAACGATGTACAATTTTAAATTGAATTAGAGAATGACTGGCACAAACCGAAGAAGAGTTAACCAGCTTCAAAATTCGCAACCAATCCTCTGTTATTAAGGTCATATTAAGTGCTCTTTACCAATCTTGCTTAATCTTAAGTAAAGGATAATTATCCTGTTGTAATAGTAAATTATAAATTTTCCCTATAAAACCTTTCACTAAAGGGTTCATTTTTAAAATACTGTCTAACAGGTCAGAGTCTTGTATATATGGAAAATTACTTAAATATTCTTGTAAGAAATGTCTGACCTGAAGATATTGCAAAAAATGTGAATATGAGAGAGAGTATTTAGTTACTAATTCCTCAAAGGACATCAATCGACCTTTTTGAAACAAGTCCATAAAGGAAAAACTTCCTTTATTCCTCCAAAAAGAAAAGGTTGGATCACTAAGTGAAGGTTTAAATAAATAGTTTTGATAAATTAAACTAAGAAGGTTAATTTTTTTAAGATTAAAAAAACTTACAAAACTGGTACCAAATTCGTAATGATTGATTAATCATAGGATTTATATTTAGAATAGAAATTTTGGCTAATTGTACAGGTAAAGGAGCTCCTAATAACAAAGTTAAATAAAATTGTTTCACAATTTTCAATTCCAAGTCACCCAACATGGTCGTTCCTTTTTATCCGTCCAATATAACCAAGAACACTCATAACGTATATTAACCGCCCAATAATACCTTCTTAAATTAGGCAAAGTAAGACCTCCATCCTTTTTTAATTTTTGTAAATGACATTTTCCAATTCTTGGTCTTTTATTATTCCAAACAAAAGATGAAATAATAGAGTCAACCTGATCAAAAAACTTGTTAGTTAAAAAAAAGGAATATTTTGAAATACATACAAAAATGTTGGTAAAATCATCATTTTAACTGCATGAATTCGACCTGCTAACGAAAGTGTAAGTGGATTCCATCTAGAAAAAAATTGTTTCATAAAATCCACTGAGGGAACTAAATTAGCCCTATAAAGGTCTCCATCATTTTTAGTGATGATAATACCTAAATATTTAAAAGAATCCGTAACTTTTAGAGAAATGTCATCATATATAGGAGCAGAATCATTTAAAGGAAATAATTCACTTTTATGCAGGTTTAATTTATATCCTCTAAACAATCCAAATTCATATAATAATTTCAATAAGCTAGGAATAGATTCTTCGGGATTCGAAACATAAACCAAAAGATCATCCGCATAAAGGGAGATCTTATGAACAGTCCCATTTATAGAAATTCCTTCAATATTTTTAGCTTCACGAAGTGCAATAGCCGAAGGTTCCAACATCAAATTAAATAACAGAGGACTTAACGGAAATCCTTGTCTCGTCCCCTGGGAAAGTTGGAAAAAGGGGGATTTACAGTTATTAGTAATAACGGTGGCAATAGGGCTTTTATATATCAATCTAATTCATTTATTAAAATTAGTACCAAAGCTAAATTTCTCTAAAACTTGAAATAGATATTTCCATTCAACTCTATCAAATGCCTTTACAGCGTCTAGAGAAAGAACACATTGGGAGTCTTAGAGAGGGATGAGTATATAATATTTAACAATCCCCGAGTGTTAGAAAAAGAATAACGGCCTTGTATAGAACTACTTTGATCCTGAGAAATAATTTTAGCTAGTATATTCTCCATCCGATTAGCCAGTATTTTTGAAAGAATTTTGGCATCCACATTTAATAGTGAAATAGGTCTATATGAAGCACAATCAGTAGGGTCTTCATCTTTCTTAAGAGTTCAAGAAATAGAAGCTTCATAAAATGGGGAAGGTAACTCTCCTAACTGAAAAGAATCTTTAAGCATTTCCAACATATAAGGAGTAAGCAAATGTCAATTTCTTTAATAAAATCCTGCAGTAAAACCATCCAATTCAGGAGCTTTACCAGATTGCATTGAAAGAATAGCTTTCTGAATTTCTCTTTCAGTAAAAGGAGCAACAAGAATTTGCTGATCTTCAACAGATATTCTAGGAAAATCAATCTTTTGTAAAAAGGCATACATATTAGAAGGGTCAACTTGAAACTGAGAGTTATAGAGCTCACTGTAATAGTCTAAAAAATTTTATTAATATCTTCATAATTACAAGCTAAACTACCATCTCCCTTACGAATTTTTAAAATTTGTCTTTTTGCTCTAACTGCTTTAAGTTCAGATGCTAATAGCTTGTTACTTCTACCTCCAAACATATAAAATTAACTTTCTAATTTAAGCAAATTTCTTTCAATAGGATAAGTTAATAGTAAATTATAGTGATTGAAGTTCAACCCTTTGTTTATGTCCTCGTTGTTCACGGGAATGGTACCGGAGGATTGGAGGAAGGCAAATGTTGTCCCCTTGTTCAAAAAAGGTAGTAGGGATAGTCCAGGTAATTATAGACCAGCGAGCCTTACGTCTGTGGTGGGAAAGCTGTTGGAAAAGATTCTTAGAGATAGGATCTCTGGGCATTTAGAGAATCATGGTCTGATCAGGGACAGTCAGCATGGCCTTGTGAAGGGCAGATCATGTCCAACAAGCCTGATAGCGTTCTTTGAGGAGGTGACCAGGCATATAGATGAGGGTAGTGCAGTGGATGTGATCTACATGGATATTAATAAGGCATTTGACAAGGTTGCACATGGTAGGCTTATTCAGAAAGTCAGAAGGCATGGGATCCAGGGAAGTTTGGCCAGGTGGATTCAGAATTGACTTGCCTGCAGAAGGCAGAGAGTCGTGGTGGAGGGAGTACATTCAGATTGGAGGATTGTGACTAGTGGTGTCCCACAAGGATCTGTTCTGGGACCTCTATTTTTCGTGATTTTTATTAACGACCTGGATGTGGGGGTAGAAGGGTGGGTTGGCAAGTTTGCAGATGACACAAAGGTTGGTGGTGTTGTAGATCGTGTAGAGGATTGTCAAAGATTGCAGAGAGAAATTGATAGGATGCAGAAGTGGGCTGAGAAGTGGCAGATGGAATTCAACCCGGAGAAATGTGAGGTGCTACACTTTGGAAGGACAAACTCCAAGGCAGAGTACAAAGTAAATGGCTGGATAATTGGTAAGTGTGGAGGAGCAGAGGGATTTGGAGGTACATGTCCACAGATCCCTGAAGGTTGCCTCACAGGTGGATAGGGTAGTTAAGAAAGCTTATGGTGTGTTAGCTTTCATAAGTCGAGGGATAGAGTTTAAGAGTCGCGATGTAATGATGCAGCTCTATAAAACTCTGGTTAGGCCACACTTGGAGTACTGTGTCCAGTTCTGGTCGCCTCACTATAGGAAGGATGTGGAAGCATTGGAAAGGGTAGAGAGGAGATTTACCAGGATGCTGCCTGGTTTAGAGAGTATGCATTATGATCAGAGTTTAAGGGAGCTAGGGCAGGAGGAGGATGAGAGGAGACATGATAGAGGTGTACAAGATAATAAGAGGAATAGACAGAGTAACTGCCAGCGCCTCTTCCCCAGGGCACCACTGTTCAATACAAGAGGACATGGCTTTAAGGTAAGGGGTGGCAAGTTCAAGGGGGATATTAGAGGAAGGTTTTTTACTCAGAGTGGTTGGTGCATGGAATGCACTGCCTGAGTCAGTGGCGGAGGCAGATTCACTAGTGAAATTTAAGAGACTACTGGACAGGTATATGGAGGAATTTAAGGTGGGGGCTTATATGGGAGGCAGGGTTTGAGGGTCGGCACAACATTGTGGGCCGAAGGGTCTGTACTGTGTTGTACTATTCTATGTTCTATGTTAAATCAACATTAGGAGAAACTGCATAAGAATTATCCAGATCCTTAATTAGTTTGGAAATTCTATCTAACTCTATTTTTGTCTGTTTCTTGAGTTTAGCCAAATAAGATATTATCTGACCTCGCAAATATGCTTTGAGTGTATCCCATATAATCAATTTTGAGACATCTCCCGTATTATTAAAAAGGAAGAAATCTTTTATCTGAATCTCTGTAAATTTAACAAAGTCCGAACTTTATAATAAATTTTCTGGAAAGCAGCAAGGCAAGTTTACATAACTAACATCATTTAACTCAAAAGTTAAGCTTAAAGGCGCATGATCCGAGACTGCAATAGCATCATATTCACATTTCTGGACTTTGGACAAAAATCGGAAATCAGCTATAAAATAATCAATTCTCGAATATTTATTATGAACATGCGAATAAAAAGAAAAATCTGTCATTAGCATGTAAATTTCTCCAGATTTCTATCAAACCATAATCAATTAAAAAGGAATTAATAAGTGTTGCCGAACGACTCGGAAGCTGCTGATTGGTTGAACTCTTGTCAATCAAAGGGTTTAAACAACAGTTGAAGTCACCTCCCATCAGCAGCATATATTCATTTAAGTCTGGTAATAAACCAAATACATTTTTAAAAAAAGGATCATCTACATTAGGTCCGTATAGATTAACCAGGACAATTTTTCTATTACAAATTGTTCCTTTAATAATTAAAAATCTACCATTGATATCTGAGATGATATCTTCATGGATAAATAAAATATTAGATTTAAAAAAAAATAGATACTCCCTGAAGCACCTTCAATTACTCCAAAAGACTGAGGTTTGGTAAAATACTGAAAGGCTTTATTCGCTGTACAATACGACCTCCACAGTGAGTGTCTGCCCCGGACTGAGGGGGAGGGGCAAGGCGAACACCTTTATACAGAACTCTGTGGGAGGAGCCACAGGGGCAGTCAGCAGAGGGATGTGTCCAGACAGGTAACCGAGTTACAACATATATACATGGTTTACCACATTCACCCCTCCTTTTTTTAAAAAGAGTCCCATGGGGTGAAGTGACTTGAAAATATCTGCAAGAAGTATATTTACAGGTCAGGTCTATCAGGCGGTCGAGTCTGTCGCTGTGATCTACGTAGCACCGGTGGTGATTCCACTGGCGACGGCGGTTGTGCTGGCTCCGGCCTGACTTCAGGTGCCAGCACGTTAGGCGTCGGTAATCCCTCGTGCGTGTGCGTCGCGCCCGGTATGGGAGTGTCGTGTGGTGTCTGTATAGGGTTTGGGGTGCACGGTGTCTCGTAGGTACATACATTCGTGGGTACGGGGTCAATAGTCACCACGGAGTGTTCAGGGTCGGGGCCCGGTGCTCCTGCGGGCGCCAGGTCGCGGATGGAGACCGTGTCCTCCCGCCCATCAGGTAAAACCACGTAGGCATACTGGAGGTTCGCATGAAGTAAGTGAACCCTCTCGACTATCGGGGAGTATTTATTGCTCCTCGCACGTTTCCGGAGCAGCACTGGCCCCGGGGCCATCAGCCAAGTTGGTAGGGTGGTCCCAGTGGTCGACTTTCTGGGAAAAGAAAAGAGTCGCTCATGAGGGGTGGCATTGGTGGACGTGCATAACAGGGAGCGGATGGAGTGGAGTGCCTCGGGAAGGACCTCCTGCCAGCGGGAGACCGGCAGTCCCTTTGACCTGAGGGCTAAGAGTGTGGCTTTCCACACTGTGCCATTCTCCTTCTCTACCTGTCCATTCCCTCGGGATTATAGCTCGTGGTCCTACTGGTTGCAATTCCCCTAGCCAGAAGATATTGGCGCAGCTCGTCACTCATAAATGAGGACCCTCTGTCACTGTGGATATAGCACGGGTATCCGAACAGAGTGAAGAGCTTGCGCAGGGCTTTTATAACTGACGTGATAGTGGTGTCGGGGCAGGGGATGGCGAAGGGGAACCGCGAGTACTCGTCAATTATGTTAAGAAAGTACACATTGCGGTCGGTGGAGGGAAGGGGGCCCTTAAAGTCAACACTCAGTCGCTCAAAGGGGCGGGTGGCCTTGATGAGTGGTGCCTTTTCGGGTCGGTAGAAGTGCGGTTTGCACTCTGCGCAGACTTGGCAGTCCCTGGTCATCATCCTGATCTCCTCAAGGGAGTAAGGCAGGTTCCGGGCTTTCACGAAGTGGAAAAGCCGGATGACTCCCGGGTGGCAAAGGTCTACACGTAGGGCGTATAGCCGGTTGATCTGTGCGCTGGCGCACGCTCTCTGGGATAGGGCATCGGAGGGCTCGTTGAGCTTCCCAGGCCTGTACATGATGTCATAGTTGTAGGTGGAGAGTTCGATTCTCCACCTCAGAATTTTATCATTTTTGATTTTGCTCCGCTGCTGATTATTAAACATGAATGCGACTGAGCGCTGGTCAGTTAGCAGGGTGAACCTTTTGCCAGCAAGATAGTGCCTCCAGTGCCTTATAGCTTCCACTATGGCCTGGGCCTCTTTCTCTAGCGCAGAGTGCTGAATTTCAGGGCCTTGAAGGGTACGGGAGAAGAACACCGCAGGTCTTCCTGCCTGGTTGAGGGTAGCAGCCAGCGCAAAGTCGGAGGTGTCACTCTCTACTTGGAAGGGAATGGCCTCATCCACCACATGCATTGCTGCTTTGGCAATGTCCCCTTTTATGCGGCTGAAGGCCGCGTGGGCCTCGGCAGAGAGGGGGAATGTGGTGGACTTGACCAGGCGGCGGGCCTTCTCTGCGTAGTTAGAGACCCATTGGGCGTAATATGAAAAGAAGCCCAGGCACCTTTTGAGGGCTCTGAGGGTATTGGGAAGAGGGAGTTCCAGCAAGGGGCACATACGGTCGGGGTCAGGGCCAATGACTCCATTCTCCACGACACACCCAAGGATAGCAAGTCGGGTGGTCCCAAATATACACTTGTCCTTGCTATAGGTGAGGTTGAAAGATTTGGCCGCTTGGAGAAATTTTTGGAGGTTGTTGTCGTGATCCTACCGGTCGTGACCGCAGATGGTGATGTTATGCAGATATGGGAACGTGGCCTTCAGTTGGCACTGGTCCACCATCCAGTCCATTCGCCTCTGGAAGACAGATACACCATTCGTGACACCAAAGGGGATGCGCAGGAATTGATAAAGCCTGCCGTCCGCCTCGAAGGCAGTGTAAGGGCGGTCCTCCCGGCGGATGGGGAGCTGATGGTAAGCGGATTTTAGGTCTATGGTCGAGTACACCTTGTACTGTGCTATCTGATTGACCGTATCCGCGATGCGGGGCAGAGGGTACGCGTCGAGCTGCGTGAACCAATTGATGGTCTGGCTATGGTCCACGACCATCCTATTCTTCTCCCCGTTCCGAACAACCACCACCTGCACCCTCCAAGGACTTGTGCTTGCCTCAATGACCCCCTCCCTGAGCTGCCGCTGTACCTCCGACTTAATGAAGGCTCTGTCCCCCGCGCTGTACCTCCTGCTTTTAGTTGCCACAGGTTTCCAGTCGGGGGTCAGGTTGGCGAACAGCGGTGGGGGAGGGATCCTGAGGGTGGAGAGGCCGCAAGTGGTGTCGGTAGTGTGGCAGTTGGCATGATGTTGGGTGGGATGTGCGGGTCGGTGTGTGTGTGTGTGGTCAGTAGCAGGGTACGTGACATATCTCTACAAAGCAGGGGATTTATGACAGTAATTGGCAGGAGGGGCCCATCATACTTTATTGTCACGCTTTTCAGGTGGCCCTGGAAGTCCAACCCCAACAGCACAGGGGCACATAGTTGAGGCAAGACCAGTAACGTAAAGTCCTGATATTCTGTGCCCTGCACCACTAGTGTCGCTACACAACCCCACCGGATGTCTGTTGTATGCGACCTGGAGGCCATGGTGACCCTCCGACTTACCGGCCGTATCATGAGTCCACAATGCTGCACCGTGGCCGGGTGGATAAAACTCTACGTGCTGCCCGTGTCAAACAGGCAGATTGTCCTGCGCCCCTCCACCAGGATGTCCATCATTGACCTTGCGAGCTGGTGGGGAGCGCTTTGGTCGAGGGTCACGGAAGCCAGGGTGGGGTCGCTGTCTTGGTCCGGCGCGGTGGGGTGCCCCGTGAGCACCCGTTGGTCGTAGGTGGTGGGAGGTGGCGCCGACCAAGATGGCCGCTCCCATGTCTCACACATGGTGATGGCGCAGGGAAGATAGCGGCAGGCAAGATGGCGACCCCCATGTCTCACACGTGGTGGCGGCGTGCAGGGAAGATGGCCACCCCCATGTCTCACACATGGTGATGGCGCAGGGAAGATGGCGGCAGGCAAGATGGCCGCCCCCGTGTCTCACACGTGGTGGCGGCGTGCAGGGAAGATGGCGGCCCCCATGTCTCACACATGGTGATGGCGCAGGGAAGATGGCGGCAGGCAAGATGGCCGCCCCCGTGTCTCGCACGTGGTGGCAGTGTGCAGGGAGGATGGCGACCCCCACGTCTCGCACACGGCGCTGCTCGATCCCACTCGCGGTTTTGACTTACAGACCTTGGCGAAGTGGCCCTTCTTTCCGCAGCTGGAACAGGTAGCTTGTCGGGCCGGGCTTCTCCAGTCCGCAGAAGCAGCACTTCGCGGACTCACGACTGGCTGCAGCCGAGGTCGATTCGCCGGCGGGTTGCGGGGTCTGCGGCACCCACGAGGCCATCGGGGGATCGCGTGCTTGGAGAGCCTCGGAGTTATGCAGAGCGGCCTCCAACGTATCGGCCAGCTCCATCGCCGAACTTAGGGTCAGATCGGCTTTTTCCAGCAGCCGCTGGCGCACTACACTGACCTGGTCCCCGTAACGAAGGCGTCTCTCACTCGGAGCTCTGCATGCTGCGCCGCCGTCAGCTCCTGGCAATTGCAGGCCCGCACGAGTGTCTGTAGGGCCCGGACAAACTCAGCACTCGATTCCCCGGACCATTGTTGCCGTGTCGCTAAGCGATGCCGAGCATAGACGCTGTTTATCGGCCGCAGGTATTGTCTTTTGAGTGCGTTCATCGCGCCGTCGTAGTTCGGCTGGTCTCTGATCAGCGAATAGACCCGTGGACTGGCCCTGGAGAGTAGAACTCTGCACTTCGCTACGGGGTCGGTCGCTTTAATCTCCTCCAGATACGCTTGAAGCAGGCCAGCCAGACTTCGAAAGCGTTTCCAGCTTCAGGTGTTTGCGGATCGAGGTCTAATTTTTCTGGTCTTAGGGACTGTTCAATTTTTTAAAACGTACAGCGAGTAAAATTGAAGCACTTTCAATTACTCCAAAAGACTGAGGTTTGGTAAAATACTGAAAGGCTTTATTCGCTGTACAATACGACCTCCACAGTGAGTGTCTGCCCCCGGACTGAGGGGGAGGGGCAAGGCGAACACCTTTATACAGGACTCTGTGGGAGGAGCCACAGGGGCAGTCAGCAGAGGGGTGTGTCCAGACAGGTAACCGAGTTACAACATATATACATGGTTTACCACAGTCTCTTTGTCTTATTTTGACAGGCAGCATGATATTGAAGGCCCTTCCATGTTTTAAAAAATCTATTTTGATCGCCCATTCTGATATGCATTTCTTGAGCAAAAATTATATCGGGCTGGAATCGATTAAAACGTTTAAATGTCCTCTTTCGCTTAATAGGGTGATTCCAGCCACGTACGTTCCAACTAATAACGTTTATCTGTTTAAGTACCATTGGATATTATTCTTAAACACAATACATGCATACCACTGCGGGCTAATCAAAGATAGCGGTGATGAATATAACCAAATAGAAAACGCGCATGCTCCGGAACTCCGTAATGGGAAAAAATACAGAAAGTGTGTGAAAAAAATCCCACAATAAACTGTTCTGAATATTGATTTACAACCTCACCCTATTAGTGCAATTTTTTGGGTTACCAATCATAGAATCAAGTCATTTAACCTCTTCAGCTCGTCGGATGATTGCATTTCTAACATTGATGGCTGGAAGATCCATTTTGCTGAATTGGAAAGAGATGAATTCTCCCACCATGTTTCATTGGTTCTCTCAAACTATGTTGTGTTTAAACTTAGAAAAAATTAACAGGGTTATTTATGATCCCTCTACTAAATTCGAAAAGACTTGGAGGCCATTTATTCAACATTTCCATATGTTGTAATTTGACCTTTTCCAAACTTATTCCATTTCTTTTTAATATATGTCGAGAGGAGTGGAGTCGACAACACTAATGGTTCCTTTTTTTGATGTTACATAACAGCCCATGTCTTTTCTTCCTTAGTTTAGTTGATTAACACTGTTTAGGTAAGTTTTTCTTTTGCGGTATATTTTTACATATTTCTTTTCCTTTTCCATGATTTTATTTCTATATTTCTTTTGAAAATTATATTTGTATCCTGTATGATTGGGAGGTTTAATACCCATGTGTCAACTGGGTTTATATTTAACTATGTTAATTATAACAATGTAATCCCAATAACTTTGTATCAATACTATGGTATGTTTATCATTATGAAACCAATAAAAAGATTGAAAAAGAAAGATGGCCTACTCCTGCCCCTATGTGTTATGTACGACAGACCCCCTAATAGCCACCAGGACATTGAGAAACAGGTATGTAATCTGATTAAGGAAATGTGTAAAAATAATAGGGTTGTTCTCATGGGCATTTAAAAATTTCCGCATATAAACTGGGACCTTCTTAGTGTAAGGGTTTCAGATGGGGCTGAATTTATTTGGTGCATCCAGGAAGGTTTCTTAAATCAGTATGTGCATGGTCCAATGAAAGTAGGGGCCATACTGTACCTGGTGTTGGGTAATGAGCCTGATCAGGGAACTGATCTTTCAGTGGATGAAGAGTGACCACAGTTGTTACGGACCTCATTCAAACCTGTGGGAATTTTTCAAGATTTTTATACTGAACTTTATAGATCTCTGTGTCCAGTAGATTCTTCTAAAGTGAATGCTTTCTTACGAAAGATTGCTTTTCCTAAAATTTCTGTTCAGGATCAAAAAACTCTTGATGCCCAAATTACTGAAGCCGAAATTTGTAAAGCTATTTTCTCAATGCAGTCTGGTAAGGCCCCTGGACGTGATGGCTATTGTGTAGAATTTTATAAAAAATTTGGAAAATTGCATTCTTCGTATATGTTGGAATTATTTAAGGATTCATTTGTGAAAGGTGATTTACCCTCTACTTTTTATGAGGCTTCTATTTCTTTAATTATTAAAAGGGGAAAAGATCCTACTGATTGTGCCTCATGTGGACCTATTTAATTATTGAATGCCAATGCTAAGATTCTGTCAAAGATAATGGCCAATCGGTTGGAGAATATTTTATGTAAAATTATTTTTAAAGATCAAACAGGCTTTATAAAGGGTCGTTATTCTTTTTCAAATGTTTGGAGATTATTTAACACCATATATTTGTCCTCTTTTAAAACTCCACAATGCGTCGTCTCTTTGGATGCTGAAAAAGCATTCAATTGAGTCGAATGGAAATATTTATTTAATGTTTCAGACAAATTTGGCTTTTTAAATCTCAAAAAATTTAAACATTGTCGTTTAATTTATCGAAATTAATTTTTTAAGCTTTCTTTGAGTGATCCAATTTTTTTACTTTGGACAAATAAAGGTATTAATTGTTTTTTGGATTTATTTAAAGAAGAGAGACTGTTGTCTTTTGGACAATTAATTGATAAATATTCTCTTTCATGCTCACACTTTTTACAATACCTTCAAGTTAGACATTTCTTACAAAAATATTTCAGTAATTTTCCTTACATATTGGATGCCGACCTGTTGGATACTATTACGAGTATGAACCCTTTGATGAAGGGTTCCATTGGAAGAATTTATAATTTACTATTACAATGGGATAAGCATTCTTTATTTAAGATTAAACAAGATTGGGAAAAGGAACTTAATTTGACTCCTATGACGGAGGATTGGACGCGGATTCTGAAATTGGTTAACTCTTCTTCGACCTGTGCTAGTCATTCACTGATTCAATTTAAAATTGTGCATCGTTACTATTTGACGTAGGAGAGATTGTCTAAAGAGTTTCCTAATGTTGATAGTTATTGCGATAGATGTAAAACTGAGACAGCTACACTGACACGCATGTTTTGGTCCTGTTCTATACTGGAATAGTTCTGGAAGTTTTTTTCTACAATTTCTAAAGCACTTAAAATTAATTTACAACCTAACAAATTAACTGTGCTTTTTGGAATAATCCCTCAAAATATCCACGGTATCTTTTTGTCTGACCAACATGGTACTGCATTTGTTACATTAATAGATAGGAGGGCCATTATGTCGAAGTGGAAGGATACATCGGCTCCCATTTTGTCACAATGGTTCTCTCAAGTGATGCTATGTCTTAGTTTGGAGAAAATTAGAAGTCGAACCTTTGAACCTATGTTTGATTTTCAGAAAAGATGGGGTTCATTTGCACACTGCTATCATTTGAGTTAATTGATAGATTTTCTCCACGATCTAATTGTAAATTTTTGGTACATTTTTTTTCTTGCTGGCAGTTTGATGTTTATCTTTAGAAGCTTTCTGTATGACACATGGCTCCAGGGTTGAACACCTAATGGTTTTTCCTCACTTTTCCTTGCTTAGGGGTTTTATTCTCTTTTCTCATCACCAAAATTTTTTCAATCTTTAAAACAATTTTTTTTTGTAAGACATTGTAAGTGTTGCCTACTTCGATGTACTCTTGTTAATTTTGGACAATAATAAGATTTGAAAAGAAAGAATTGCTGTTTATTGCCAAACATAAAGCCATGGATGAACCAGGAGGTATGTTGTCTGCTGAAGGCTGGATCTGTGTCATTCAAAGCTGGCGACCCGGATCTGTAGCAGAAAACCCGTTGTGACTTATGGAGGCTATTTCAAGGGCAAAGAGACAATTTTGAGCGAGGTTGGTGGCAACATCGGATGTACAACAACGCTGGCAGGGTTTGCAAGACATTACTTTCCACAAAGCAAAACCCAAAAGCATGAATGGCAGCGATGCTTCACTACCAGATGAACTTAACGTCTTCTATGCCCACTTTGAAAGGGAGAATATAACTACAGCTGCAAAGATCCCCGAGATCTCTGTCTCAGAGGCCGATGTTAAACTGTTTTTAAAGAGCGTGAACCCTCTCAAGGCGAAAGGCCCTGATGATCTACCAGGTAAGGCTCTGAAAACTTGTGCCATCCAACTGGTGAGAGTATTCAAGGACATTTTCAACCTCTCACTGCTATGGGAGAAGTTCCCACTTGCTTCAAAAAGGCAACAATTATACCAGTGCCTAAGAAGAATAATGTGAGCTGCTGTTATGACTATCGCCCAGTTACACTCATATCTGTAGTGATGAAATGCTTTAAGAGGTCAGTCATGACGAGATTGAACTCCTGCCTCAGCAAGGACCTGGATCCTCCACAGTTTGCCTATTGCCACAATAGATCAACGGCAGACGCAATCTCAATGGCTCTTCACATGGTCTTGGACCACCTGGATAATACAAACACCTATTTCAGAATGCTGTTCATCGACTGTAGCTCAGCATTTAACACCATCATTCCCACAATCCTGACTGATATGTTCCAGCACCTGGCCCTCTGTACCTCCCTCTGCAATTGGATCCTTGACTTCCTAACTAGAAGACCACAATTGGTGATGATATCTCACCTGTGGCCACTCTAAGTCAGATGTTTTGGTCTTGTATAAAGCTAGATAAGTTTTGGAGAGATGTTTTTAAAACGCTACCAAAAGTCTTGGATCTGGACCTACAACCTAATTTACTTACGGCAATCTTTGGCATTATCCCACTGGAAGCAGGAAGTATTCATGTTTCCGCTCAACGTACGATAGCCTTTTCAACTTTATTGGCCAGGAGAGCCATTTTATTGAAGTGGAGGGATTCTAATCCACCTTCTGTCTTTTTTTGGCCTTTCTCCATTATGTCCTGTTTTAGTTTAGAGAAAATAAGTAGTCAGACATTTGATACATCCTTTAAATTTGAGCATATCTGGCGACCTTTTATTCAATATTTTCATTTGATTTGATTTCTTACTCGCCCAATTTTTTTTTTAAGTTTTAGATTTGATCAGAAAGTCTTTCCTTTTTTTTGGTCATATCCTCAGAATGGGCTGCCCAGTCCCTTTTCCCCCCTTTTTTTCTTATAGTTTAGTGGGTTTTTTTCTTCATTTTGAAAATTTAAAGTTTTTTTTCCTCTCTATGAATTGATAAGAGGAGAATTAGTTGTCTTTTTTTAATTATATATATTACATATTTGCTTATTACTATGTTGATTTTGATAATGTCTATTTCATTTTATGTTTGTATTGTTATTGATATATATATATCAGATAAATCTCCTCTTGTTTGTATATAGGCTCTTTTTAAATCAATAAAAAGATTAATAAATAATGAAAGAATATTTCACCTTCGCTGACGATCAGCACTGGTGTAGTTCAGGGGTGTGTGCTTTGCCCACTGCTCTACCTTCTCGATACCCATGACTGTGTGGCTGGGCATAGCTAAAACAGCATCTATAAATTTGCCAGTGACACGACCTTTGTTGGTGGAATATCAGGTGGAGACAAGACAGTGGACTGGAGTGAGATATGCCAACTACTGGAGTGCTGTTGCAGTAACAACCTTGCACTCAACGTCAGTATGACGAAAGAGCTGATTGTGGACTTCAGGAAGGGTAAGACGAAGCAACACATCCCAATCCTCATAGAGGGATTAGAAGTGGGAGAGTGAGTGGTTTCAAGTCCCTGGGTGTCAAGATCGCTGAGAACCTAAGTTGGTCCCAACATATCGATGCAGTTTTACAGAAGGCAAGACAGTGACTGTACTTCATTAGCAGTTTGAAGTGATTTGGTTTGTCAACAAAAACATTCAAAAACCTCGACAGATGTACGGTGGAGAGCATTCTGACAGGCTGCGTCACTGTCTGGTATGGGGAGCTACTGCACTGCACTGAAAGAAGCTGCAGTGGGTCGTAAATCTCCAGCTTGCATACTAGCCTACAAAGTACCCAGGACTTCAAGCAGCGGTGTCTCAGAAAGACAGTGTCCATTACTAAGGACCCCCAGCACCCAGGGCAAGCCCTTTTCTCACTGTTACCATCAGAAGCCTGAAGGTACACACTCAGCGATTCAGGAACAGCTTCTTCCCCTCTGCCATCCGATTCCTAAATGGACATTGAACCCTTGAACACTACATCACTCTTTTAATATATATTATTTCTGTTTTTGCACGATTTTTAATCTCTTCAATACACATATACTGTAATTGATTGATTTTTTTTCTTCTTCTTTTATATTATGTATTGCATTGAACTGCTGCTGCTAAGTTAACAAATTTCACGACACATGCCGGTGATAATAAACCGGATTCTGATTCTGATTGTGATTCTATTTGCAGATAAAGATAGGTGTGGTCCTTGTGGAAGAGTTTTAAATTGAGGTCAAGCTATTTACAAGGGCATTTGGCAGGAACTAATAAGTGTTAATTGGGAACATCTTTTCTCTGGCTGACCACATCAGACATGTGGAGGGTGTTTAAAGAGCAATTGCACAGAGTGCAGGAAAAGGTATGTTCCTGTCAGAAGGAAGGATGAGCATGGAAAGACAAGAAAACATTGGATGTCTCGGGAAGTGATGAATTTAGTCAAGAAGAAAAAGAAAATGTATGTAGAGCTTCAGCAATCAGCACATGAGGAGTATAAAGAAGCCAGAAAGGAACTAAAGAGAATGAAGAAAGCCAGGAGAGGCCACAAAGTGTCCTTGTCAAGTAGGATTAAGGTGAGTCCCAAGGCATTCTCGTGGTAAACCATATATATATGTTGTAACTGGGTTACCTGTCTGGACACGCCCCTCTACTGACTGTCCATGTGGCTCCTCCCACAGACCCTGAATAAAGGCGATTTCGCCATTGCTCCTCCTCCTCAGTCCAGGGGCAGACACTCAGCATGGAGGTCACATTTTACCATGAATAACAGCCTTTCAGTATTTACACTACTTCCAGTCTTTTGGAGTAATTAAAGGTGCATCAATTTTACTCGCAGTAATTTTAAAGCATGGAACATCCTCTGAGACCCGACAAATTAGATCTCGACCCCCAAACACCTGAAGCTGGAAACGCTTTCGAACTCTGTCTGGCTTGCTTCGAATCACACCTAGAGGCGATTAAAGCAACCGACTCCACAGCGAATCACAGACTTCCACTCTCCAGGGTCAGTCCACGGGTCGACTCGATGATGAGAGACCAGCCGAGCTACGACGGCTCGACAAAACTTGCAGCAGGCAAACAACGTCTACGCGTGGCATCGCTTAGCGACTAGCCACCAGCGGCCCGGGGAATCAAGTGCTGAGTTTGTCCGGGCTCTACAGACGCCCGTGCAGGCCAGTGATTGCCAGGGACTGACGGCAGGATAGCAGCACGCAGAGCTCCTAGTGAGAGATGCCTTCGTCATGGGGACCAGGTCAGCGTATGTGCACCAGCGGCCATTGGAAAAAGCTGATCTTACCTTATGTTCGGCGATCAAGTTGGCCGATACGCTGGAGGCCGCTCTGCACAACTCTGAGGCTCTCCAGGCACGCGATCCCCTGATGGCCTCGTGGGCGCTGCAGACCCCACAACCCACCGGTGAATCGACCTCGGCTGCTGTCAGTCGCGAGTCCGTGAAGTGCTACTTCTGCAAACTCGAGAAGCACCCCCGGAAACGCTGCCCGGCCCGAGAAGCTCCAGCTGCGGAAAGAAGGGCCACTTCGCCAAGGTCTGTAAGTCCAAACTACGAGCGGGATCGAGCAGCGCCGCGTGCGAGACATGGGGCTTGCCATCTTACCTGCACGCCGCCACCACGTGTGAGACATGGGGGCGGCCATCTTGGTCAGCGCCACCCCCCCAACCACCTACGACCAGCGGGTGCTCACGGGGCACCCCACCGCGCCGGACCAAGACAGCGACTCAGCCCTGGCCTCCATGACCCTTGATCAAAGTGCTCCCCACCAGCTCGCAAGGTCAATGATGGACATCCTGGTGGAGGGGCGCAGGACAAGCTGCCTGTTTGACATGGGCAGCACGGAGAGTTTTATACGGCCGGTAAGTCAGAGGATTGCCATGGCTTCCGGGTCGCATATAACAGACATCTGGGGGGCGTTGTGTAGCGACGCTAGTGGTGCAGGGCACAGAATATGGAGACTTTACGTTACTGGTCATGCCTCAACTGTGTGCCCCTGTGCTATTGGGGCTCGACTTCCAGAGCCACCTGAAAAGCGTGACAATGGAGTATGATGGGCCCCTCCCACCAATCACTGTCGTAAATCCCCAATTTTGTAGGGATACGTCACATACCCCGCTACTGACCACCCCGACACACTGACCCGCACATCCCACCCAACACCATGCCAACTGCCGCACTACCAACACCACTTGCGGCCTCTCCACCCTCAAGATCCCTCCCCCACCGCTGTTCGCCAACCTGACCCCTGACTGTAAACCTGTGGCAACTAAAAGCAGGAGGTACAGCGCGGGGGACAGAGCCTTCATTAAGTCGGAGGTGCAGCGGCTGTTCAGGGAGGGGGTCATTGATGCAAGCACAAGTCCTTGGAGGGTGCAGGTGGTCGTTGTTCAGAACGGGGAGAAAAATAGGATGGTCGTGGACTATAGCCAGACCATCAATAGGTTCACGCAGCTTGATACGTACCCTCTACCCCGCATCACGGATATGGTCAATCAGATAGCACAGTACAACGTGTACTCAACCATAGACCTAAAATCCCCTAAAATCCGCTTACCACCAGCTCCCCATCCACTGGGGGACGCCCTTACACCGCCTTCGAGGCGGACGGCAGGCTTTATCACTTCCTGCGCATCCCCTTCGGTGTCACAAATGGTGTATCTGCCTTCCAGAGGGAAATGGACCAAATGGTGGACCAGTGCCAACTGAAGACCACGTTCCCATATCTGGATAACATCACCATCTGCGGTCACGACCAGCAGGATTACAACCACAATCTCCGAAAATTTCTCCAAGCAGCCAAAGCTTTCAATCTCACCTATAACAAGGACAAGTGTGTGTTTGGGACCACCCGACTTGCTATCCTTGGGTGTGTCGTGGAGAACGGAGTCATTGGCCCTGACCCTGACCGTATGCGCCCCCTGTTGGAACTCCCCCTTCCCAACACCCTCAGAGCCCTCAAAAGGTGCCTGGGCTTCTTTTCATATTACGCCCAACGGGTCTCTAACGACGCAGACAAGGCCCGCCCCCTGGTCAAGTCCACCACATTCCCCCTCTCAGCCGAGGCCCCCGCGGCCTTCAGCCGCATAAAAGGGGACATTGTCAAAGCAGCAATGCATGCGGTGGATGAGGCCATTCCCTTCCAAGTAGAGAGTGACGCCTCCGACTTCGCACTGGCTGCTACCCTCAACCAGGCGGGAAGACCGGTGGCATTCTTCTCCCGTACCCTTCAAGGCCATGAAATTCAGCACTCCGCGGTGGAGAAAGAGGCCCAGGCCATAGTGGAAACTATTAGGCACTGGAGGCACTATCTCGCCGGCAAAATGTTCACCCTGCTAACTGACCAGCGCTCAGTCACATTCATGTTTAATAACCAACAGCCAGGCAAAATCAAAAATGATAAAATTCTGAGGTGGAGAATCGAACTCTCCACCTTCAACTATGACATCATGTACAGGCCTGGGAAGCTCAACGAGCCCTCCGATGCCCTATCCTGGGGAACGTCCGCCAGCGCGCAGATCGACCGGCTATACGCCCTACATGTAGATGTTTGCCACCCGGGGGTCTCCCGGCTTTTCCACTTCGTGAAAGCCCGGAACCTGCCTTACTCCCTTGAGGAGATCAGGATGATGACCGGGGACAGCCAAGTCTGCACAGAGTGCAAAGCACACTTCTACCAACCCAAAAAGGCACCACTCATCAAGGTCACCTGCCCTTTGAGTGACTAAGTGTTGACTTTAAGGGCCCCCTTCCCTCCACTGACCGCAATGTGTACTTTCTTAACATAATCGACGAGTACTTGCGGTTCCCCTTCGCCATCCCCTGCCCCAACACCACAACCATGTCAGTTATAAAAGCCCTGCACAAGCTCTTCACTCTGTACGGATACCCATGCTATATCCACAGTGACAGGGAGTCCTCGTTTATGAGTGACGAGCTGCGCCAATATCTACCGGCTAGGGGAATTGCAACCAGTAGGACCACGAGCTATAATCCCCGGAGGAATGGACAGGTGGAGAAGTGGAAGGCCACACTCTTAGCCCTCAGGTCAAAGGGACTGCCGGTCTCCCGCTGGCAGGAGGTCCTTCCCGAGGCACTCCACTCCATCCGCTCCCTGTTATGCACGTCCACCAATGCCACCCCTCATGAGCGGCTCTTTTCTTTTCCCAGAAAGTCGACCACTGGGACCACCATATCAACTTGGCTGACGTCCCTGGGACCAGTGCTGCTCTGGAAACATGCGAGAAGGAATAAATACTCCCCGATCGTTGAGAGGGCTCACTTACTTCATGCGAACCCCCAGTATGTCTATGTGGTTCTATCTGATGGGCGGGAGGACACGGTCTCCATCCATGACCTGGCGCCCGCAGGAGTCGATATTTCTTATGGTGGGGGAGCCTAAGAACAGAGGTCACAGCCTCAGAATAGAGGAACATCCATTTAGAACAGATATGTGCAGGAATCTCTTTCACCAGAGAGTGGTGAATCTGTGGAATTCATTGCCACAGACAGCTGTGGCAGCCAAGTTATTGGCTTTATTTAAGGAAGAGAATCATAGACTCTTAATTACTCAGAGCATGATGGGATACTGGGAGAAGGCAGGTGATTGGGACTCAGGGGAAATGGATCATCCATGATGAAATGCTGGAATAGACTCGATGGGCCAAATAGTCTGCTTCTGTTCCTATATCTTAACTTATGGTCTTACACAGGACCTAAAACATTCGCCTAACTATAGATCACCTGAAAGGTCTGAACTGGTATTCGGATTCTTGTTTTGGGGTGACCTTGGAGAATACTGACAGACACCTCTGAATGGGGTTCCATCTCCAAGAATGAGGACAGATCATCTGTTATTTAATTCTCCTGTCCTTTCAAGTTAAGGTCGGTGTTTCAACTTGTCACACAGAATATCATACTGTCTTGTCTATATTTCAAGTTCAACAGTGACCAGCAGATACATTGAACAGAGAACATAGAAATCTACAGCACGTTACAGGCCCTTCAGCCCACAATGTTATGTTGACCACTTAACCTACTCTCGAACCTGCCTAAAGTTTCCTGACCGCATAGCCCTCCATTTTTCTAAGCTCTATGTACCTATGTACCAAAGAACACAATCAGGCTCATAAGGCACGACTACCCGCTTGACAGGCCATGCTGACTATCCCTAATCAGATTATGTCTCTCCAAATGCTCATAAATGCTGCCTCTCAGGATGTTCTCCAACAACTTACCCAACACTGTAGAAAGACCCACTGGTCTATGATTTCCTGGATTATTTCTACTCCATTTCTTGAACACGGAAACAACATTCATAATCCTCCAAACCTCCAGTACTTAGGCGGAAACAGGCGAGGCGAGGGAGGTTTGGCATTCATTTTCTGTTGTTATTTGAGAAGAGGGGCAGTATGAGTGTGAGGGCAGTTTGCTGTTCTCGGTGTCGGATGTGGGAGGCCCTGGAGTCTACAAGCCTCCCGGACGTCTACATCTGCGCCAAGTGCATCGAGATGCAGCTCCTAAGGGACCGCATTACGGAACTGGAGCTGCAGCTCGATGACCTTCGTCTGGTCAGGGAGAGTGAGGAGGTGATAGAGAGGAGTTGCAGGCAGGTGGTCACGCCGGGGCCACGGGAGGCAGACAAGTGGGTCACGGTTAGGAGGGGGAAGGGGAAGAGTCAGGTAATAGAGAGTACCCTGGTGGCTGTGCCCCTTAACAACAGGTACTCCTGTTTGAGTACTGTTGGGGGGGACAGCTTACCCGGGGGAAGCGACAGTGGCCGTGCCTCCGGCACAGAGTCTGGCCCTGTAGCTCAGAAGGGTAGGGCAAGGAAGAGGAAGGCAGTTGTGATAGGGGACTCGATAGTAAAGGGGTCAGATAGGTGATTCTGTGGACGCAGTCCAGAGACCCGGATGGTAGTTTGCCTCCCTGGTGCCAGGGTCCGGGATATTTCTGATCGTGTCCAAGATATCCTGAAGTGAGAGGGTGAGGAGCCAGAGGTCGTGGTACATATAGGTACCAATGACATAGGTAGGAAAAAGGATGAGGTCCTGAAAGGAGAATATAGGAAGCTAGGAAGGGAGTTGAGAAAACGGACCGCAAAGGTAGTAATCTCGGGATTACTGCCTGTGCCACGCGGCAGTGAGAGTAGGAATGCGATGAGGTGGAGGATAAATGCGTGGCTGAGGGATTGGAGCAGGGGGCAGGGATTCAAGTTTTTGGATCATTGGGACCTCTTTTGGCGCAGGCGTGACCTGTACAAAAGGGACGGGTTGCACTTGAATCCGAGGGGGACCAATATCCTGGCAGGAAGATTAGCGGGGCTACTGAGGTGACTTTAAACTAGAATGGTTGGGGGGTGGGAATCAAATTAAAGAGGCTAGGCGTGAGGAGGTTAGTTCAGTACAAGGGGATGGGAACCAGTGCAGAGAGGCAGAGGGGTGTAAAGTGAGGGTAGAAACAAAAAGTACTATGGAGAAAAGTAAAAGTGGCAGGCCGACAAATCCAGGGCAAGCATTAAAAAGGGCCACTTTTCAGCATAATTGTATAAGGGCTAAGAGAGTTGTAAAAGAGCGCCTGAAGGCTTTGTGTGTCAATGCAAGGAGCATTCGTAATAAGGTGGATGAATTGAAAGTGCAGATTGTTATTAATGATTATGATATAGTTGGGATCACAGGGACATGGCTCCAGGGTGACCAGGGATGGGAGGTCAACTTTCAGGGATATTCAATATTCGGGAGGGATAGACATGAAGGAAGGGGAGGTGGGGTGGCGTTGCTGGTTAAAGAAGAGATTAACACAATAGAAAGGAAGGACATAAGCCGGGAAGATGTGGAATCGATATGGGTAGAGCTGCGTAACACTAAGGGGCAGAAGACGCTGGTGGGAGTTGTGGACAGGCCACCTAACAGTAGTAGTGAGGTCGGAGATGGTATTAAACAGGAAATTAGAAATGTGTGCAATAAAGGAACAGCAGTTATAATGGGTGACTTCAATCTACATGTAGATTGGGTGAACCAAATTGGTAAAGGTGCTGAGGAAGAGGATTTCTTGGAATGTATGCGGGGTGGTTTTTTGAACCAACATGTCGAGGAACCGACTAGAGAGCAGGCTATTCTGGACTGGGTTTTGAGCAATGAGGAAGGGTTAATTAGCAATCTTGTCGTGAGAGGCCCCTTGGGTAAGAGTGACCATAATATGGTGGAATTCTTCATTAAGGTGGAGAGTGACATAGTTAATTCAGAAACAAAGGTTCTGAACTTAAAGAGGGGTAACTTTGAAGGTATGAGACGTGAATTAGCTAAGATAGACTGGCAAATGACACTTAAAGAATTGACGGTGGATATGCAATGGCAAGCATTTAAAGGTTGCATGGATGAACTGCAACAAATGTTCATCCCAGTTTGGCAAAAGAATAAATCAAGGAAGGTAGTGCACCCGTGGCTGACAAGAGAAATTAGGGATAGTATCAATTCCAAAGAAGAAGCATACAAATTAGCCAGAGAAAGTGGCTCACCTGAGGACTGGGAGAAATTCAGAGTTCAGCAAAGGAGGACAAAGGGCTTAATTAGGAAGGGGAAAAAAGATTATGAGAGAAAACTGGCAGGCAACATAAAAACGGACTGTAAAAGCTTTTATAGACATGTAAAAAGGAAAAGACTGGTAAAGACAAATGTAGGTCCCCTGCAGACAGAAACAGGTGAATTGATTATGGGGAGCAAGGACATGGCAGACCAATTGAATAATTACTTTGGTTCTGTCTTCACTAAGGAGGACATAAATAATCTTCCAGAAATAGTAGGGGACAGAGGGTCCAGTGAGATGGAGGAACTGAGCGAAATACATGTTAGTAGGGAAGTGGTGTTAGGTAAATTGAAGGGATTGAAGGCAGATAAATCCCCAGGGCCAGATGGTCTGCATCCCAGGGTGCTTAAGGAAGTAGCCCAAGAAATAGTGGATGCATTAGTGATAATTTTTCAAAACTCGTTAGATTCTGGACTAGTTCCTGAGGATTGGAGGGTGGCTAATGTAACTCCACTTTTTAAAAAAGGAGGGAGAGAGAAACTGGGGAATTATAGACCGGTTAGCCTAACGTCGGTGGTGGGGAAACTGCTGGAGTCAGTTATCAAGGATGTGATAACAGCACATTTGGAAAGCGGTGAAATGATCGGACAAGGTCAGCATGGATTTGTGAAAGGAAAATCATGTCTGACGAATCTCATAGAATTTTTTGAGGATGTAACTAGTAGAGTGGATAGGGGAGAACCAGTGGATGTGGTATATTTGGATTTTCAGAAGGCTTTTGACAAGGTCCCACACAGGAGATTAGTGTGCAAACTTAAAGCACACGGTATTGGGGGTAAGGTATTGGTGTGGGTGGAGAGTTGGTTAGCAGACAGGAAGCAGAGAGTGGGAATAAACGGGACCTTTTCAGAATGGCAGGCGGTGACTAGTGGGGTACCGCAAGGCTCAGTGCTGGGACCCCAGTTGTTTACAATATATATTAATGACTTGGATGAGGGAATTAAATGCAGCATCTCCAAGTTTGCGGATGACACGAAGCTGGGTGGCAGTGTTAGCTGTGAGGAGGATGCTAAGAGGATGCAGGGTGACTTGGATAGGTTGGGTGAGTGGGCAAATTCATGGCAGATGCAATTTAATGTGGATAAATGTGAAGTTATCCACTTTGGTGGCAAAAATAGGAAAACAGATTATTATCTGAATGGTGGCCGATTAGGAAAAGGGGAGGTGCAACGAGACCTGAGTGTCATTATACACCAGTCATTGAAAGTGGGCATGCAGGTACAGCAGGCGGTGAAAAAGGCGAATGGTATGCTGGCATTTATAGCGAGAGGATTTGAGTACAGGAACAGGGAGGTACTACTGCAGTTGTACAAGGCCTTGGTGAGACCACACCTGGAGTATTGTGTGCAGTTTTGGTCCCCTAATCTGAGGAAAGACATCCTTGCCATAGAGGGAGTACAGAGAAGGTTCACCAGATTGATTCCTGGGATGGCAGGACTTTCATATGAAGAAAGACTGGATGAACTGGGCTTGTACTCGTTGGAATTTAGAAGATTGAGGGGGGATCTGATTGAAACGTATAAGATCCTAAAGGGATTGGACAGGCTAGATGCAGGAAGATTGTTCCCGATGTTGGGGAAGTCCAGAACAAGGGGTCACAGTTTGAGGATAGAGGGGAAGCCTTTTAGGACCGAGATTAGGAAAAACTTCTTCACACAGAGAGTGGTGAATCTGTGGAATTCTCTGCCACAGGAAACAGTTGAGGCCAGTTCATTGGCTATATTTAAGAGGGAGTTAGATATGGCCCTTGTGGCTACGGGGGTCAGGGGGTATGGAGGGAAGGCTGGGGCGATGTTCTGAGTTGGATGATCAGCCATGATCATAATAAATGGCGGTGCAGGCTCGAAGGGCCGAATGGCCTACTCCTGCACCTATTTTCTATGTTTCTATGTTTCTACTTCTCCTGTCCATATTGATGATGCAAAGTTTGTCACCAGAGACTCAGCAATCATCTCCCTCGCTTCCCACAGTCGCTATGGGTATATTTCATCTGGTGCCAGTGACTTATCTAACTTAATGCTTTTCAAAAGCTCCAGCACATCCTCTTTCTTAATGTCTATATGCGCAAGCATTTCAGTCCGATGTAAGTCATCCCTACAATTACCAAGTTCCATTTCCATGGTGAATACTCAACCAGAGTATTCATTAACTACCTCCGCTACCTCCTCCAATGATGATTGCACCTGATTGGCCCTATTCTCACATGGCTCATCCTCTTGTTCCTCACACATTTGTCAAATACCTTGGGATTTCCTTCATCCTGCTCACCGAGGCCTTCTCATGGGCTCTTCTAGCTCTCGTAATTTCATTCTGAAGCTCCTTCCTGGCAACTTTGCAATTTTCTCAAACTCTATCGGTACCAAGTTTCTTGAATCTTTCATAAGCTTTTCTTTTCTTCTTTACTACATTTTCCACATCCTTTGCTTCTTTTACCCGAACATCCTTTCCCTGCCTCAATGGAACATTCCAAAACAGAACAGCATGCAAATTTTCCCCAAACATTTTCCACAGTTTTGCCATGTATTTCCCTGAGAACATCTGCCCCTATTATGCCCTTAAGTTCCTGCCTAATAGCATCATACTTCCCCCTACCCCAATTAAATGTTTTCCCAAGTTGTCTGCTCCTATCCCTCTCCAGCACTATGGTAAAGGAGATAGAGTTGTGATCACTACCTCCAAAATGCTCTCCCTCCAAGAGATCTGATATGTGACCAGGTTCATTTCCAAATACCAGATCAAGTACAGCATCTCCTCTAGTTGTCTTATCTGCATATTCACTATTCAGTCAAGAGATCCTGTGTGGCTGCGATGTTTGGAAATGGAGTCTCCATCTCACTCACTCGGCAATCCGAGGCTACTGCACTGCAACTGCTCATTTCAGGAAATAAACCTCTAAATGTACCGGGGATGCCAGATGGGAAATGGGGGCACAGAGCTGGTTCGGTGGGCGGAGGGACAGCAGTGGATGATACATTGGGAAAATGGCAGGATATGTGACACTGGAGGGGGTATACAGGAGGGGAGAGGAAGGCAGGGTTAAGGCTTGGGAATGGGGAGCAGGGGAATGGGGGTGTGTTTAGTGATGGAGAAGAGGGAGTTGAGGAAGTGGTTGTTATTGTTATGGAGCAAGAAGTTGACATGGGGAGGGGGAGTGTGGTGGAGGATGTTCTGTTAAATTTTGTAAATCAGATGTTGTACAAATCATTGCCTATAGCTTTTCTTCCAGTTTTCCACTGGAGTTTATGTCATGTCATGATTTGAAATTTTATTCATTAAAAACAAAGAAAAGGAGAACATGAAGTGACTGGAGTTGATAAAACTGAGGGAAGCCATTCAGCCCATCTTAGTTCCCTCATCACTGTAGTGACTTCACCTGCGTCCAAGTACAACAAGAGGGTAATGCATCCCGGGACAAATATCGGAGAGATTTCCAGCCTGTAATATATGAGTGTAGCCCCACACGTACTGCTCATGTTCATGAGGGATTTCTCACAGTGGGAACACTGGGGTGCTGCACCTGAGAAAGATGTTCAGGAAAACACAGAGGCTCATTGGAAGAGTTTCTCAGAACCCTGTTGTACATCCCAGATCCAGATATTAGGGGAATGTTTCATAATGAGTGTCTCAATCCATATTTCAACATATTATCCTAATTCTCCCCACTCCATGTCCTATAAAACCGTAGGTACAGCAGCTTCTCCATTGCACACACAATCTCCCTTCAATGTCTCAGCTGAAATGCAGCAGCTCTGTTCCTCTGTACGACAGTGAACAGCCAAGTCAGCCTGAATTTCTGTTCTCACATCACTGAAAAGTGACTCAACAGCATCAGTGCCCTGGAACAGAACTCACTGTGGGGACCAAAGCCTTTGGCCTGCTCGGTGTTTAGCTGAAGGAAACTTTGTGCATCCTGCAGCATCCCCCATCAGAGAGTGTGGAGCTGTTGGTACAAGTACAGGTGACTCAGAACTGGAGATCGACCATGTACATGTTTTAATGTGATGTCAGCAGGAGAGAGCATTTTGAAAAAGTATGTCAATGCAGGAAAATACAACAGATACTGGGGTGAACACATTCGGAGTAGAAAACATTAAACAGTTACTAATCAATGCAAACCAAGAATAGAACAGAACAGCTATTTAGATGATGGGCACCAGCACCTGATTTGAGCAGAGTAAGTCCAAGAAACAGGCATTGCAGGAAGGCACACAGGACCAGATATTGAAGGAATACACTCCAGGAATAGACATTGGGGAAAACTATGAAGGACCAGACAATGGGAAAAATACCCCTCCACAGAACCAGAAATTGTGGTTAATTCTCAACTTTGTTCATGAGGGAATATGACAGAGATTGGGAATACACGACTGATCTTCAGGAAGGTTGTGATTCCCATGTATGAGAAACAATTTTAAAATCAGTTATTTGGAAGAATCTGGGAATCAGATTCCAAACCCCACATCTCAGGGATGCACCATGTCAGTCATATGGGAAAATATGTGCGGAGCAGATTTTAGAAACTGCACCCAAGATCACAGGTTGTAGGAGTTTCCCTGTGCCCATAACCTGGAGTGCAGAGCAGGTCATGAGGGTGCATGGCACTGAATCAGATACTGGGGATGTTATTGCAGGAAAAGGAGATGACAGTCTGTTTGTACACAGTGCAGGCAGCTTGTCAGAGCCAGCATCTGACCCTGTGCACTGTGGGGTGGGAGGGAGAAATGAGGCAGCAGATTGGAGGTTTGAAAAGTTTGAAATGAGCTGAGGGAAGATGGAAGGAGAGAGAGAGAAGCAGGAAGGACAAGGACAGAGAGGTCACAGTGTAAGAGGGAGAGACTCTCCAAGGCCAGGACGCCAGACTAATATCCAAATCTGTGCCATCTTCCTCACTGCCTCCTCTGCACCCGGTGTTCCAGACACTGGGAATCTCCCCGACTTTGTGAATGTGTGGCTCTCCAAAATCTGATCCAAGTATTCTTTAGCACAATACTGCATTTGAGGGCATTCCCACAGAGACGGACTGAGAATTATTCCTTTCAATCTCATCCAAATGACTGCTGTTACCTGGATGAAGGAAGCCTCTTATTGATGGGAATCGATCCCATATTCCTGAGTATTAGATGACAGCTGACACTAAAACAGATGGTATTGTAGGGGGTGAAGAAGGTTAGCAACAATTACAGTGGGATCTTGATCAGCTGGGTAGGTGAGATGAGGAATTACAAATAGAGTATTATTCAGATGAGGATGTCTCAGAGCGATTGCAGAACATTCTCAGTGAGGAGGGTGAGCAAACAGAAATGGTTGCACACATTGGATCAAATGACAATTGGAAGAAAAAATGGATGTACTGCTGTGCAGTGAATATAGGGAGAAAGAAAATGTGTTAAAATGGAAGACCCCAACAGTGGTCATCTCTGGATTATTCCCAGTACCATGTGCAGGTGAGGTTAAAAATTGAACTTATCATAGATTAGTACATTGCTGAAACCTTGCACAGGGAGCAGGAATTCAGTTCAGTTCAGCAATTCAAGAAGGGTTACAATTAAAAAATAAAATGTTGGGAACTACAGATGAGTACATCCAATATCTGTGGTAGGAAGCTAATATAACAGAGCAAAAACTGGTGAGAAATTAGAATGGGAAGATTTTAAAAACATAAGAAGACAAGGAGGCAAAACAAGGAGGCAAAACATCGAATACAAAAGTAAGTTAGCCAATAATATTGAAGAGGTTACCAAAAGATTCTGCAGATACATAAAGTGTAAAAGAGAGGCGAGAATGGATATCAGACCACTGGAAAACCAGGCTGGAGAGGTAGTAATCGGGGACAAGGAAATGATGGACAAACTGAACAAGTATTTTCCAAACAAACAACAGGAATTCTGCAGATGCTGGAAATTCAAGCAACACACATCAAAGTTGCTGGTGAACGCAGCAGGCCAGGCAGCATCTCCAGGAAGAGGTGCAGTTGACGTTTCAGGCCGAGACCCTTCGTCAGGACTAACTGAAGGAAGAGTGAGTAAGCGATTTGAAAGTTGGAGGGGGAGGGGGAGATCCAAAATGATAGGAGAAGACAGGAGGGGGAGGGATGGAGCCAAGAGCTGGACAGGTGATTGGCAAAAGGGATACGAGAGGATCATGGGACAGGAGGTCCCAGAAGAAAGACAAGGGCAGGGGGAACCCAGAGGATGGGCAAGGGGTATGTTCAGAGGGACAGAGGGAGAAAAAGGAGAGTGAGAGAAAGAATGTGTGTATAAAAATAAGTATCAGATGGGGTACAAGGGGGAGCTGGGGCATTAGCGTAAGTTAGAGAAGTCAATGTTCATGCTATCAGGTTGGAGGCTACCCAGACGGAATATAAGGTGTTGTTCCTCAAACCTGAGCGTGGCTTCATCTTTAGAGTAGAGGAGGCCGTGGATAGACATGTCAGAAAGGGAATGGGATGTGGAATTAAAACGTGTGGCCACTGGGAGATCCTGCTTTCTCTGGCGGACAGAGCGTAGGTGTTCAGCAAAGCAGTCTCCCAGTCTGCGTTGGGTCTCGCCAATATATAAAAGGCCACATCGGGAGCACCGGACGCAGTATATCACCCCAGTCGACTCACAGGTGAAGTCACAGAGGACCTCATCCATTTCCTCCGTCCAACGCGACACTACTTTTGACACCGTGACCTCCCGCTTCAGTTTCTCTTTGTAAGGTGGGAGGAGGAGTATGGCCTGATGGTCCGATTTTCTGAAGTGAGGTCCTGGGACGGAACGGTAGGCATCCTTGACCGCTGTGTAGCAGTGGTCAAGTATATTCGGGCCTCTAGTGGGGCAGGAGACATGCTGGGATAACTTTGGCAGTGCCTTTCTGAGGTTGGCCCGGTTAAAGTCCCCGGCTGTAATGAGCAAAGCCTCCGGATACCTGGTCTCAAGTTCACTGATGTTGGCATACAGTATGTTCAGAGCACACTCCACGCCCGCCTGGGGGGAAATGTAGACTGCTGTCAGTGTGACCGAGGTGAATTCCCGTGGCAGATAGTAGGGACGACAGTTCACCGACAGGTGTTCCAGGTCCGGGCTGCAGGAGCTTGTCAGTGCCACTGTGTCCGATCACCACCCAGTGTTGATCAGTAGGCAGACACCACCTCCCCTCACCTTGCCCAAAGACGCCGTGCGGTCCATCCGATGGACCAAAAAATCCCTCCAGTCAGATGGCACAGTCGGGCGTGGCAGGGGAGAGGCAGGTCTCAGTGAAACAGAATACACAGCAGTTCCTCATCTCCCTGCAGTAGGTGAATCTCCCTTTAAGATCATCCACCTTGTTCTCTATGGCTTGCACATTAGCTAGCAGGTTGGTGGGTATAGGGACCCAGAAGCCCCTCAGCTTCAATCTGACCAGCAGCCCAGCTCTTTTCCCACGCTTCCTCGGTAAATAGAGCATCTTTCCAGGTTTCCGTCGATGCAGTGTGTTGTTGTCAGCTCTTTGAGATAGGTGGACACATCCCGTGGGGATCGATCGGCTGGTCGCGTCGTTGGACACTCCAGGTCGGGCCGAGTGGGGGAGTCTTCGCTGTCACTTCCAGCTGCCCGGGGCCTGGGCTGTCGATTGGGTCGGACCCAGAAGCCGACACTTAATCCCGGATGGCCGGGCTCCTGGCTCAAACAAGTCTGTAAACCGAGTCACAGTTGCGGAGGCCTCCACTCCAGCCGAGCCTCGGGCTCGATTTCCGAGGTTGGCGGTGGAGGTCTCATCTTCCAGCAGCTGTGGATGGCCACCAACGGGGCTTTACGGTGGTCGCTCCGGGGAAGCGTCTGGGGCACCTTGAGGTCTCCGCCGTCACTTCTGTGTGGTCGTCTGCTCAGGAGCGGTGCTGGTCGGAATGGGCCGTGTCTCCAATCGCTCCGGCACGGTAGCAGACCGCGGGTCTCCGGGAACGTGGTCGGGTCCAGGTGCAGTCCGGAGTTTAAGTAGCAGTTGTGGCGCGGTGGTCTCCATCTGGGTCAGTAGCTTCGCCAGAGTGTTGTTGATCTTTATCTTTATAAATTGGAGTTTTAGAAGGGTTTCTCGGTTACAGGACAGTGGAGAGGGCAGTTTGCTCAGGACAGCTGATGCAAAGTCGCCGGTTACCGGCGCCATCTTCGACAAACTGCAGAGGACTGAAAGAAGGGTCGTAAATTTAGTTGGCTCCAACTTGGGTATGAGCCTACAACGTACCCAGGACATCTTCAAGGTGTGGTGTCTCAGAAAGACAGCGTCCATTATTAAGGACACCCAGCACCCAGGGCATTCCCTTTTCTCACTTTTACCATCAGTGGGACGTACAGAAGCCTGAAGGCTCACACTCAGCGATTCAGGAACAGCTTCTTCTCCTCTACCATCCGATTCCTAAATGGACATTGAACCCTCGAACACTCCCTCACTTGGTTAATATATATTATTTCTGTTTTTGCATGATTTTTAATCTATTCAATATACATACACTGAAATTTATTTATTCATTACGACCTGGATCTGGGCCGTACCCTCCAAATATCCGGTCCTGCCTCTCGGATTTTTTGCACTACCTTACTTTCCATTTTCTATTTATGATTTATAATTTAAATTTTTAATATTTACTATCAATTTGTAGTCCAGGGAGTGGGAAGTGCAGAATCAAATATCGCTGTGATGATTGTGTGTTCTAGTATTAATTATTTGGTGACAATAAAGTATAAAGTATTTATTTTTTCTTTTATATTATGTATTGCATTGAACTGCTGCGGCTAAGTCAATAAATTTCACGACACATGCCGGTGATAATAAACCTGATTCTAATTCTGATTCTGGATGTTGAACTGACCGATGAATCAATGGGATTGGGAGTAGTGACTGATACCGTCACAGTCCTCCGGATACTGGACGGTCTTAGCAGTCCTGATAGTTGCAGCCTGGGACATTCAATCGTGCCCACAGAACCTCGTCTCTGTCCCGCTGTCTGAGGAATCTCCTATCATCACTGCATTCCTCTTCACCTCTCTGCTTTTCTGCGCCCCATCACCAGATCAGTGCCAGAGACCCGATCACTCTGGCTCCCCACTGGCAGGTCAGCCCCGCAATATTATCTGAAGTTAAATACTTATTATTGAGGGGAACAGCCACGGGTGTTCTCTGCAGAAGCTGTCCATTTCCCCTTCTTCGCCTGACATTCACCCAGTTATTTGTCTTCCTCATACTAAGGGTAACTACCTCCTTGTACCTCCTGTCGATCACCTCCTCATTCTCCCGTATGAGTTGAAGATCATTGAGCTGCAGCTCTAATTCCTTAATACATTCTCTCAGTTGCTGCAACTCGGTGCACCTGGAGCAGATGTGTTCACCTGGGAGACTGGAGTCTCCCAGACTTCCCACATCCCACACAGAGTGCAAAACACTGCCCCTGGAGCCATTCCTACTAACCTACTATGCCCTAATAGATGAGGAATGAACTAATGAGAACAGAAAGAGAGAAACTTATGGTCTTATGGAAGGTGGAGCAGGACTAAACAGAGGAAATCCATGAGACGTAATCTCTCACACACAGAGCCTTGCTCACTAATCCTAATCTACCCCAAGGCCATTTGGCGCATTGAGTCTGTTTCGCCATTTTATCCTGGCTGATCCATTTTCCCTCTCAGCCCCAATTGTCTGTCTGCTACCCATATCTCTTCATACCCTGATTAATCAAGAATCTATCAACCTCTACCTTGAATATGCCGAGACTTGGCCTCCGCAGCCGCCTGTGGCAGTGAATTCATCTTCTAAAATAAACCCCTATTTTCTGAGGCTGTATCATCTGGTCCTAGACTCTCCGGTCATGGGAAACATCCTCTCCACATCCACTCTTAAAACGGCTTTTCAACATTTGATCGGTTTCAATAGGTCACCCCTCATTCTTCTGAATTCCAGTGAGCACGTGAAATGCTCATCATGTGACGAGCCTTTCAATCCCAGAATCATTTTTGAGAATCTCCTGTGAACCCTCCACTATGTCAGCACATTTTTTCTCAGATAAGGGGCCCAAAATTGCTCACAGTACTCTGTTAGGCCTCGCCAGTGCTTTGTAAAGCCTCAACATTACATCCTTGCTTTTATCTTGTAGTCCTCTTCAAATGAATGCTGACATCACTTTTTCCTTCCTCACCACCCACTCAACCTGCAAATTAACCTTTAGGGAAGCCCACACAATGACTCCCAAGTTCACTTGCACCTCAGATTTTTGAATTTTCTGTCCATTTAGAAACTTGTCTGTCCTTTTATTTCTTCTGGCAAAGTGCATGACTGTTCACTACCGAACGTTGTATTCCATCTGCCAGTTCATTGCCCATTCTACCAATCTGGCTTCGTCCTTCTGTAGCCTCTGTACTTCCTCAAAACTACCTGCCCCTCCACCCATCTTGTATCACGTGCAGACATTGCAACAAAGCCACCAATCCTGTCATCCAAGACTCTGACATTTCATGTTAAAGGGAGCAGTCCCACCACTAGTCATCGGCAGCCAAACAGAAAAGGCTCCCTTTATTCCCATTCTTTGCCTCATATCAATCAGCCACTTTATCCATGCCAGTGTCTTTGCTGTAATATCTTGATCGCTTAACTTGTTAAGCAGCCTCATGTGCAGCAACTTGTCAGAGGCCTTCTGAAAATCCAAGTACACAATATCCACCAATTCTTCTTTGTCTATTCCACTTGATATTTCTTCAAAGAATTCCAACAGATTTCTAAGGCAAGGTGTTCCTTGAGAAAACCATGCTGACTACAGCCTATTTTGTCAAGTGCCTCCAAGTATCTGGAAACCACAACCTTAGCAATCGACTCCAACTTCTTCCCAAGCCCTGAGGTCAGAATAACTGGCCTACAATTTCCTTTCTTCTGCCTCTTTGCTTCTTGAAAAGTGGAGTGACTTTTGGAAATTTCCAGTCTTCCAGAATTATTCCAGAATCTATTGATTCGTGAAAGATCGTTACTCATGCCTCCACAGTCTCTTCAGCCAAGTAACGGGAGCATCACCCACTCCTGCTCCCGACACTCTCGAAGTTCCACCATACTGCTCGTGCCTTCCACAGTGAAGACTGATGGAAAATATTTGCAACACACATCAAAGATGCTGCTGAACGCAGCAGGCCAGGCAGTATCTCTAGGAAGAGGTGCAGTCGAAGTTTCAGGCCGAGACCCTTCGTCAGGACTAACTGAAGGAAGAGTGAGTAAGAAATTTGAAAGTGGGAGGGAGAGGGGGAGACCCAAAATGATAGGAGAAGACAGGAGGGGGAGGGATGGAGCCAGGAGCTGGACAGGTGATTGGCAAAAGGGATACGAGAGGGTCATGGGACAGGAGGTCAGGGAAGAAAGACAGGTCGGGGGGGGGGACCCAGAGGATGGGCAAGGGGTATGTTCAGAGGGACAGAGGTAGAAAAAGGAGAGTGAGAGAAAGAATGTGTGTATAAAAATAAGTAACAGATGGGGTACGAGGGGGAGGTGGGCATTAGCGGAAGTTAGAGAAGTCAATGTTCATGCCATCAGAACAACAGGAATTCTGCAGATGCTGTAAATTTGAGCAACACACATCAAAGCTGCTGGTAACAACAGGAATTCTGCAGGTGCTGTAAATTTAAGCAACACACATCAAAGTTGCTGGTAACAACAGGAATTCTGCAGATGCTGTAAATTTAAGCAACACACATCAAAGTTGCTGCGTCCGATGCTCCCGATGTGGCCTCTTATATATTGGCGAGACCCGACGCAGACTGGGAGACCGCTTTGCTGAACACCTACGCTCCGTCCGCCAGAGATAGCGGGATCTCCCAGTGGCCACACATTTTAATTCCACATCCCATTCCCATTCTGACATGTCTATCCACGGCCTCCTCTACTGTAACGATGAAGCCACACTCAAGTTGGAGGAACAACACCTTATATTCCGTCTGGGTAGCCTCCAACCTGATGGCATGAACATCGACTTCTCTAACTTCCGCTAATGCCCCACCTCCCCCTCGTACCCCATCTGTTACTTATTTTTATACACACATTCTTTCTCTCACTCTCCTTTTTCTCCCTCTGTCCCTCTGAATATACCCCTTGCCCATGCTCTGGGTTCCCCCCGCCTTCTTTCTTCCTGAACCTCCTGTCGCATGATCCTCTCGTATCCCTTTTGCCAATCACCCGTCCAGCTCCTGGCTCCATCCCTCCCCCTCCTATCATTTTGGATCTCCCCCTCCCACTTTCAAATCTCTTACTCACTCTTCCTTCAGTTAGTCCTGACGAAGGGTCTCGGCCTGAAACGTCGACTACACCTCTTCCTAGAGATGCTGCCTGGCCTGCTGCGTTCACCAGCAACTTTGAAAAGTATTCTGAAGGCAAGGTGACTCAGCCATGCTGAACAAGGAAAGTCAAGGCCAACATAAAACTAAAGAGAGGGCATATAACTGAGCAGAAGTTATTGGGAAGTTAGTGTTATAAGCTGGGCATGGATGGCGGACCCAAAATCAAGACAGAGACCAGGTTTATCGAGTTAGGAAGGTGAGTAAGGAAGAGACAATGCTTGAAATTGACACAGGCACTGGATGAGTCTAGGGTTCAGGGCCAGGGCTGCGACTTGGACTAGAAACACAGGACCCGGACAGGGAACTAGGAACAAGGAGCCTGGACTAGAAACACGGAACTCCGGAACCAGAACCTGGACAAGGACCCGGATCCTGGGTCTTGGTTTGGACTTGGACTCAGAACTGGAACCCGGGTCTGGGCTAGGACTCGGGACTAGGATCTTGGTAAGGACAGGACGTGGCTACAGGTCAGGACAAGGTACCCCACCGGTGGGTGAGGAACCCCTGGGCTGGCTGAGGAACCAGAACTAGTTGAGGACACAAAGCTCAGATTTGGACCAGGCTTGGTCTTGGAACACAGAACCTTGGACTTCAACTGGACACTCAGAGCCTTGGACTTGGGGTACTCCAGGGCAGGACGTGGCTCTTGGACTAGGTCTGGCTCGGCTCTTGGACTCGGCTTTGTTAGGCTCTGGGAAGCGGGGCCGGGACCCTTTCTGGGATGCGGGGCTGGGACCCTTTCTGCTGAGGATACTTGCCAAGGGAACTGCCGAGGTAAACTGCCAGGGGACTCCTGGACTGGACGAGAACACGAAGCCTAGACTTGGACAGGACTGGAAAACAGCGCATGGAACTTGGAACACAGAACACAGACCCGGGACCCCTCCTTGGGAACAGTACCTAGGGCCGGGACTCTTCTTTGACACAGACACTAAACACGGGGACACAAAGAGATAGTTCCACACTGAACAATAAATAGTTCCTTATCTTGGCATGGCAAGGCTCCGGTCTCACTCCGGCAGTTGAACTCGACGGGGATGCAGGCAGGGCTTCAGAAGGAAGGGGGAGGGAACAGTCCAGCAGGGAATTCTTGGTTTGAGAGGTATTTATGTGCCACCTCAAAAGGAGAATCAGGTGCCTCAGTTAAGGCACCCAATAGAACTGGGGAAAACAGGGAAAACCCGGAATATGGATCGATTGACCAGACCGTGAACTGGAATGCAGACTTCACGGACAAAGGCCATGACAGCTGGAGGAATGGGAAGCTTTTGAGAACCAGCATAAGATAACTGAAAAAGTCTGTAAGAAGGTAAAGGTGGAATACGAAAGTTAGATAGCCAATAATATTAATGAGGATACCAACAGTCTCTTCAGATATATGAAGTGTAAAAGAGAGGTGAGAGGTCATATCGGCCCACTGGAAAACGATGCTGGGAGGGTGGTAATGAGGGACAAGGAAATGGCCGAAGAACTGAATAAATACATTTCATCAGTCTTCACTGTGGAAGACACAATCAGCATGGTAGAAGTTCCAGGTGTCAGGGGTCATGAAGTGTGCTACCATTACCATGGAGAAGATTCTTGAGAAACTGAGGTAGATGAGTCACCTGGAGCAGATGGTGCACACCACAACATTCAGAAAGAGGTGGCTGAAGACAATATAGAGGCATTAGTAATGATCTTTCAAGAAGCACTGGATTCTGGAATGGAGGACTAGAAAATTGCAAATGTCACTCCACTCTTCAAGAAGGGAGAGAGACAGAAGAAAGGAAATTATTGGCGAGTTTGTCATGGGGAGGGGCAGGTAGTTTTTAGGGAGGCTACAGAAAGACTGAAGCAGATTAGCAGACTGGGCAAAGAACTGACAGATGGAATACAGTGTTAGCAATTGTATGGTCATGCTCTTTTGTCGAAGAAATTAAAGCTTTAACTATTGACTGAGTGGACAGAAAATACAAAACTCTGAGGCACAAAGGAATTGAGAGCCCTTGAGCGGGATTCTCTGAAGTTTAATTTGCAAGTTGAGTCTGTGGTGAGGAAGGTAAATGAGATGTTAGTATTTATTTCCAGAGAATTGGAATATTAAAACAAGGATGTTATGTTGAGATGTTATAAAACACTGTTGAGGCCTCACTTCATCTTCCATCAGATTTTATTATCTTCAGCCTTTTGTCACTCCCACCCATCACCTACCAGGGGGCACAGTTTTCAGGACAGAGTTAAAAGATTTGATGGGAACAGAAGGAACAAGTTTTTCAACCAGAGGACGGTCTGCATATGGAATCAGCTGTCTGATGATGTGGGTGAGGCAGCTACAAGAACAACACTAAAAAAACACTTGGACAAGTACATGAATTGATAGGATTCAGAGCAGGGGTTCCTAACCTTCGGTACATGGACCCCTTGCTTAATGGTATCGGTCAATGGCATAAAAGGGTTGGGAACACTTGTTTTACAGGGATGTGGGGTACACACTGGTAAATGGGCAACTTTGATGCGAAACTTGGTCCAGATTGACCAGTTGGGCCAAGAGTCCTATTTCCATGCTCTATGGCTCTGCATGAGATGTTCCAGTTTGTGAAGTCAAACCAGGCAAAGTTTTTCACAGTAAACAGCCGGGTCCTGGGGGTGCTGATATTCTCCAGGGGAGCCAACACCTTGACAGCATTAAAATTGATTTCTTCAGCATCCAATAACTGCTCCCCCCTCTGTCCCTTACCTCCCGCCTCCTAATCTCCCTGACCCACAACACCGTTCTTTCTCATCCTCCACTCTCTGTATCGTTCTGGTAATACCATGGGCTCTTAAGTTGGTAAGCAGCCTCATGTGTGGCACCCTGTCAAAGGCCTTCTGAAAGTCCAAAGTTCAAAGTAAATTTATAATCAGAGTACATAGATGCCGCCATATACTACCCTGAGATTTATTTTAGACCATAAGACATAGGAGCAGAATTAGGCCATTTGGCCCATCTCGTCTGCTCCACCGTTCAATTATGGCTGATCCTTTTTTTATCTCCTCCTCAACCTCAGTTCCCAGCCTTCTCTCCACAACCTTTGATATCATGTCCAGTCAAGAACCTATCAATCTCTGCCTTAAATACACACAAAGTTCTGGCCTCCACAGCTGCATGTGGGAACAAATTCCACAGATTCGTCACCCTCTGGCTGAAGAAATTTTTCCGCATCTCTATTTTGAATGGACGCTCTTCTATCCTGAAGCTGTGCTCTCTTGTCCTAGACTCTCCCACCATGGGAAGCAACCCTTCCACATCTACTCAGTCTAGGCCTTTCAATTTTCAACTGGTTCCAATGAGATTCCCCCTCATCCTTCTGAATTCCAGCGAGTACAGACACAGAAGCATCAAATGCTCCTCATATTATGACACTTTCATTCCTGGAATCATCCTTGTGAACCTCCTCTAGACCCTCTTCAATGCCAGCACATCTCTTCTAAGATGAGGAGCCCAAAACTGTACACAATATTCAAGGTGAGGCCTCACCAGTGCCTTATAATGCCTCAGCATCACATCCCTGCTCTTGTATTCTGGACCTCTCGAAATGAATGTTAACATTGCATTTGCCTTCCTCACCACTGAATCATCCTGGCGGAGAAACTCACCTGGTCCCTCAACACCAGCTCCATAGCAAAGAAAGCCCAGCAGCGTCTCTACTTTCTGCGAAGGCTGAGAAAAGTCCATCTCCCAACCCCCATCCTCACCACATTCTACAGAGGTTGTATTGAGAGCATCCTGAGCAGCTGCATCACTACCTGGTTCAGAAATTGCATCATCTCGGATCGCAAGACCCTGCAGCGGATAGTGAGGTCAGCTGAGAAGATCATCAGGGTCTCCCTTCCCACCATTACAGACATTTACACCACGCGCTGCATCCGTAAAGTAAACACCATTATGAAGGACCACATGCACCCCTCATACAAACTCTTCTCCCTTCTGTAATCTGGCAAAAGGCACCGAAGCGTTCAGGCTCTCACGACCAGACTATGTAACAGTTTCTTCCCCCAAGCCATCAGACTCCTCAATACCCAGAGCCTGGACTGGCACCAACCTACTGCCCTCTACTGTGCCTATTGTCTTGTTTATTATTTATTGTAATGCCTGCACTGTTTTGTGCACTTTATGCAGTCCTGGGTAGGTCTGTAGTCTAATGTAGTTTTTGCATTGTTTTACGTAGTTCACTGCAGTTTTTGTATTGTTTGGTGTAGCACCATGGTCCTGAAAAACGTTGTCTTGTTTTAACTGTGTACTGTACCAGCAGTTATGGTCGAAATGACAATAAAAAGTGACGATTTGACTTGAAAGTTTACCTATATATTTTGGAAGGACTAACCAAAATAGGACATACATGGTAAATGGTACGGCACTGAAGAATCCAGTAGAACAGAGTGATCCAGGAATAATGGTGCATAGTTCCCTGAAGGTAGAATCTCATGTGGATAGGGTGGTGAATAAAGCTTTTGGTATGCTGGCCTTTATAAATCAGAGCATTGAGTATAGGAGATGGGATGAAATGTTAAATTGTACAAGGCATTGGTAAGGCCAAATTTGGAGTCTTGTGTACAGTTCTGGTCCCCGAATCACAGAAAGGATGTCAACAAAATGGAGAGGGTCCAGAGAAGAGTTAGTAGAATGTTACCTGGGTTTCAGCACCTGAGTTACAGAGAAAGGCTGGACAAGTTAGGTGTTTATTCTTTGGAGCGTAGAAGGTTGAGGGGGGACTTGATAGAGGTATTTAAAATTATGAGTGGGACAGATAGAGTTGACGTGGATAAGCTTTTTCCATTGAGAGTAGGAGAGATTCAAACAAGAGGACATGAGTTGAGAGTTGGGGGCAAAAGTTTAGGGGTAACACAAAGGGGAATTTCTTTACTCAGAGAGTGGTGGCTGTGTGGAATGAGCTTCCAGTAGAAGTGGTAGAGGCAGGTTCGATATTGTCATTTAAAGAAAAATTGGATAGGTATATGGACAGCAAAAGGAAAGGTTTATGGGCTGAGCGCAGGTCGGTGGGACGAGGTGAGAGTAAGCATTCAGCACGGGGTAGAAGGGCCGAGATGGCCTGTTTCAGTGCTGTAATTGTTATATGGTTATAGGGTCTTCTGCAAAAGGCCTCGCAAGTCTCTTTCATCTCAGATTTTTGGATTTTGTCCCTGCTTAGAAAATACTCCACTCATTTATTTCTACTACCAAAGTGCATGATCATTCATTTTCCAACATTATATTTCATTTGCCACTTTCTCGCCCATTCTCCAACTCCATCTGTCCTTCTGCATCATACCCATTTCCTCAACACTACCTGTTCCTCCACCAGTCTTTGTATCATCTGCAAACTTGGCAACAAAGCCATCTGTTTCATTATCTAAATCATTTATGTACAGCATAAAAAATGTGGGTCCAACGCTGCCCCTGCGGAATACCAATAGTCACTGGCAGCCAACCAGCCAAGGATCCTTCTATTTCCACTCGCTGACTTCTTCCAATCAGCCAATCCTCCACCCATCCCAGTAACGTTCCTGAAATACCATGGGCTCTTAACTTGCTAAGCAGCCTTATGTGTGGCACCTTGTCAAAGGCCTTCTGAAAGTCCAAATATACAACATCCACTACATCCCCTTTATCGATCCTACTTGTAATCTCCTCAAATAATTCCGACAGGTTCGTCAGGCAGGGTTTTCCCTGATGGAAACCACGCTGACTTTGTCCTATCTTGTCCTGGGTCACCGAGTACTCCGTCACCTCGTCCTAACAATTGACTCGAACATCTTCCCAATCATTGAGGTCAGTCTAACTTGTCTATAATTTCCTTTCTGCTGCCTTCCTCCTTTCTTAAAGAGTGGAATGACATTTGCAATTTTCCAGTCCTCTGGCACCATGCCAGAGTCCAATGATTTTGAAAGGATCATTTCCACTGTCACCACAATCTCTACTGCTCTCTCTTTCAGAACGCCAGGGTGCAGTTTCTCTGGTCTGGGTGACTTATGATCTTTTAGGTCTTCAGCCTTCTCTCTTGTAATAGTTAACAGCACCCACTTCTCTTCCTTCCCACACTACAACATCAGGCATGCTGCTAGTGTCTTCCACAGTGAAGACTGATGCAAAATATTCATTTAATTCATCTGCCATCTCCTTGTTCCCCATTTATTATTTCTCCTGCCTCATTTGGTAGCGGTCCTATATCCACTCTCATTTCTCTTTTAATTTCTACATACTACAAAAAGCTTTCGCTATCCACTTTGATATTACTGTTAGCTTGCTTTTATATTTTATCTTTTCCCTTCTAATGATTCTTTTCGTTGTTCTCTGTAGGTTTTTAAAAACTTCTCAATCCTCTGTCTTCCCAATCATTTCGCTTTGTTGTATGCCCTCTCTTTTGTTTTTACATCAGCTTTGAATTCCCTCGTCAGCCACAGTTGTACTATTTTACCATTTGAGTATTTCTTCATATTTGGAATACACATGTCCTGCACCTTCCTCATTTTTCCCAGAAACACATGACATTGCTGCTCTGCTGACATCCCTGCTCGCAGATCCTTCCAATTTACTTTGGTGAACTCCTCAAACCACTGTAATTTCCCCTACTCCACTGAAATATTGCTATGTCAGACTTTACTTTCTCCCTATCCAATTTCAAGTTGATTTCAATCACATTGTTATCACTAGTTCCTAAGGGTTCTTTACCTTAAACTCCCTGATCTCCTCCGGTTCAGAATCAGAATCAGAATCAGGTTTGTTATCACCAGCATGTGACGTGAAACTTGTTATCCTCACAGCAGCAGTTCAATGCAATACATAATCCAGCAGAGAGAAAAATATAATAATAAATAAAATAAAACATAATAAACAAACAAGTAAATCAATTATCTATATTGAATAGATTATTAAAAAATGTGCAAAAACAAAAATACTGTATATGAAAAACGTGAGGTAGTGTCCAAAGCTTCAACGTCCATTTAGGAATCGGATGGCAGAGTGGAAGAAGCTGTTCCTGATCGCTGAGTGTGCGCCTTCAGGCTTCTGTTTCTCCTACCTGATGATAGCTGCTCCGGCCTATGGTCAGGCCACACTTAGATCCCCTCCAGTTTGCCTACCAGCCCTTTCTTGGAGTTGAGGATGCCATCGTCGACCTGCTGAACCGTGTCTACGCCCACCTGGACAAGCCAGCGAGCACTGTGAGGGTCATGTTTTTTGACTTCTCCAGTGCGTTCAACACCATCTGCCCTGCTCTACTGGGGGAGAAGCTGACAGCGATGCAGGTGGATGCTTCCCTGGTATCATGGATTCTTGATTAGCTGACTGGCAGACCACAGTACGTGTGCTTGCAACAATGTGTGTCCAACAGGGTGATCAGCAGCACTGGGGCTCCACAGGGGACTGTCTTGTCTCCCTTTCTCTTCAGCATTTATACCTCGGACTTCAACTACTGCACAGAGTCTTGTCATCCACAGAAGTTTTCGGATGACTCTGCCATAGTTGGATGCATCAGCAAGGGAGATGAGGTTGAGTACAGGTCTACGGTAGGAAACTTCGTCACATGGTGTGAGCAGAATTATCTGCAGCTTAATGTGAAAAAGACTAAGAAGCTGGTGGCAGACCTGAGGAGAGATAAGGTACCGGTGACCCCTGTTTCCATCCAGGGGGTCAGAGTGAACATGGTGGGGGATTACAAATACCTGGGGATACGAATTGACAATAAACTGGACCGGTCTAAGAACACTGAGGCTGTCTACAAGAAGGGTCAGTGCCGTCTCTATTTCCTGAGGAGACTGAGGTCCTTTAATATCTGCCGGACGATGCTGAGGATGTTCTACGAGTCTGTGGTGGCCAGTGCTATCATGTTTGCTGTTGTGTGCTGGGGCAGCAGGCTGAGGGTAGCAGACACCAACAGAATCAACAAACTCTTTCGTAAGGCCAGTGATGTTGTGGGGATGGAACTGGACTCTCTCACAGTGGTATCTGAAAAGAGGATGCTGTCTAAGTTGCGCGCCATCTTGGTCAATGTCTCCAATCCACTACATAATGTAGAGTACATTCAGCCAGAGACTCATTCCTCCGAGATGCAGCACAGGGCATCACAGGAAGTCATTCCTGCCTGTGGCCATCAAACTTTACAACTCCTCCCTTGGAGGGTTAGACACCGTGAGCCGATAGGCTGGTCCTGGACATTTAATAATTTACTGGCATAATTTACATATTACTATTTAACTATTTATGGTTCTATTACTATTTATTATTTATGGTGCATCTGTAATGAAAACCAATTTCCCCCGGGATCAATAAAGTATGACTATGACAATGACAATGACTATGACTCTGATCACAGTGAGAAAAGTGCAAGCCCTGGGTGCTGCAGGTCTTTAATAATGGACGCTGCCTTCCTGAGACACCACGGAACAACTATAGAAACTTTTGCAAACACGAGGAAATCTGCAGATGCTGGAAATTCAAGCAACACACACAAAACATGCTGGTGAACGCAGCAGACCAGGCAGCATCAATAGGAAGAGGTACAGTCGACGTTTTGGGCTGAGACCCTTCGTCAGGGCTAACTGAAAGAAGAGATAGTGAGAGATTTGAAAGTGGGAGGAGGGGGAGATCCGAAATAATAGGAGAAGACAGGAGGGGGAGGGATTGAGCTGAGAGCTGGAAAGTTGATTGGCAAAAGGGATACGAGGCTGGAGAAGGGAGAGGATCAGGGGACGGGAGGCCTAGGGAGAAAGAAAGGGGAGGGGAGCCCAGAGGATGGGCAAGGCTGTCCACCAGAGAAAGCAGGATCTCCCAGTGGCCACACATTTTAATTCCACGTCCCATTCTCATTCTGATATGTCTATCCACGGCCTCCTTTACTATCAAGATGAAGCCACACTCAGGTTGGAGGAACAACACCTTATATTCCATCTGGGTAGCTTCCAACCTGATGGCATGAACATTGACTTCTCTAACTTCCGTTAATGCCCTACCTCCATCCCTTATTTGTTTGCTTGTTTATTTATTACTTATTTTTTTCCTCTCTCTTTTTTCTCCCTCTGTCCCTCTCACTATAACTGCTTGCCCTCAGATAAATTCGACCTCAGATACTTGCTTGTGCATGAATGTAGTCCAGAGTCACTGGGAATTAACATTTGTTTTATGTGCATGGAGTGTGGATGTGAAGATGGAGGTATTTGAAAATTATATGTCATTCAAAGGGAGCATTCTAAATAACATTGTATCTACAGCATTGTCCTGCTGTTACGTTTCATATTTAGCATATAAAAATGTCATGTAATATTGGATCAGGCAGGCCTCTTCTTCCAAGAGTGTCTGGAGTATGATCTCCGCTGCTTGTTTTGCTGAATAAAGACTTCTATCACCACCAGCTTCACTGTCTCTCTGGTGACTTCGTTCACAGTAACAACAAGGGCTTTATCTGTGATGATCTAGTCTGTATCCATGCATTTTTGTAGGCTTTTCTATTCAAGGGTGTTTCCTATACCAGTCCGTGACACAACCCACACACTCATCCCACTGGTTTCCGTCCCCACTACTCCCCTCTGCCCTCCGCACCTCCCTCCCTTTAGTTCATGCTCCACCTTCCTCTCCCATCAGATTCCATTATCTTCAGCCTTTTGCCACTATTCCATTCCCCATCTGCCCGTCCACCCGCTCACCTGGCGGCCCCTATCACCTGACAGCACCTGCTCTACCCCTTCCCTCGCCTCTTTACCCCGGTCACCTCCCCTCTGTCTTTCAGTCCACATGAAATGTCTCAACCCCACTTCGTCTCCAGTTCCACTCGAGATAGAGCTTATTCTACGCGCAAGGGCGTTTGGGTATCTAAATCCTCCATTTCATTATTTGGAAGACGATCGCAACTGCCATGAAACATCGTTTTCTTTTTTCAAAACATCACAACGTGTGACCATCAAATGGGAAGTTCGCTCCCAATGTTCACCGAGGCTTCAGAGATACCGTACGGAAATAATAATTTATACGGCAATGACCGGTAAACATCACCATTCAGCGCAGGCGTAAAACTGCTATGCTTTTGTTCCAAAAGTTTTCAGTGTTTAATCATAAAATTTATAACCTCCAAAATTTTACTGCTTTGATGATCCATCCACTTTAATTTTGTGAACTAAATAGACCTTTACGAAATTTTTTATGCGATTCGATCGCTGCGCGTTTAAAAAAAATTCGACCAATGGTAGAGCAAGTGGTATGACGGCTCTGCGCGCAAACCAATGGGTGGGAACATGCGGACCTCCATGCAACCAATAGCGACAGGCGGTCTGCATGTTTCTCTAATCCCGTGAAAGATGGGTGGGAAGACCGTCGGTCCTTTTAACCAACGGCGGCAAGGATAGAAACCGGAAGGTGGGACGTCTGGTTCACTAAATCTTCCTGATATTTACTTTGGTTATTCCCTTCTCATAATTCTTCTTTCGGCAAACAGCCTATGGTGGGAATGGCCTGTGTATGTTTACATCCCGACACTCTCGCAAACATCCTTTTTAAGGTGCATTACCGCCCCTTCTGAACTGGACTATGGGTCAACGTGTCATGACCCACATATTTATATTTGACCACATATCTATATATCATTTTATATAAAAAGATCTGTGCACTGAAGTAACAGAACTATTATTTTGAGCAATAATCCTCTGATCCTTTCTGCAAAATGCTGTTAATGTTAAATCGTATTGAGATAACTTTTAAATCGTCCATCCCCTCTTGATTATGTCTTGTTGATTACAATATTCACACCTCCCATTGTTGTGTTTCTTTATGAAAAACAATGTACTTTAACCCTGTGTGCCCAAACCTCATTCTCGATATTATCACTCCTCCCTCCTACTCTTTCCTGCATTCCTAAACTACCCCACTTCTCTCTGGATACGATTTTAAGTTGAAATAAGGTTTGTATTATACCACATACAACCTCTAGTTTTCCCACTGAATGTACATCTTTTAGACTCCGGATTGTTATGCTTGAATCAGACAATATTACAACTCGCATGGTCTCACTTTCTCCACCCACTGCAAAGCCAATAGTCCAGCTGTCACTTCACCTGTATACACTGAGAAATCATTGTTTATCCTCTCCTGCTTCTCATGTTAAAATCAGGCACTACCAATCCTACCCCTAATCTACCACAGTATTACCTTTTTTGAAACATCTGTGTAAATTTGTAAATATCCATAATTAATATTATTTACATAACATTCAACTATATCTTGATTTAAGTTGACTTCTCTACTTTTCCATCTCTTTCTGAATAATTTAGGATCCATCTCTGGTGCTTCACACAGTCATGGAGACAGCCCAGGAAAAGGCACTGTATCACTTGGGGCCTTGTTACTAATTCCTGTCCTTTTTGCTTTTCCTTCAATCGGCCGTGCAAAATTTCTGAATTTCCTTCTTTCCTTTTCCCAGCATCGATCTAAAAGCTGTTTACTTGGATGATGTTCTCCAGTCCCTTGTATGTTCACCCAATATGTCAACACAAGCTGTGATCTTCTCAGTTGCAGAGGTGTCTCTCCCAACTCCACCTGCATTGCCACCACTGGTGTTGTCCTCATTGCTCCACAGATTAACCTTACTTTCTTTCTTTTGGTTATTATTTCCTTAATAAATATTGACCATGTGAGTTTTTTATCAAACCAAATTCCTAAAAATTTAAAAGGATCTATCTGCAGTTTCTAATTTTAATCGATAATCAGTTAAATGGAGAGATAAGGCTGAGGATCGAGTTGTTGGTTTATAAGCAAAGGCAGTGTTTGTGAGACTGCTAGCAAGCAGAGGCTGATGACAGGGCAAAACTGCAGTCAATGCGATGAGTTGCAATGCAAAAGGGGGACAAAAATCAAAAACAGGTGATGAATACTGGATTGAAAGTGCTATCTTTGAATTCAGATAGTATACAGAATGAGATAGATTAACTTGTAGCACAGCTACAGATTGGCATGTATGACAGTGTGGGCATCACTGAATTATGGCTGAAAGAAGATTATAGTTGGGAGCTTGATATCCAGGGATACACACTGTATCGAAAGGACAGGCAGGTTGGCAGAAGGCGTGATATAGCTCTGTTGGCAAAAAATTAAATGAAATCATTAGAAAGAGATGACATAGGATGGGAAGGTGTAGAATAATTCAGGGTATACCAAGGAGTATTATGGTTAAGGGTGATGAAATGAGAGCATGGATCAATACATGGAACTACAATGTTGTAGCCATTACTGAAATTTGGTTGAGAGAGGGGCAGGAATGGGTGATTAATGTACCAGGTTTTTGAAGTTTTAGAAAAGACAGAGGAGGAGATAAAGAGGGGGTGCGTTGCATTACCAATCAGGGACAATATCACAGCTGCACTCAGAGGAGACATAATGGAGAGGTGAGAAACTGAAGCAACACACATAAAAGTTGCTGGTGAACGCAGCAGGCCAGGCAGCATCTCTAGGAAGATGTGCAGTCGACGTTTCAGGCTGAGACTCTTCGTCAGGGCTAACTGAAAGAAGCACTAGTAAGGGATTTCAAAGTTGGAGGGGGAGGGGGAGATCCAAAATGATAGGAGAAGACAGGAGGGGGAGGGATGGAGCCAAGGGCTGGACAGGTGATAGGCAAAAGGGATACGAGAGGATCATGGGACAGGAGGTCCGGGAAGAAAGACAAGGAGGTTCAGACACGTTCTCTAACTTCCGCTAATGCCCCACCTCCCCCTCGTACCCCATCTGTAACTTATTTTTATACACACATTCTTTCTCTCACTCTCCTTTTTCTCCCTCTGTCCCTCTGAATATGCCCCTTGCCCATCCTCTGGATCCCCCCACCTCCTTGTCTTTCTTCCCGGACCTCCTGTCCCATGATCCTCTCGTATCCTTCTTGACTATCACCTGTCCAGCTCTTGGCTCCATCCCTCCCCCTCCTGTCTTCTCCTATCATTTTGGATCTCCCCCTCCCCCTCCAACTTTCAAATCCCTTACTCACACTTCCTTCAGTTCGTCCTGACAAAGGGTCTCAGCCTGAAACGTCGACTGCACCTCTTCCTAGAGATGCTGCCTGGCCTGCTGCGTTCATCAGCAACTTTGATGTGTGTTGCCTGAATTTCCAGCATCTGCAGAATTCCTGTTGTTTGAGGTGAGAAACTGAGTCCATTTGAGTGAAATTCAGGAACAGGCAGGGTGCAATCACAGTGATGGGATTGAACTAGGGGACACAGCCTCAAGATTTGGGGGAGTAGATTTAGGATGGAAATGAGGAGGAACTGTTTATCCCAGAGAGTGGTGAATCTCTGTGAATTCAATGCCTAATAAAGCAGTGGAGGCTACCTCAGTAGATATATTTAAGACAAGGTTGGATAGATTTTTGCATAGTAGTGGAATTAAGGGTCATGGGGAAAAGGCAGATAGGTGGAGATGAGTCCATGGCCAGATCAGCCATGATCTTATTGAATGGCAGAGCAGGCTCAAAGGGCCAGATGGCCTACTCCCATATATTTCTAATCCTGGGAAATCCATTCCCGCTATTTTATCTTTGTTGGCTCAGTTTTGAAATTTTTCTGGTTATAAATTGAACCCTAATAAGAGTGAATTATTTCCCCTAAATATGCAGGTTCCTATTTATGGATGTTTACCATTTAAATTGGTGACCGACTTTTTTTTTTACATATTTAGGGGTTAAAATTACGAAAAAAGTATAAGGATTTATTTAAGGCGAATCTTTTACCTTTAATTGATCAGATTAAACTTTTGTTTACTAAATGGTCACCAATGTCTCTGTCATTGATCGGTCGGATCAATGCTATCAAGATGATTATTTTGCCTAAATTTTTATATTTATTTCAGGCGGTGCCACTTTTTATTCCGAAATCCTTTTTTGATAATGTTGATTCCAAAATTTCTTCATATATATGGCAGAACAAAAATCCTAGGCTAGGTAAAAGACATTTACAGAAATCTAAAAAGGAGGAGGGTTTAGCTTTGCCAAATTTTACATTTTACTATTGGGCAATTAATATTCGATATTTAACATTTTGGTTAGCGGACTTGGACGTAACTTCAAGTCCACGTTGGGTAAATCTTGAACGTAATTCTTTACAAGGGTTTCACTGGGTTCTATTTTAGGGACTTTGTTTCCCTTTACTCTTTTTAAATTGTATTAACAAATGAATAACCCAATAGTAAAACAAAAATGAAGCCACACTCAGGTTAGACGAACAACACCTTATATCCCGTCTGGGTAGCCTCCAACCTGATGGCATGAACATCGACTTCTCTAACTTCCGCTAATGCCCCACCTCCCCCTCGTACCCCATCCGTTATTTATTTTTATACACACATTCTTTCTCTCACTCTCCTTTTTCTCCCTCTGTCCCTCTGACTATACCCCTTGCCCATTCTCTGGTTCCCACCCCCTCACTTGCCTTTCTCCCGGGACCTCCTGTCCCATGATCCTCTCACATTCCCTTTGCCAATCACCTGTCCAGCTCTTGGCTCCATCACTCCCCCTCCTGTCTTCTCCTATCATTTTGGATCTCCCCCTCCCCCTCCCACTTTCAAATCTCTTACTAACTCTTCCTTCAGTTAGCCCTGACGAAGGGTCTCGGCCTGAAACGTCGACTGTACCTCTTCCTGGAGATGCTGCCTGGCCTGCTGCGTTCACCAGCAACTTTGATGAGTGTTGGTTGAGTAAAACATACTTGACGTATATGGTTTCAATTTCAAATATTTTTTGGGTTCAATCAATTTATTTTAGCAAGTCCTATTATCTCTAATTTCTTCTTTCAGCCCTCTATTGTGGATCAAGCATATCTGGCTTGGAAAACTAAAGGTATAGTATGATTTTGTGATCTACCTTTGGATAATTGTTTCATGTCCTTTGAACAATTATCTAATAAATATCAATTGCCTAGATCCCATTTTTTTTTTAGATATTTACAGATTAGAAGCTTTTTAAATACTGTTTCTCCTAACTTCCGGAATTTATATTCAACGGATATTTTGTTAAAAATTTTAGATTTAAATCCTTTTCAGAAAGGTGTAATAGCCATTATTTATAATATAATTAAGCAAACATGTCCAGATGTATCTAATAAAGTTAAGACTGTTTGGGAAAGGGAACTTAAGATTAAAAAATGGGAAAAAATTCTTCCATTGGTTAACTCATCCTCTATATGTGCTAAACATGCTTTGATACAGTTTAAAGTAGTGCATAGCGCTCATATGTCTCAGGATAAATTAGTGTTATTATTCTCATAAAAATGCTGTATGTGATAGATATCACTTTGAGGTAGCTTCTTTAATTCCTATGTTTTGGTCATGTCCCTTTTTGAAAAAATATTGGAAAGATATTTTGATACTGTTTCAACTGCTCTTTTTTTATCAATAATAATGAAAAACAAAGTGTTAAAGCTTTTTTTTATGGAAAAAAGAAAAAGAAAAAAAGAACCCCTACTAACTAAAACAGAGAAAAATCCCTAATAACTAAAAAAAATACCCATTTGGAGCACAGATCCGGAGTTATACGCCGTACAAGCTCCCATAAAAAAAAGACATCAAACCGCCAACCAAATCCATATACCCAAGCATCAGAAAAGGACCATCTTTATTAACTCAAGTCAAATGATAATAATGGGTAAAATCACCCCACCTTTTCTCAAAGTCCAATCTAGGATCAAAAGTTTGACTTATAATTTTTTCCAAACTAAGACATAACATCACCTGAGAGAACCATTGTCTCAAAGTGGGAGCAGAGGCATCTTTCCATTTTAATAAAATAGCCCTTCCAGCCAATAATGTGATAAATGCAATTACGTAATGGTCAGATATAGAAATACTGTGAATATGTTGAGAAATTATACCAAAGAAAACTGTCAATTTATTAGGTTGTAAATTGATTTTCAAAGCTTTAGAAATTGTAGAAAAAATAGATTTCCAAAATTGTTTCAATACAGAACACGACCAAAACATATGCGTCAATATGGCTATCTCAGTTTTGCATCTATCACACAGACTATTTACATTAGGAAATATTTTAGACAATCTCTCCTTTGTCAAATAATAACGATGTACAATTTTAAATTGAATTAGAGAATGATTGGCACAAATCGAAGAAGAGTTAACCAGCTTCAAAATTTGCAACGAATCCTCTGTTATTAAGGTCATATTAAGCTCTCTTTCCCAATCTTGCTTAATCTTAAGTAAAGGATAATTATCCTGTTGTAATAGTAAATTATAAATTTTCCCTATAAAACCTTTCACTAAAGGGTTCATATTTAAAATAATGTCTAACAGGTCAGAGTCTTGTATATATGGAAAATTACTTAAATATTCTGGTAAGAAATGTCTGACCTGAAGATATTGCAAAAAATGTGAATATGAGAGAGAGTATTTAGTTACTAATTTCTCAAAGGACATCAATCGACCTTTTTGAAACAAGTCCATAAAGGAAAAAATTCCTTTATTCCTCCAAAAAGAAAAGGTAAAATCACTAAGTGAAGGTTTAAATTAATAGTTTCGATAAATTAAACTAAGAAGGTTAATTTTTTTAAGATTAAAAAACTTACAAAACTGGTACCAGATTCATAATGATTGATTAATCATAGGATTTATATTTAGAATAGAAATTTTGGCTAATTGTACAGGTAAAGGAGCTCCTAATTACAAAGTTAAATAAAATTGTTTCAAAATTTTCAATTCCAAGTCAACCCAAGATGGTCGTTCCTTTTTATCCGTCCAATATAACCAAGAACACGCATAACGTATATTAACCGCCCAATAATACCTTCTTAAATTAGGCAAAGTAAGACCTCCATCCTTTTTTAATTTTTGTAAGTGACATTTTCCAATTCTTGGTCTTTTATTATTCCAAACAAAAGATGAAATAATAGTCAACCTGATCAAAAAACTTCTTAGTTAAAAAAATAGGAATATTTTGAAATACATACAAAAATTTTGGTAAAATCATCATTTTAACTGCATGAATTCGACCTGCTAACGAAAGTGTAAGTGGATTCCATCTAGAAAAAAATTGCTTCATAAAATCCACTGAGGGAACTAAATTAGCTCTATAAAGGTCTCCATCATTTTTAGTGATGATAATACCTAAATATTTAAAAGAATAAGTAACTTTTAGAGAAATGTCATCATATATAGAAGCAGAATCATTTAAAGGAAATAATTCACTTTTATGCAGGTTTAATTTATATTCTGAAAACAATCCAAATTCATATAATAATTTCAATAAGCTGGGAATAGATTCTTCGGGATTTGAAACATAAACCAAAAGATCATCCGCATAAAGGGAGATCTTATGAACAGTCCCATTTATAGAAATTCCTTAAGTATTTTTAGCTTCACGAAGTGCAATAGCCAAAGGTTCCAACATCAAATTAAATAACAGAGGACTTAACGGAAATCCTTGCTTCGTCTCCCGGGAAAGTTAGAAAAAGTGGGATCTACAGTTATCAGTAATAACAGTGGCAATAGGGTTTTTATATATCAATCTAATCCATTTATTAAAATTAGTACCAAAGCTAAATTTCTCTAAAACATGAAATAGATATTTCCATTCAACTCTATCAAATGCCTTTTCAGCATCTGGAGAAACAACACACTGGGAGTCTTAGAGAGGGATGAGTATATAATATTTAACAATCTCCGAGTGTTAGAAAAAGAATAATGGCCTTGTATAAAACTACACTGATCCTGAGAAATAATTTTAGCTAGTATATTCTCCATCCGGATTCGCCAGTATTTTTGAAAGAATTTTGGCATCCACATTTCATAATGAAATAGGTCTATATGAAGCACAATCAGTAGGGTCTTCATCTTTCTTAAGAATTAAAGAAATAGAAGCTTCATAAAATGTGGAAGGTAACTCTCCTCACAAAAAAGCATTTCCAACATATAAGGAGTAAGCAAATGTTCAAATTTTTTTTATAAAATCCTGCAGTAAAACCATCCAATCCAGGAGCTTTACCAGATTGCATTGAAAGAATAGCTTTCTGAATTTCTCTTTCAGTAAAAGGAGCATCAAGAATTTGCTGATCTTCAACAGATATTCTAGGAAAATCAATCTTTTGTAAAAAGGCATACATATTAGAAGGGTCAGCTTGAAACTGAGATTGATAGTTCACTGTAATAGTCTTAAAAATTTTATTGATATCTTCATAATTACAAGCTAAACTACCATCTCCCTTATGAATTTTCAAAATTTGTCTTTTAGCTCGAACTGCTTTAAGTTCAGATTCTAATAGCTTGTTACTTTTATCTCCAAACATATAAAATTGACTTTTTAATTTCAGTAAATTTCTTTCAACAGGATAAGTTAATAGTAAATTATATTGTGATTGAAGTTCAACTCTTTGTTTATGTTCTCGTTGTTCACGGGAATGGTACCGGAGGATTGGAGGAAGGCAAATGTTGCCTCTTGTTCAAAAAAGGTAGTAGGGATAGTCCAGGTAATTATAGACCAGCGAGCCTTACATCTGTGGTGGGAAAGCTGTTGGAAAAGATTCTTAGAGATAGGATCTCTGGGCATTTAGAGAATCATGGTCTGATCAGGGACAGTCAGCATGACTTTGTGAAGGGCAGATCGTGTCCAACAAGCCGGACAGCGTTCCTTGAGGAGGTGACCAGGCGACCAGGCATATAGATGAAGGTCGTGCAGTGGATGTGATCTACATGGATTTTAATAAGGCATTTGACAAGGTTCCACACGGTAGGCTTATTCAGAAAGTCAGAAGGCATGGGATCCAGGCAAGTTTGGCCAGGTGGATTCAGAATTGGCTTGCCTGCAGAAGGCAGAGAGTCGTGGTGGAGGGAGTACATTCAGATTGGAGGATTGTGACTAGTGGTGTCCCACAAGGATCTGTTCTAGGACCTCTACTTTTCGTGATTATTATTAACGACCTGGATGTGGGAGTAGAGGGGTGGGTTGGAAAATTGCAAACAACACAAAGGTTGGTGGTGTTGTAGATAGTGTAGAGGATTGTCAAAGATTGCAGAGAGAAATTGATAGGATGCAGAAGTGGGCTGAGAAGTGGCAGGTGGAGTTCAACCCGGAGAAGTGTGAGGTGGTACACTTTGGAAGGACAAACTCCAAGGCAGAGTACAAAGTAAATGGCAGGATACTTGGTAGTGTGGAGGAGCAGAGGGATCTCGGGGTACATGTCCACAGATCCCTGAAAGTTGCCTCACAGGTGGATAGGGTAGTTAAGAAAGCTTATGGGGTGTTAGCTTTCATAAGTCGAGGGATAGAGTTTAAGAGTCGCGATGTAATGATGCAGCTCTATAAAACTCTGGTTAGGCCATACCTGGAGTATTGTGTCCAGTTCTGGTCACCTCACTATAGGAAGGATGTGGAAGCATTGGAAAAGGTACAGAGGAGATTTACCAGGATGCTGCCTGGTTTAGAGAGAATACATTATGATCAGAGATTAAGGGAGCTCGGGCTTTACTCTTTGGAGAGGAGGAGGATGAGAGGAGACATGATAGAGGTGTACAAGATAATAAGAGGAATAGATAGAGTGGATAGCCAGCGCCTCTTCCCCAGGGCACCACTGCTCAATACAAGAGGACAAGGCTTTAAGGTAAGGGGTGGGAAGTTCAAGGGGGATATTAGAGGAAGGTTTTTTACTCAGAGTGGTTGGTGCATGGAATGCACTGCCTGCGTCAGTGGTGGAGGCAGATACACTAGTGAAGTTTAAGAGACTACTGGACAGGTATATGGAGGAATTTAAGGTGGGGCCTTATATGGGAGGCAGGGTTTGAGGGTCAGCACAACATTGTGGGCCAAAGGGCCTGTTCTGTGCTGTACTATTCTATGTTCTACGTTAAATCAGCATTAGGAGAAACTGCATAAGAATTATCCAGATCTTTAATTAGTTTGGAAATTCTATCTAACTCTATTTTTGTCTGTTTCTTGAGTTTAGCCAAACAAGAACTTGCAAATATGCTTTGAGTGTATCCCATATAATCAATTTTGAGACATCTCCCGTATTATTAAAAAGGAAGATATCTTTTATCTGAATCTCTATAAATTTAACAAAGTCCGAACTTTGTAATAAATTTTCTGGAAAGCGGCAAGGCAAGTTTACATAACTAACATCATTTAACTCAAAAGTTAAGCTTAAAGGCGCATGATCCGAGACTGCAATAGCATCATATTCACATTTCTGGACTTTGGACAAAAATCGGAAATCAGCTATAAAATAATCAATTCTCGAATATTTATTATGAACATGCGAATAAAAAGAATAATCTCTGTCATTAGGATATAAATTTCTCCAGATTTCTATCAAATCATAATCAATTAAAAATGAATTAATAAGTGTTGCCGAACGACTCGGAAGCTGCTGATTGGTTGAACTCTTGTCAATCAAAGGGCTTAAACAACAGTTGAAGTCACCTCCCATCAGCAGCATATATTCACTTAAGTCTGGTAATAAACCAAATACATTTTTAAAAAAAGGATCATCTACATTAGGTCCGTATAGATTAACCAGGACAATTTTTCTATTACAAAGTGTTCCTTTAATAATGAAAAATCTACCATTATTATCTGAGACAATGTCTTCTTGAATAAATAAAATATTAGATTTAATAAAAATAGATACTCCCTTTGTTTTATTTTGACAGGCAGCATGGTATTGAAGGCCCTTCCATGTTTTAAAAAATCTATTTTGATCACCCGTTATAATATGCATTTCTTGTGCAAAAATTATATCGGGCTGGAATCGATTAAAAACTTTAAATGTCTTCTTTCGCTTAATAGGGTGATTCCAGCCACGTACATTCCAACTAATAATGTTTATCTGTTTAAGTACCATTGGATATTATTCTTAAACACAACACACCCAGACCATCGCGGGCTAATCAAAGATGGCGGGGATGAATAGAACCAAATAGAAAACGCGCATGCTCCGGAACTCCGTAATGGGAAAAAAACAGAAAATTTGTGAAAAAAATCCCACAATAAACTGTTCTGAATATTGATTTACAACCTCTCCCTATTACTGCAATTTTTGGGTTACCAATCATAGAATCAAGTCATTTAACCTCTTCAGCTCGTCGGATGATTGCATTTCTAACATTGATGGCTGGAAGATCCATTTTGCTGAATTGGGAAGAGATTGATTCTCCCACCACGTTTCATTGGTTCTCTCAAACTATGTTGCGTTTAAACTTAGAAAAAATTAAAAGTGTTATTTATGATCCCTCTACTAAATTCGAAAAGACTTGGAGGCCATTTATTCAACATTTCCCTATGCTGTAATTTGACCTTTTCCAAATTTATTCCATTTCTTTTTAATTTCTGTCGAGAGGAGCTGAGTCGCCGACACTAATGGTTCCTTTTTTTGATTTTACGTAACAGCCCATGTCTTTTTTTTCTTAGTTTAGTTGATTAACACTGTTTAGGTTAGTTTTTCTTTTGGGGTATTTTTTTATATAGTTTTTTCCTTTTTCATGATTTTATTTCTATATTTTTTTTGTATATTATATTTGTATCCTGTATGATTGGGAGGTTTAATACCCATGTGTCAACTGGGTTTATATTTAACTATGTTAATTATAACAATGTAATCCTAATAACTTTGTATCAATACTATGGTATGTTTATCATTATGAAACCAATAAAAAAATTGAAAAAGAAAGATGGCCTACTCCTGCTCCTATGTGTTATGTACTACAGATCCCCTAATAGCCACCAGGACATTGAGGAACAGATATGTAATCTGATTAAGGAAATTTGTAAAAATAATAGGGTTGTTGTCATGGGCATTTTAACATTTCCGCATATAAACTGGGACCTTATTAGTGTAAGGGTTTCAGATGGGGCTGAATTTATTCGGTGCATCCAGGAAGGTTTCTCAAATCAATATGTGCATGGTCCAATGAAAGTAGGGGCCATACTTTACCTGGTGTTGGGTAATGAGCCTGACCAGGGAACTGATCTTTCAGTGGATGAAGAGTGACCACAACTCCTAATCTTGCAGGAAGTTTCAGACTACTGTGCGATTCCATGCCCTCACTTTGGGAAGTCAGATCATCTGGTTGTACTTCTACTCCCTTAATATAGGCAGAGACTGAAGACTGCAGCACCAGTAGTGAGGACCAAGAAGGTATGGACCAGGGAAGTACAGGAGTGCTTACAGGACTGCTTTGAATCGGTGGTCTGGACCGTATTCAGGGATTCATATTTGAATCTGGACTAGTATGCTTCAGTTGTTAGGGACCTCATTCAAACCTGTGTGGATTTTTCAAGATTTTTATACTGAACTTTATAAATCTCTATGTCCAGTAGATTGTTCTAAAATGAATGCTTTCTTACAAAAGATTGCTTTTCCTAAAATTTCTGTTGAAGATCAAAAAACTATTGATGCCCAAATTACTGAAGCCAAAATTTATAAAGCTATTTTTTCAATGCAATCTGGTAAGGCCCCTGGACGTGATGGCTATTGTGCAGAATTTCATAAAAAATTTGGAAAATTGCCTTCTCCGAAAATGTTGGAATTGTTTAAGGATTCATTTGTGAAAGGTGATTTACCCTCTACTTTTCATGAGGCTTCTATTTCTTTAATTCTTTAAAGGGATAAAGATCCTACTGATTGTGCCTCGTATAGGCCTATTTCATTATTGAATGTCAATGCTAAGATTCTGTCAAAGATAATGGCCAATCGGTTGGAGAATATTTTGGGTAAGATTATTTTCAAAGATCAAACAAGCTTTATAAAGGGTCGTTATTCTTTTTCGAATGTTTGGAGATTATTTAACATCATATATTTGTCCTCTTTTAAAACTCCACAATGCGTCATCTCTTTGGATGCTGAAAAAGCATTCAATTGAGTCGAATGGAAATATTTATTTAATGTTTCAGACAAATTTGGCTTTGGTATTAATTTTAATAATTAGATTAGAATGATATATAAAACAATTGCTACTGTTATTACTAATAACTGTAGATCCCCTTTTTTCAGCTTTCACAGGGGACAAGACAAGGTCCATTTAGTCCTTTCTTATTTAATTTAATACTAGAACCCCTTGCTATTGTTCTTCGTGAAGCTAAAGATATTTTTGGGATTTTTGTGAATGAGACCCTTCATAAGATTTCTCTTTACGCTGACGATTTACTGGTTTATATATCTAATCCTGAGGATTCTATTCCTGCCTTACTAAAATTATTTAACAAATTTGGAGATTTTCAGGATATAAAATAAATGTTAGTAAAAGTGAACTGTTTCCTTTAAATGAAACTGTTTCTATATATGATAATACTCCTTTCAAAGTCACGGATTCCTTTAGATATTTAGGTGTTATAATCACTAAAAAATATCAGGATCATTATAAAGCTAATTTTGTTCCTTTGGTGGATTCTATGAAGTATTTATTTAGTGGATGGAACCCACTTACCTTTTCACTTGTTGGTCGCATACATATAGTCAAAATCATGATTTTACCAAAATTTTTATATTTATTTCAGAATATCGCTGTTTTTCTGACTAAGAAGTTTTTTGATCGGATTGATTTTATTATTTTATCTTTTATTTGGAATAATAAAAGACCAAGAATTAGTAAATGTCACTTACAAAAGTTGAAAAAGGATGGAGGTCTCGCTTCACCTAATTTAAGAATGTATCACTGGGCCGTTAATGTGCGATATATGTCCTTTTGGTTACACTGGGTTGATAAGAACGATCGGGTAATTTGGGTAGACTTGGAATTCAAAGCTGTGAAACAGTTTTATTTAACCTCGTTATTGGGAGCTGCTTTACCTATACAATTAGCTAAAGTTGCTAATTTAGATTTATACCCTGTGATTAAGCATTCTTTACAAACTTGGCTCCAGTTCTGCAATTTTTTTAATCTTCAAAAATTTAACCTTTGTAGTTTAATTTATCGAAATTAATTTTTTAAGCTTTCTTTGAGTGATCCAATTTTTTTACTTTGGAAAAATAAAGGTATTAATTGTTTTTTGGATTTATTTAAAGAAGATAGACTGATGTCTTTTGAACAATTAGTTGATAAATATTCTCTTTCATACTCACACTTTTTACAATACCTTCAAGTCATACATTTCTTACAAAAATATTTCAGTAATTTTCCTTACATATTGGACGCCGACCTGTTGGATACTATTACGAGTATGAACCCTTTGATGAAGGGTTCCATTGGAAGAATTTATAATTTACTATTACAATGGGATAAGCGTCCTTTATTTAAGATTAAACAAGATTGGGAAAAGGAACTTAATTTGACTTTTATGACGGAGGATTGGAAACGGATTCTGAAATTGGTTAACTCTTCTTCGACCTGTGCTAGTCATTCACTGAGTCAATTTAAAATTGTACATCGTTACTATGTGACGTAGGAGAGATTGTCTAAAATGTTTTCCAATGTTGATAGTTATTGCGATAGATGTAAAACTGAGACAGCTACACTGACACACGTTTTGGTCCTGTTCTATACTGGATCAGTTCTGGAAGTCAGTGTATTCTACAATTTCTAAAGCACTTAAAATTAATTTACAACGTAACAAATTAACTGTGCTTTTTGGAATAATTCCACAAAATATCCACGGTATCTCTTTGTCTGACCAACATGTTATTGCACTTGTTACATTAATAGTTCGGAGGGCCATTTAGTCGAAGTGGAAGGATACATCGGCTCACATTTTGTCACAATGGTTCTCTCAAGTGATGCTACGTCTTAGTTTGGAGAAAATTAGAAGTCAAACCTTTGAACCTATGTTTGATTTTGAGAAAAGATGGGGTTTATTTGCTCGCTACTATCATTTGAGTTAATTGATAGATTTTCTCCACGATCTAATTGTAAATTTTTGGTACATTTTTTTTCTTGTTGGCAGTTTGATGTTTATCTTTAGAAGCGTTTTGTATGACACATGGCTCTGGGGTTGAACACCTAATGTTTTTTTCCCTCACTTTTCCTTGCTTAGGGGTTTTTTTTCTCCTTTTTTGTCACCAAAATTTTTTCAATCTTTAAAACAATGTTTTTTTTCTTAAAACATTGTAAGTGTTGCCTACTTCGATGTACTCTTGTTAGTTTTGGATAATAATAATAAAAAGTTTTGAAAAGAAAGAATTGCTGTTCATTCCCAAACATAAAGCCATGGATGAACCAGGAGGTATGTTGTCTGCTGAAGGCCGGATCTGTGGCATTCAAGGCTGCCGACCCAGATCTGTAGCAGAAAACCCGTTATGACTTATGGAGGCTACTTCAAGGGCAAAGAGACAATTTTGAGTGAGGTTGGTGGCAACATCGGATGTACAACAACGCTGGCAGGGTTTGCAAGACATTACTTTCCACAAAGCAAAACCCAAATGCATGAATGGCAGCGATGCTTCACTACCAGATGAACTTAACGTCTTCTATGCCCACTTTGAAAGGGAGAATATAACTGCAGCTGCAAAGATCCCTGAGATCTCTGTCTCAGAGGCCGATGTTAAACTGTTTTTAAAGAGGGTGAACCCTCTCAAGGCGTAAGGCCCTGATGATGTACCAGGTAAGGCTCTGAAAACTTGTGCCATCCAACTGGTGAGAATATTCAAGGCCATTTTCAACCTCTCACTGCTATGGGAGAAGTTCCCATTTGCTTCAAAAAGGCAACAATTACACCAGTGCCTAAGAAGAATAATGTGAGCTGCCTTTATGACTATCGCCCAGTTACACTCATATCTACAGTGATGAAATGCTTTGAGAGGTCAGTCATGACGAGATTGAACTCCTGCCTCAGGAAGGACCTGAATCCACTGCAGTTTGCCTATTGCCACAATAGATCATCGGCAGACGCAATCTCAATGGCTCTTCACACGGTCTTGGACCACCTGGACAATACAAACACCTATTTCAGAATACTGTTCATCGACTGTAGCTCAGCATTTAACACCATCATTCCCACAATCCTGACTGATAAGTTACAGCACCTGGCCCTCTGTACCTCCCTCTGCAATTGGATCCTTGACTTCCTAACCAGAAGACCACAATTGGTGATAATATCTCACCTGTGGCCCCTCTAAGTCAGATGTTTTGGTCTTGTATAAAGCTAGATAACTTTTGGAGAGATGTTTTTTAAACGCTATCAAAAGTCTTGGATCTGGACCTACAACCTAACTTACTGACGGCAATCTTTGGGATTATCGCATCGGAAGCAGGAACTATTCATGTTTCCGCTCAATGTATGATAGCCTTTTCAACTTTATTGGCTTGGAGAGCGATTTTAATGAAGTGGAAGGATTCTAATCCACCTACTGTCTTTTTTTGGCCTTCCTCCATTATGTCCTGTTTTAGTTTAGAGAAAATAAGTAGTCGGACATTTGATACGTGCTTTAAATTTGAACAAATCTGGCGACCTTTTATTCAATATTTTCATTTAGTTTGATTTCTTACTCTCCCAATTATTTTTTTTTTAAGTTTTAGATTTGATCAGAAAGTCTTTCCTTTTTTTTTGGTCATATCCTCAGAATGGACTGCCCAGTCCCTTTTTCCCCCTTTTTTTCTTATGGTTTAGTGGGTTTTTTTCTTCATTTTGAAAATTTAAAGTTTTTTCCTCTCTATGAATTGATAAGAGGAGAATTAGTTGTCTTTTTTTAATTATATATTACATATTTGCTTAATACTATGTATGATTTTGATAATGTCTATTTCACTTTCTGTTTGTATTGTTATTTATATATATATATTTCAAATAAATCTCCTCTTGTTTATATATAGGCTCTTTTTAAATCAATAAAAAGATTAATAAATAATGAAAGAGTATCTCACCTTCGCTGACGATCAGCACTGGTGCAGTTCAGGGGTGTGTGCTTTGCCCACTGCTCTACCTTCTCGATACCCATGACTGTATGGCTGGGCATAGCTAAAGCAGCATCTATAAATTTGCCAGTGACACGACCTTTGTTGGTGGAGTATCAGGTGGAGACAAGAGAGTGGACTGGAGTGAGATATGCCAACTACTTGAGTGGTGTCACAGTAACAACCTTGCACTCAACGTCAGTACGACGAAAGAGCTGATTGTGGACTTCAGGAAGGGTAAGACGAAGCAACACATCCCAATCCTCATAGAGGGATCAGAAGTGGGAGAGTGAGTGGTTCCAAGGTTCTGGGTGTCAAGATCTCTGAGAACCTAACCTGGTCCCAACATATCGATGCAGTCATACAGAAGGCAAGACAGTAACTGTACTTCATTAGCAGTTTGAAGTGATTTGGTTTGTCAACAAAAACATTCAAAAACCTTGATAGATGTACGGTGGAGAGCATTCTGACAGGCTGCGTCACTGTCTGGTATGGGGAGCTACTGCACTGGACTGAAAGAAGCTGCAGTGGGTTGTAAATCTTCAGCTTGCATACTAGCCCACAAAGTACCCAGCACTTCTTCAAGGAGCAGTGTCTCAGAAAGACAGTGTCCATTACTAAGGACCCCCAGCCCTTTTCTCACTGTTACCATCAGAAGCCTGAAGGTACACACTCAGCGATTCAGGAACAACTTCTTCCCCTCTGCCATCCGATTCCTAAATGGACATTGAACCCATGAACACTACATCACTCTTTTAATATATATTATTTCTGTTTTTGCACGATTTTTAATCTCTTCAACACACATATACTGTAATTGATTGATTTTTTTTCTTCTTCTTTTATATTATGTATTGCTTTGAACTGTTGCTGCTAAGTAAACAAACTTCACGACACATGTTGGTGATAATAAACCCGATTCTGATTCTGATTGTGCTTCTATTTGCAGACAAAGATAGGTATGGTCCTTGTGGAAGAGTTTTAAATTGAGGTCAGCCTATTTACAAGGGCATTTGGCAGGAACTAATATGTGTTATTTGGGAACATCTTTTCTCTGGCTGACCACATCAGACATGTGGAGGGTGTTTAAAGAGCAATTGCACAGAGTGCAGGAAAGGTATGTTCCTGTCAGAAGGAAGGATGGGGATGGAAAGACAAGAGAACCTTGGATGTCTTGGGAGGTGATGAATTTAGTCAACAAGAAAAAGAAAATGTATGTAGAGCTTCAGAAATCAGCACATGAGGAGTATAAAGAAGCCAGAAAGGAACTAAAGAGAATGAAGAAAGCCAGGAGAGGCCACAAAATGTCCTTGTCAAGTCGGATTAAGGTGAGTCCCAAGGCATTCTTGTAGTAAACCATACATATATGTTGTAACAGGGTTACCTGTCTGGACACACCCCGCTGCTGACTGTCCCTGTGGCTCCTCCCACAGACCCTGAATAAAGGCGATTTCGCCATTGCTCCTCCTCCTCAGTCCAGGGGCAGACACTCAGCATGGAGGTCACATTTTACTGCGAATAAACGCCTTTCAGTATTTACAGTACTTCCAGTCTTTTGGAGTAATTGAAGGTGCATCAACTTTACTCACAGTAATTTTAAAGCATGAAACATACCTGAGACCCGACAAGTTAGACCTCGAACCACAAACACCTGAAGCTGGAAACGCTTTCGAACTCTGGCTGGCTTGCTTCGAATCACACCTGGAGGCGATTAAAGCAACCGACTCCACAGCAAATCGCAGAGTTCCACTCTCCAGGGTCAGTCCACAGGTCTATACGATGACCAGAGACCAGCTGAGCTACGACAGCTCGACAAGCGCACTCAAAGGACAATACCTGTAAACACCGTCTACGCGTGGCATCACTTAGCGACTCGGCACCAGCAGCCCGGGGAATCAAGTGCTGAGTTTGTCCAGGCACTACAGACGCCCGTGCAGGCCTGCGATTGCCAGGGACTGACGGCAGGACAGCATGCAGATCTCCTAGTGAGAGACGCCTTCATCACGGGGACCAGGTCAGTGTATGTGCGCCAGCGGCTATTGGAAAAAGCTGATCTTACCTTACGTTTGGCGATCAAGCTGGCCGATACGCTGGAGGCCGCTCTGCACAACTCTGAGGCTCTCCAGGCACGCGATCCCCTGATGGCCTCGTGGGCGCTGCAGACCCCACAACCCGCCGGCGAATCGACATCGGCTGCTGCCAGTCGCGAGTCCGTGAAGTACTACTTCTGCAGACTCCAGAAGCACCCCCGGAAATGCTGCCCGGCCCAAGAAGCTCCAGCTGCGGAAAGAAGGGCCACTTAGCCAAGGTCTGTAAGTCCAAACCGCGAGCGGGATCGAGCAGCACCGCGTGTGAGACATGGGTATTGCCATCTTACCTGCTGCCATCTTCCCTGCACGCCGCCACCACGTGTGAGACATAGGGGTCGCCATCTTACCTGCTGCCATCTTCCCTGCACGCCGCCACCACATGCGAGACATGGGGGTCGCCATCTTGCCTGCCGCTATCTTCCCTGCACGCCGCCACCATGTGTGAGACATGGGGGCGGCCATCTTGGTCAGCGCAACCCCCCCACCGCCTATGACCAACGGGTGCACACGGGGTACCCCACCACGCTGGACCAAGACAGCGACTCAATTCTGGCCTCCGCGACCCTTGATCAAAGCGCTCCCCACCAGCTTGCAAGGTCAATGATGGACATCCTGGTGGAGGGGTGCAGGACAAGCTGCCTGTTTGACACGGGCAGCACGTAGAGTATTATTCACCCGGACACGGTGCAGCATTGCGGACTTGTGATACGGCCCGTAAGTCAGAGGATCACCATGGCTTCCAGGTCGCATATAACAGACATCCGGGGGGGTTGTGTAGCGACGCTAGTGGTGCAGGGCACAGAATATCGAGACTTTACGTTACTGGTCATGCCTCAACTGTGTGCCCCTGTGCTATTGGGGCTCGACTTCCAGAGCCACCTGAAAAGCGTAACAATGGAGTATGATGGGCCCCTCTCACCAATCACTGTGGTAAATCCTCAGTTTTGTAGGGATACGTCACATACCCTGCTACTGACCACCCCCACACACTGACCCGCACATCCCACCCAACACCATGCCAACTGCCGCACTACCGACACCACTTGCGGCCTCTCCACCCTCAAGATCCCTCCCCCACCACTGTTCGCCAACCTGACCCCCGACTGTAAACCTGTGGCAACTAAAAGCAGGAGGTACAGTGCAGGGGACAGAGCCTTCATTAACTTGGAGGTGCAGCGGCTGCTCAGGGAGGGGGTCATTGATGCAAGCACAAGTCCTTGGAGGGCGCAGGTGGTCGTTGTTCAGAACAGGGAGTAAAATAGGATGGTCGAGGACTATAGCCAGACCATCAATAGGTTCACGCAGCTCGACGCGTACCCTCTACCCCGCATCGCGGATATGGTCAATCAGATAGCACAGTACAAGGTGTACTCAACCATAGACCTAAAATCCACTTACCACCAGCTCCCCATCCGCCGGGAGATCTGCCCTTACACTGCCTTCGAGGTGGACGGCAGGCTTTATCACTTCCTGCGCGTCCCCTTCAGTGCCACAAATGGTGTATCTGTCTTCCAGAGGGCAATAGACCGGAAGGTGGACCAATGCCAACTGAAGGCCACATTCCCATATCTGGATAACATCACCATCTGCGGTCACGACCGGCAGGATCACGACAACAACCTCCAAAAATTTCTCCAAGCAGCCAAAGCTTTCAATCTCACCTATAACAAGGACAAGTGTGTGTTCGGGACCACCCGACTTGCTATCCTTGGGTGTGTCGTGGAGAACGGAGTCATTGGCCCTGACCCCGACCGTATGCGCCCCTTGTTGGAACTCCCTCTTCCCAACACCCTCAGAGCCCTCAAGAGGTGCCTGGGCTTCTTTTCATATTATGCCCAATGGGTGTCTAACTACGCAGACAAGGCCCGACCCCTGGTCAAGTCCACCACATTCCCCCTCTCAGCCGAGGCCCCCGCGGCCTTCAGCCACATAAAAGGGGACATTGCCAAAGCAGCAATGCATGCGGTGGATGAGGCCATTCCCTTCCAAGTCAATAGTGACGCCTCCGACCTTGCACTGGCTGCTACCCTGAACCAGGCGGGAAGACTGGTGGCATTCTTCGCCTGTGCCCTTCAAGGCCCTGAAATTTGGCACTCCGCGGTGGAGAAAGAGGCCCAGGCCATAGTGGAAGCTATTAGGCACTGGAGGCACTATCTCGCTGGCAAGAAGTTCACCCTGCTGACTGACCACGCTCAGTCGCATTCATGTTTAACAACCAACAGTGGGGCAAAATCAAAAATGATAAAATTCTGAGGTGGAGAATCGAACTCTCCACCTTCAACTATGACATCATGTACAGGCCTGGGAAGCTCAACGAGCTCTCCCATGCCCTATCCCAGAGAGCGTGCGCCAGCGCGCTTATCGACCGGCTATACGCCCTGCATGTAGATCATTGCCACACGGGGTCACCCGGCTTTTCCACTTCGTGAAAGCCCAGAACCTGCCTTACTTCCTTGGGGAGATCAGGACGATGACCAGGGACCGCCAAGTCCGTGCAGAGTGCAAACCGCACTTCTACCGAACCGAAAAGGCACATCCAATCAAGGCCACACACCCCTTTGAGTGACTGAGCATTGACTTTAAGGGCCGCTTTTCCTCCACCGACCGCAATGTGGTACTTTCTTAACGTTATCAACGAGCACTCACGATTCCCCTTCACCATCCCCTGGCCCGACACCACTACCAAGTCAGTTATAAAAGCCCTGTGCAAGCTCTTCACTCTGTTCGGATACCCGTGCTATATCCACAGTGACAGGGGGTCCTCGTTTATGAGTGACGAGCTGCGCCAATACCTGCGGCTTGGGGAATTGCAACCAGTAGGACCACGAGCTGTAATCCCCGGGGGAATGGACGGGTGGAGAAGATGAATGCCATGGTGTGGAAAGCCACATTCTTAGCCCTCAGGTCAAAGGGTCTGCCGGTCTCCCGCTGGCAGGAGGTCCTTCCCGAGACACTCCACTCCATCCGCTCCCTGTTATGCACGTCCACCAATGCCACCCCTCATGAGCGGCTCTTTTCTTTTCCCAGAAAGTCGACCACTGGGACCACCCTACCAACTTGGGTGACGTCCCCGGGGCCAGTGCTACTCCGGAAACATGCGAGGAGCAATAAATACTCCCCGATGGTCGAGAGGGCTCACTTACTTCATGCGAACCCCCAATATGTGATGTGGTTTTACCTGATGGGCGGGAGGACACGGTCTCCATCTGCGACCTGGTGCCCGCAGGAGCACCGGGCCCCGACCCTGAACACTCCGTGGTGACTATTAACCCCGTATCAACCGATATCTGTACCCACCGGACACCGCGCACTCCAAGCCCCACACAGATACCACACGACACTCCCATACCGGACGTGACGCACACGCACGAGGGATTACCAACACCTAACGTGCTGACACCTCAAGTCAGGCCGGAGCCAGCACAACCGCCGTCGCCAGTGCAATCACCACCGGTGCTACGTAGATCACAGCGACGGACTCGACCACCTGACAGACTTGACCTGTAAATATGCTTTTTTAAAATATTGTCAGTCACTTCACCCCACAGGACTCTTTTTTAAAATAAAAAGGAGGGGTGAATGTGGTAAAACATATATATGTTGTAACTGGGTTAACAGTCTGGAAACGCCCCTCTGCTGACTGCCCCTGTGGCTCCTCCCGCAGACCCCTGAATAAAGGTGATTTCACCTTGCTCCTCCCCCTCAGTCCAGGGGCAGACACTCAGCATGGAAGTCGTATTTTACTGCGAATAAAAGCCTTTCAGTATTTACCCTACTTCAGTCTTTTGGAGTTATTGAAGGTGCTTCATTATCCTAATTCTCCGCACCCCATGTCCAATCAAACTGTGGGTACAGGAGCTTCTCCATTCCATGCACAATCTCCCTTTAATCTCTCAGCTGAAAGCAGTACCTCTGTCCCTCTGTACTACAGTGAACAGCCAAGTCAGCCTGAATTTCTGTTCTCACATCACTAAAAAGTGACTTAACAGCATCAGTGCCCTGGAACAGAACTCACTGTGGGGACCAAAGCCTTT